>NC_071549.1:3665087-3982996 GCF_026979565.1 Vidua chalybeata | reverse complement strand
AATGTATTGAGATATTTCGAGAGTGTTATTACTCCTTTTAGCTCCACTACAAATCAACCTTCACCTCTGGAATTATTTCAGCCTCTTTGAAAAATACAGAGATGCAGTTCGCTGCTTCTTTACAGCAGGGCAAAAACTTACATGGCTTCTGATATGGTTTTAGCATCTTCACTTATGCAAAGCCTTTACACTTTACACTTTTGCATCCCAAGTCATTACTAATCTTATTATAAGGCAAAAAGGCACAGAAAAGTTGTTAAGCCAGTTTTCACATCTTCACTGTACAAGGTAACCTTAGTGCATTTTACATTCATGTGAGACTTACTGCTTGCACTGCAGGAGCTGACTGAACACGGGCTCATTCCTGACCACAATGGACACATGTAACGGGGTCCTGTAATTGGAGCAAAGAACAGTTACAGCAGGAATAAGTGAGACACTTCAGACTTTGGCCCCAGTCACCAACATGCCCCTAGAGAACTACAGGCTTTCATTTGTGCTTAAAGGAGAAGGGCACAAGCACTTCTTAAAAGAAAGAGAAATATAAACTTTTAGTGAACATGACTTCAATTAATTTGGTAGTAAGGAACTCATTAATGTAAGAAGTAACTTTAAAGGAAGAACCACAATAGCTTCACCTGTCAGAACTGTGCAGTTGATACATTCCATGTCTTCTATATTATTTTATGAACTTGCTTGCCAGCTTAACCTAGCCTGTGAGAAAGCTTACAGGCCCTACACTTCAGATAAACACACAGCAGAAACTGGCATTTTTTGAGAACATTTTGGTTTCCCTGACAGCTTCAGGTATACTATTTGTCATCTTAGTTAGCTTTTACCATTCAGTGATTCAATAAAGGCAATTTAACTGCTTGCCATGTGTTCTAACACTACCAACTCACCCCAGCTTTCTGTAGCTGGGCTATGTTTAATTGGCCATGACAGGGTACCATTCAGCCTGCACAGCTTTCTACTTTGAGTGCTACCAACAGGTCTCAAATTGGTTAAATGAATTCCTGCTTCCAGCATCAGCTGTACTTTGCTGAAAGACCTCAACAAGTTCTTAGGAGGTTGCATCTGATCACCACAGCATTGTCTGTTACACTGGGAGCACTTTACTTCCCTCAATATTTACCTGCCTTTGTTGTCTTGCATGTTTGGATTGGCTCCTGCCTGCAGGAGGGACTGTGCAATCTGTGCCATCTCTGCCATGACATCTGGCGAGTGCTTCTTGGGGCTGTAGGATGCCACGAGGTGCAGAGGAGTCTCCTGCTCTCCCAGTGTAGCAGCATTCACACGGGCACCATTTTTAATGAGAAAGTTTGCAGCAAATTTATCTCCTTTTGTGAAACAAAACAAGGTTATTAATGGATATATGTAGCCTATATATTTTATACTCCAGGAGATGGGTACACATGACTTCACTCCGTACCATACATTCATTCCAACACAAGTATCTGCTCCTAGAATGCCTCAGCAACAGGCAACTTCAACAATGCTTCACAGCAGAGTCAGGATTAAAATATTTCGCAACAAGCCCTTGGAAAAAGTGTTTTGCCCACAGGTTACCTGTGACTCAAGTTCTCACACCAGCTTATTGTTATAGAGATACTGACTTTGCTCATTCCTCTATCAAGATAAATCCATTGTTGCTTTAATAAAACATTGGACAAACTGTGATACTAAACATACAAGTATTTTTTGAACAAAAGGTACTATTCCAAGGCATTAGTCAAAAGTTTCCAGTTCAAGTCAGTCTGTTGAGTCTTACTACATAAACAAGTAATAACACTGCCTTTGCTCTTGGAAATTCAGGCCTTTGTATATATACAGGGTAAGGACTTTAGCAGTGCAGACCCACCATGCACAGCATTCCCAAGAACTTCTTGAGAGCTTCTCAGGAGTCCAAACCTAGACCCACTTCAACAGATGAAACCTTGAACTTGAAATAACAATGCAAAGAATAACTTCAGGAAAATACTAGCTGCCCTTCTAGCTTCAAAGGCTACTTTGCAGAGACACATCCACATTTTGCTTGGCCTGAATGCAAGACTGGAGAACAAAGAACAGTGTTTCAATCTATATTGCTGGATTGTATCTGCCAACAAAAAGAGAAGTCCCATTTTCTGATTTCCATATCAGACACTCCCCCACTTTTCAGTGATCATAAGTAGTAAGGATCATGTGGCAAATGCAGACAATTAGCTTTAGCTCCATTTCCAGAACATGTGATTGTTAACTGGGATTAATTCACTGAAGCTGTGGTTACTGAAAAGCAAGCGTTTATTCTCAGAGCTCTAGCTCAGACTGAAAGCAGACATTAGAACTAGAGACAAATGCCAGTATTAAGAATGTAGAGCAGCCTGCTGAAAATCCAGTGTTTTATAGGGCTGCAGCCATCACACACTGACCTATGCCTACAATGTCTCCTACTCCTGCAGCTGAAGTCTCATTCACAGGATCAGATGCCAGTATTACCCTGTTTAGACATGCAGGAGATTAATTCAAATTTTGTGAGCTTAAAATACAGCTCCCAACTTCTTCCTTTACTTCTAGGGGTCCAAGACAGTTTGGTGCTAGAAATAAACTTTCTGGAACAGAGCTGCCAAAGACATTGCAGAAATAACGAGCAGCACAAGGTGTTTGCTGCAGATTTTTACCACACTTTGACCACAGGCCAAGATGCTGCTGATCCAAAGGCTTCAGAGTACTGTGGCCATGGCAACCAGAACCTCCTGTGCTCCAATTCTCATACGATGCATTTTCCACTCTAAGGTGGAGAACAGCTCAATATAATCATGTAGTTGTACCAGACTCCAGTCTGATAACTGCACTGGAGCTTTGAAACTATTTAGGCTGGACAGAGGTACCTCCACTTGCTACTCATCTTTCAGTCAGATTTTCCTCTTCTGAAACTGTTGTGCAGTAGAGAAGACCCTTACTGTTAACCATATCTCAAAGAAGCATATGCTGCATTCAACCCAAGTCTAGGAAAAGACTTCATCTTTGTGACCCTTATGTTGTGCTGCTCAATTCAACTATTTGTGAGAAAGAATACTGTCAAACTAGAATATTCCCAGTGTCTCCCTGTATTTCTTCTTTTAGCAGGCAATGTAATACTAGACTGCACCTGGATATCACACAGCATAAGTTTCCCCAGCCAGGAGATTGGCTCTCAGATTCAAATAGTCTGATTGCTTTTATATCTAAAAAACAACCAAAAAAAAGAAAACAGGACAAAGTTCATACTTCACTACAATTTTCTAACTGCAACGTCAGCTACAACATGACACAGTAATAGACCTTGAAATATGTATTCCACGCTGGGAACAACTGGAAGTTAACAAAGCTTCATATCCCATCTACTTACCTCTCTGGATAGCTTTATGGAGCAGACTCCAGCCTCTCTTGTCTGCCCTGTCTACGTCAGCCTTGTAGTTGACCAGTGTAGTTGCAATACTCTCCAATCTTTGGGCCAGGGCTAGATCCAGAGCAAGATCTCCATTGTGATCCAATTCATTGAGCTTCCCAGGAAGCTACAACACAAACACAGCCAACTGACATTAAAAGTATTTGAATAATTATTCCCTCCCCTTTGTTGGGGGACTTGTTTGGAGTTCTAATCCAAGCAGAACAGCCACCTGTTACTTCAGCTTTCAACAGAAAAGTTGTTCAAGGAAATTATTTTTACTGAACTATCATGAAGCAGGAAAGTTGTCTATTATAACCACCCAGCTTTAAATGGGCATAGCAATATCAGGTAATGGATTTTATTAGATATATTCTGTTGCATGCAAGATGTTTTAAGCATTATGAATCACTTCTAAATTATGTCCTCGTGTAGCTATTGCTAGATTGATCTCCATTACAGACACAGAAGTAGCTGTGGCAATGCTAAACATGCAAATAAGAATTAGTGACAAAAATCACTAACAAGGTTCAGACTGGTACTTAGGAACTAATTATTTGAAACATCAGATTCTAGATAGAAGATAGAAGTCAGTCTCACTATACCTGAGAATCCATTTCGATAAGATACAAAAAGACTACATCTTCTCTCTCAACTTTAATGGCCTTATGCAAGGGATATTCTGTCTTTGACTTGAACATTTTATACAATAGCTGAGCACTCATGCTGCTGAAGTCTTCTTTACGCAAGTCATCCTAGGAGCAATTCAAAAAGAGAAGGGTAAGCAACACTTCTGTTTTATTTATGGACAAAGCATTGCACAATGTAATTCTGAAGTTCACAAAACAAGTTCAGTTAAAAGTTCAATTTTGATAACATTTTGGCAAGAACAATCCCAGATAGTCTTTTAAGATTAGGAAGAAACAATCAGGAAGTTTTAAATCTTTCATTTTAGTTTCAAGATCAGTTAGTGAAATTTTTATGCCTTTTTGTCTACAGACATGGAAAAGTAGCATTTTAATGCTACTATGGTGGATTAACATCTTAAAATAATCCTCTACTAACTTCATCTTAACACTGACAAAAAGTCCTACAACTACTGAAGACTGATTTATAAAATTATGAATAAAAGTAAACAGAAGCTTAGAAATATAAAGATCTTAGGTCTGAGCTAGTGCTCATTTGACTAAACAGAAGCAACTTCATTTCCAGGTAGAGGTAAGCATCAAAAGTTAGGAGTCAAGAAGAAAGTCAAGATTTAAAACTGCTGACCCACAGGTTCACATATAATAATCTTTTTTATGTATTAACATATCAAAACACTTCCCTCTGCCTTAGAATTAGCCAAGGAATGAAACCTCCACATTTAAAGTATGCATTTTAGATTTAGAATAACCTAAAGCCCCCCTCAAGTCTACTGTTGACGAGTCTTATTTTAAAGGCTAATTCGCTACTCAGTTAATCAAATATTCTTCAAAATAAGAGATCAGAGCAAGTGAAACTTCCAAGTTGGTTGCAAGACTGGCTGCCTCCCTCTCCATTACAGAAGATAAACTGCCCTGGCTTCCATGAACTATTTTTAGAAGTAAAAGCAGGCCTGGGATTTGTGGTCTGTATAGACAGAGACCAACTATAGATGAACATCTAAACACTTTGGAGGTCAGATTTGATAAACAACCCTCTTGTTTATTAGGAGACAGTCCCTTCTATCTTGCTCATGTTTAGGAAACTAAGACACTTTGTACAGTGAAGTATTTCCAATGAACAGAACAAGTTTTTGGGTAGAAGTGACTCCCCCCCACCAAGACATTCTCAAGACAATTGACCAACTAACAGAGGTTAGCCAGTGTGGTAAGGTAAGCAAAATTCTACCACTGAGTTTCTATAATGTGCAAACATTTCTCATCTTGCTTCCTTGTGCCAGGACTCACCCAGTGGCTAGCAATGATCTCAGCACAGTAGTTGAGGAGCGTGCTGGCACTGAGCTCCTCGGCAGTCTGATAGAAACGGATGCAGTTCCTGACATTAACGAGTGACATCACTCCTTTTTCACATCTGTCAAAACAGAAAAGCCAGTAGTCAGTAATCAAAAAGCCTTACTTAATTACTCTTCCATGCTGTAACAGAGTCCTAACACACTTTTTCATAGATGCTGGTAGAATATGGCATGGACTTGCTTTACTAAAGGCTGAACTGCATAAACATACTTCCATCAGCAGCCCTAGAAGACACCTCCCCTAAGAGCAGACTTCTATCAGAATCCACCTAGCCAAGGTCCCATGATAACCCCACACTGCAGGAGTCTGCAACTAGAGATCCATCCCAGTTCTCCCAAGGGCACAAACTGCAGTTCATTCACTGCTATGAAGTAGGGAAGATGTACTACAGTGATCACAAGTAGGGGCTCTTGAGGTTGGATAGTAGGAAAAATGTCCCCACTGATAGGGTAGTCAGGCACTGGCACAGGCTGCCTAGGGCAGGGGTGGAGTCACCATCAGGGATTTAACAGATGTGTAGATGTGGCACCTGGGGATATGGTTAATGATGGACTTGGTAGTGCTGGGCTGTTGGGCACTCTATCTTAGTGGTCTTCTCCAGCCTAAACAATGCCATTATTCAGTGATTCTATACCTACAAAAGCATCTCATAATTACGAATGGCATCCTACACATGGACCTGTCACTGGACCACTGTTACCAAACAATTGCTAAGTTCAACATTAGGGCAACTTTCAGGCTGGTACAAGGCTTGAAGCAGTTTTAGCCTTGGCCTTACAGATTTCAACTTCTCTGGTCAGAACACTTGACAGCAATTTAGTTGCTTCACATGGAAGCCATACAAACCACAGCTTATGAATGTCATGTACTGCTACAGACATCCCTTGGGCAAAGGATTGTTCTATCAAAGGGTACTTTGACTAAATTGAAGGCTTTGAAGTTGTACAAAACTTGATGAGATTTCAATTTGTACATTCAGGCTTCTCACTAACTCTAAACGGTTTAGAAGACTCTAAAGAGTTCAAGATAACAATCTAACCCCTAGTGCCAGTGTAATCATAGTCTCAGAATGGGAAAGCATCGTACTGTTACATTAACCTTATGTCTGAAGAAAGGTTGCACAAGATACACAGAAGTTACAAACATTTCACCTGTGCCACTTTAACACTGCAAACTAATTGCCATGGATTCTTCCTAGCATTCTCTAACAATTCCCTTCTCACAACTCTCCTGAACCTGATACCATCCTATTGATCTCCTCTCAACACCAGATTAGGGTTATTAGTTTGGTTGGGAGAAGAACTGAAAAGTAAACATAAAACCTATGAGAAGTCTCCTACAGTTTAAGTTTAGAGCAATGCTTCATTTCCCCTGATAAACTAAATGACATGCTGTATTATTAAAAGCTCAAGACTTGGAAAAAGCATAATTTTATCCTATTGCCAGCAGCTATAATCTTATTTCTGCTCAAACAAGGTTTAAGAGTTCAAGTATATTTACCAAGACTCACCTTTCCCTAAGCAGCTGGAGCTGAAATTTATTAGCTAATTTCATGAGCTCTGTCAAGAAGATATCATCTTCTCTTAGCTCAAGTTCATCTGTGTAGATCCACCGCAGCATTGCCATGGTTACCTCTGGGTCAGCATCTGGTACGGGGAGCAACAGGATTAATAAAATACTTAAAAACAATCACCTATCCTAGTAGTTGCTATTCCTTTGACTTCTTAAAGTCACAGCTATCATAAAAAGAAATAGTTTTGTTTTGAAACTGTACTTTGTTCAAAATGTCAAAATTGGTAAAATTGGTGAGAAGTTGAAAGGAGTAACAGTGCTGGCACCAAGAAGGAAAACCTTCTTACACTGTGACACTGTGCAGAATGCAGGGAGCCCTGTAACATCTATCTGCTCCACCAATGTTGCATATTTAGGGGCCCTTATAAAGTCCTTGGTCCCTCACATACAGCCTAATGCACATCCACACCTGACAAGAACAAAGCCCCTTTTTAATTAACAGCCATATGTTATGAACTGCTGCATTCCAACAAAGGTACTTAAACCCTGTTACACTTTGGTAATAATTACAAAGCACTTCAAACTGCTGGTAGCCATTTCTAGGGGAAGTGCAAAAAAAGCCAGTTTAAGAAGCTGGTTAGATTTCAGGTCTTTACAAGACTGATCACAAATTGATGTTTTTACACAGTGGGAAAAACAGAAAATCACACCATGGGACACTACACAAGCCCAGTGGCCAAGGATCATTGTCACTCACAATTAAAATGACAATCCATCTTACAAGGATGTGGATAAGAAAAACTTCAGAAGATCAGATCAACTACAACAGAAATACCATTCATTTAAAAAATTAACCTTAGTCCATTGAGCTGTTTTGTTCTTTTAAAAAACATTTTGAATTAAAAACCTTAAAGACACCAAAATACCCATCCTAAAACATCTCCTTTAGATGGAGGGTTGGCCCAGATTATCTGCAGAGTAGTAGAAGTACTTGGCATGCAGACTGCCTCTAAGGAATCACAAGGTTTTAGTAAGACAAGTATTTTTTGCCAAACTCAAAGCAATCAGAAAGCCTACTTGAGATGTACTATCAGCTCTGCCTTGGCAGAGGTAAGAGAGCATTTTCTCCCTCTCAATAACAGAACATGTGTTCATCTCTTTCTACTCTTTTAAAGGTTAGAAAATTCTACAGATTACAAGAACTCTAAAAGCGCTCAATCTCAAATGCTGCCTGCATTCTGAAGATAAGATTCAGGCAATCTTAGCTTGCAAATTCTTAAGAGAACCCCTTAAGAAAACAATCTGCAGGGAACAGCTTGTATTTTGCTCCAGCTACTTCATAAGCTAATCCTTGTGTCATTTATCAATTTTTTAAAAAAATCAATAATGCAATTTTACAGTGGAAAGTATCATTTACTAGCATGTATTTAAGCAGTGTTTGCATTGTTAAACATGTAAGACTGCAGTTACATTTGAGATTCTCAGACTAGCTTAGATGTGGAGATAAAAATGCTTTGGACTGCCACTTGTAACGACACTACAATTAACATAAGAGCATTTTAGTAATAATTTTTGTTAGCACAGCACGCAGTTTCAAAAGTCCTTGGCATCTGTTTTCTTGTGGCTGCAGAAAGATCCACCAATCGTGTTGCTAGGAAGCCCATGCTGTCCCATAAAACCAGCTTGCTGTGACTTGCTACTTTCCAGATTGTCTGCACTTGGAATTCACTATAAGATTAAGTGCAGAATGTGAAGCCAATGCTTAATATTCAACATGCCAGTCAGCAAGCCTGCTTAACTTCATACCTGGTTTTATTGCTCATAAATTAATTCTATAAGGTTCTCCTACACTGTTAAGTACAGAAAAGCCTTTTGAGAGGTTCAAGCTGCAGAAGCACTGCCCAGTGTAAGTACATGCAAGAAACAGCTACAACAGAACAAAACGCTCACGTAGAAGATGGTCTTTTAGAAAACTTCTCTTCCTCACCTGTTTTACAAAGGTATTAAAGTGCCAAAGCAAACAATTTCAATAATACATCAGTGCTTGCATTCACTTCCCACACACACTATGTTAACAAGCAGCAAGGTATTTCCATGACACGCTTCAGAGAAATTATGCACACTACCTCAAAAAGCCCTGTCCTTCCTCAAAAAGGAAGAAGTCAAGCTCCTCCATATAGATTTGATTTTCATTATGTTTAGTTGACTCTAGAAAAGACAAACAGGCCACCAATCTCAACCCCTGTTTGTTAAAGAGAAAGAAGGCAGGTTATTGATTTAACTACCACTAGCACCCAGTTCACAAGCTCACTACCACTCTTCAGAGAGAGAGCTCAGTCATCAACAGATTAAGCACCACTTTTAGTGGACAGCAGGAGACTGAAAGGCATTTAAGTAACCTTCTCCCAACAGGCCCTTTCACAAGTCACCCTAAAGACAACTGAGGCATCACATTACTCAGCAGTGACTGACCTGACAGATCCAGCTCCTCTGTTGAGGCAAGGTTGGCAAGACTCCACGTATCGCTGCGTGCCGCCAAGACAAATTTGTGAGCACGGATGTGCTTGTCCCCAACCTTTATCTTCAGGTCACTGAGAGGAGAAAAAAGCACAAACATGTATTACGCAGACTTCTCCTACACGTAGGTATGTCTAGATTCAGCATCTCCACAGTATCTATGTCTGGGTATCCACATTCAGGTTCAAGTTGTTTGAGACATTAAAACACAATTGGTTCAGTAGAACATGTTGTCAAATGACAGTTGTATTTTTCTAGGGAGAAATGCAATGAGTCATTCATATTTCAAGTGCTTGGTTGGGTTTGTTTTTTTAAACCATTTCAGAATAAACAGCAAGAGAATTATTGTAGAAGTTAGGAAAAGCCAACAATCTTGAAGTTAAATATTTATGTCACAGTGTCCATACTAATACTGTCAGCTGAGCACCAATGCTTTCAGGCAAGACCAGCAAGAGAACAATGCTGTTTGACAGTAGTCTGAGTGCAAGGCAGAATCCCCAGTTCCCAGGAGACCGGCTGTCAAGAACACCCATTTCATCCTGACCCTTTATACCAGCTTATCCACTTGCCCTGCTCATTCTGAAATCCCATGTCTTGCAAATGTTCTGTGTAGGTGTGCTTTCCAGACTATTTTCCAAATCAAAGCACTGCTATAAACTACAGCACAACACAGAGATGTTACTTAAGGAAACCTGCAATGGGACCTGCTACCTTTTTCATTCTGTGATATGAAGGCCCTTTTAAACAACTATTCAATGCCTTTAAGGCTAAGAAGCTGAACAGAAATAAAGTGCTCCAACTCTTCTGACATATACTACCTGACAAATCTTTTACCCACCAGGCTACAGTAAGTTCTTGCAGGCAGAGCCTTTTCTCAGGGAGGCTCATGAAGAGATGCTGGTGCAAGGAAATTTTAACTAAAATAGATTTTCCCTTACATGACTAAACTCCTTTACTATACTGGCATTGCTTTCAGTAACAGCAAATAAATTGATAAATATCATAGTAGTCTCAGAACTTAATCAGCTTAGGGATCTAGAATATGGAAGGGATCCTTAGTGTGCCTATGGAAAAGAAACTATTAACCATAATTCTATGCTGAGATTCAAAAATGCAGTGTATCACTAAGTTACATATATCATCAATACAACCAGACAAGCAAAATTATTCAGGCATCCTCACACACAACAGGAATACAGAACTGCAAATGTTTTAGGACTAAGCCTTTCAAGAAAGGAACAGTTTTTCCAGACACATTGTGCAATTAATCTATCAACTAAGCATGGTTCAGTTCAAAACTTCTCTTCAAAGTGAGCTTTGCTGCTGACAGTGATCATTGTTAGCTTTCTCTGAACTTGTCTGAGAGACAAATTTCTGCTTAGAGCTCTCAATTCAAGAACTGGATTCAGTATGCCACAACCTTAGCATGCTCTTCCATCTACAACTGCAACTCAGGACTCTATTCACAACTGGCAGCAAAGAATTTTCCTTGTCTAAGAGCAGGACTTAGTGCAGTCAATAAAACCAAAGGTTCCTGTAATTCCCCTTTCCCAGAGGGGAATTCCTTACCTGTACTGCTCCTGCTGGTAGAGTTCAGCTACAATGGCGAGAAGCCGACTGATGAAGGTGTCACTGGCATTGTCCTGGTTGGCCTCGACAGCCAGAAGGTTGCACCTCCTTTCTGTATCAACAAGTTTCTTCTGCAGCTTCACATACTCCTGGCGGAGGAGCATCAGGTGCTTTTCCAGCTTGGCCACCTCCTCTGCAAGGCACACAGTGTTACTACAGGCTTGAGATATGCACACCTCTGTTTGACATCTGAAGGTAACTTCACCCTCAGACTGCGCACGTTGTTTAACTACAACACTCCAAGGAGAGTCTCTCCACTTCCAAATACCTGAGCATCTCACCCCCCAGTATTAAACCTTCTATTTCGTATCATCTTCATGAACACATTGAAAAATCATAACACAGTGATAAAAGACACTTAGAAAGTTAGTTCTGAATTGTGTTTGGTCAGGAATGCTGTGAAGTTCCAAAAGCTATGGGAGCCCATTTCTGTGGGAATTATGGTGGGCAGAGGACTAAGTCTTTGGTTCTTACCCTTTTTTTTTCAGCCTAGTTAAGATGCTGTTTGACTTTTCAGCTGATGCTTAAACCACAAGTGAGCATTAGAACAGATGCTAAAGCACTGTATCTACCTCAGAGTATTTAACTGACCTGTTTAGAACTCCTCAACCTGTCAGCTAAGAAACTCCCCAAAAATGACCAGAGTGGAAAACAGATTGTCCCCAGAATCTACATGCTAAAGGCCAGTCAAAAGTATATAAAACTACTTCCTGCTGGCACACTCCTCCATTGGAGGCACTCCACTGGTAATGCATCACAAACAGAGTCAAGTCCATATTGGCTATTTCAGTTCAGGATCAGCAAAGCAACAGCACATGGGAATCTGATCCTTGAACAGGTATTTCCATTCTACTGCAGAAGCCACTTTTCCAACACACTTAACTGGTCACTCCACAACATGCTGGGGTAAATCAACCCAGGCCACCTCTATGAAAAACCTCTACACTTCACTGCTAGAAGGAAACACCTGTAGAGGTATTTAAAACCAGTCCAACTTAGGAGTGCTTATTTAGGGATTAGTTGCAAAAACTGTATGTTTGCTATGAATCACAGTGCTTCATTATCTTCCCCCTATCATTAAGTTGATTTTTCAAGTAAGGCCAAATCCCAAACCAGTCCAAAAATAAGAGGGGGCAGGGAGGATACATTCGGACGCTAACCAGTGATTTTAGGTGGGAAAGTTTCTACAAGATTACTCCCTACTAGCCAGGAATTCGTATTTCAATGACTTTTCCAAAATATTTACTAAACATGACTAGTACAAACAATGAGAAACTGAGCTCTGTTGATCAGTAGAGAAGTTCAACAGTGCAGCTGACCTTAGCCTTGCTCTGACACAGGTCTCCAGGACAGAGCATCAGTCTCTGGCTCTGCTGCAGACAGAACACCTTGTCCTCTACAGACCCTGCAGCAAATGCTTCTTCATAACTCTCTTAACTATTGAAATGGATAAACAAAAGGCAACATATCCCATTTTATTTTTCAGTTAATACTACATAAGCAGGCTTGGCAGGTACTTCCTTCAAAGCCTTTTCATTAGCTTCATCCTTCAAAATTTCAGAGATACCATCTCCTTTGGGATAACTTTCTCTTTGTACTGAAACATACTCTGATTTCAGAACTGTGCCATCAGCACCACACCAAGCCTCAAGGAGGGTTTGAAATCCTGCTGTGGTCAGTCTTCCTATGTGAAGATGAATGCAGTTTTGGTGTTCCCAGAACTAGAAGGACATGTCCCTTAAGCAACTACTCCTTCCTCGCTTCTCCACAACGATAGTGTTGGGGCACAAAGCAAGTCCTACCGTTAGAGCAGGGAGGGCAGGAGTCTGACAGGAGCCCAGAGTAAAAGACACTGAGAACTGCACCAAAACTTAGTGTATGAACAGCACCAGTGTTTAGCCAGTAAGATTTTTAGATGGCATACAAATTCAAATGCTAGGAATAAGAAGCTGCCAAGTGAAGCTCATTGCATGCACCACCTTACAGAAATACTGCACCTTCCAGTCAAACCATGGGAGTGCAAAGGTGGGAATAAAGAATCCATACCATGCTAAATACTGTCAGTCAGCTCACTAGCTCCAAATTAGCCTGAAATCACTAAGATACAATGCAGAACTACCTTAAACCCTCAAACAGCAGTGGCTGAAACTTTGTGCAGGACCAACAATCCAGCTTGTTACTGCTGATTTCAGGGCAATCCCAGACAATCCCTACTAGCAGTGAAAGGACCTCCATGAACCAAAGCTTTGAGAACTCTTGTTTTCAGACTGACACCATATGCTTCTTGCAAACTCAGTGAGAAGGGCTGATAGGTATTTGCTTACTGTACCAATTACAAGAATTGCAAAATAAAGAGTTTCTCTTATTCTACATGACAACCTGCACACATGTGTAGTAGCTACACTTGAGGACAGTATTTAATATTACAGCACATTTCAAATGCACATTCAAGAGTGTTCTAAATGTCCAGTTAATCAACATTTACAGCACAAGAGCAAAGGCTCAGTTTTCCTATAAATTGCTCGCTTAAAGAGTGAACAAATAAAAAGCACAATTACTGCAGGCACACACACACACTTAATGATGGTCCTTGCCTCAAGACACTGAAAGGACAGGCTTAGTCAGATACCAGTAAGCCTCTAGCTAAACAGCAATCCCAATGCCTCAGTGAGGACGATGCCTCTTCTTCTGAGCTAAAAAAGAGCAGCTTTTGTTAACAGCTTTCTGGCAGACTGATCAGCAACTCATGAACTGGCAGAAGTTTATGTTCCATATTAAAGACTTTGAAGAGGATTTCAGGAAAGGCTACTGTCATTTTTTAATAGGAGAATGCACAGAAGCTCTAAGGAGCAAATAGATAGCTGAATCAAGTCGGGAGGCAAAAGGCAATGAGGAGACAGCACATATCAAAAATTAGAGAGAGGCTCTAGTGGAACCCATCACACAGCCCATTCCACCCATCAAAAGCACTCCCAGAAGCCATACAGACAAACTTTGTTTCTTTACAAAGTGGACCCGAGTGAAGTATTTCAGAAAACCAAATTATTTCCTTACCCCCTCCACTGCTCCACACTCTGACCCTTATCTCCCCAAGAATGTACAAGTCACTGCTTTCTTATTCCTCCTCACTTTTGCATACTTTTGATCTCTACCACCCCAAAGCTCTACAGCTACTGCTTCTTTACACTCAAGCATTAATCCAAGAATTCTTACCCATGCCTGCATGTAAACCTCTGGTATTAGCAGTACAGAACCCAGAAATTACAAACTAAAATGTTCAATCTGCAGGTAGCAATTGCAACAAATCCGATGCAGGATTATTCTAGACAGAGGCAACACTTCTTTATGAGAAAAAGCACTTGGCTTCTGAGCTAATAACCACAATTTGACAAGTTCCCTTCCTTAACAGGCTTTCACTTTTCAGCTGACTCAACGGCAGCTCTTAACTAGAAAAGTGTGCCTGCAGGTAGGTACCTCGTTTGCAGGGACAAAATGAGCCCCTCTTCCAACACAACCTAAGGAATGAGACGGGTGACAGCTCCAGCTTGTTATTCCAGTTCACACAGGATCATTCATTGGTCATGGGCTTTTTTCAGCCAAAAGATCAGAGAATTACTTAAGGCAGGGAAGAATCTCTGAGAAGTACAGATTATCTGAAATAGGGCATGCTTGTATCAGCTGCAGGTTAATTCTGCAAAGGAGGATTCTGAGCCAGAGCCTCACACCCTTGAGAGTCTCTTTGGGGAAAGTTTCACTACTTGAAGCCAACTTGGACATCTAAAGCCCTCCAGAACTGGGTCACCAAGGCTTAAAAGCAAGCACAAGAGTCTAGTCAGCTAAATATTAAGCAGTGGTATTTCAGCACACAATAAGTTAGGCACTCCTCTAAGGACATATCAAACCAGCTTGACTACAGCATCCTCTCAGCTGATGCATGCCAGTCCAGCAGCATCTGCTCCATCTTGGTCAATATTCTACAAGTGTTCTAGAACTTCACCACTGTCCAAGAGCTGCACTTCAAGAGTTGAAGGCTCTGCTTTCATGTCTCTAACTTCATTTCCTTTGTAACTTGGAGCATTTTAGCTCCGTTTGCACACTCCGTTCCCTCCAAGAAAAAGAGGAAGCTTGTCTTGCAGAAACGAGTAGAACTGTAAAAATCCAAGCGGGTTTTTTTTTTTTTTTTTTTTCAAATCCCGGAAGGTTAAATTAATTTGAATGGTGCGATTGCCAGTCTTCAAGCAAAACAGCAGCACTCCAGGAGCTCTGCAAACCTCACCTGAGCCTGACAAAAGGACTCCGGCACAAGCGACCGGGAGGCTGCAGCACAGGCAGCCCGCCCTGCACCGGGGAAAGCCGCCGCCCGCGGCGCCTCGGGCCGGGCACGGCGGGATGAGAGCCCAGACGGCCCCGGGATGAGCCCCCTGCAGCCCCGCCTGACCCACCGCCTGCGGGCTGGGGTCGGCGGGACGTCCTGGCCGGCTCCCCGCGCCCACAGCCACCCCAAGCGCCCTCCTTGGGAGGCAAAGCCGCCCGCGCCAAGCCGGCCCCGCCCGGGGCTGTCCGCCCGCGGCCCCCGCCATCTCCCGCTCACCTGGGGGGCGGCCCGCCCCACCCGCCGCGGGCGGGGCCGAGCCCGTCCCGCACAGGAGAGCGGCGGGGGCCTCACAGTGCAGTGCCCCGGGAGCGGCGGAGCCCCCGGCTACCGCGGTCCCCGGCCCCGCCCGGCCCCTCACCCGGGCTCCCCCCCTCACCTTCCGCCATGTTGACTCCGGCGCCGCAGCTCTCGCGAGAGCCGCCGCCCGCTCCAGCGCCAGAGCACGGCCGTCTCGCGAGAGCAGCGCAACAGCGCCGCCACTGGCCGCGCCGCTGGACGGACCGGGTCGCTCCGCGTTATCCCGCCTGTCCGAGTTATCCCGCCTATCCGAGTTATCCCGCCCTCTCCCGCGTTATCCCGCCTATCTCCGAGTTATCCCGCCTATCCGAGTTATCCCGCCCTCTCCCGCGTTAGCCCGCCTATCTCCGAGTTATCCCGCCTTCTCCCGCCTATCTCCGAGTTATCCCTTCTCCCGCGTTATCCCGCCTATCCGAGTTATCCCGCCTTCTCCCGCGTTATCCCGCCCTCTCCCGCGTTATCCCGCCTTATCCTGCCTTCTCTCGAGCTATCCCGCCTTCCCCGAGCTGTCCCGCCTTCTCCCGCTCTCTCGCCGCCCTTCCGCCGGCAGCGGCAGCCGGTTTGCGGCACGGCAGCCCCGGCGGGAGGCGGTGTCCGGCCGGCTGGAGCCGCCCCGGCATGCGCTCCCCAAGTGCAGGAGGCGCCCGGTGATCCCGGCCGGAGCGCTGGGCTGGCGGGGAACAGCGAGGCAGCGACTGGCACGGCTGGGGAACACTGGAAAAAACCGGCCAGCAGCGGGAGAAACGCAGCCGTGCAGCGCCTCCGTTCACCTGCCCCAGGAGCGCCGAAGCGAGCCCGGGAAGCGCGTTCTGCCCGGCCGGTGCCCGCGCGGCTGCAGCAGCCACAGCCAGGCTCGGGCGTGCGGGCTCCTCCCCACTTCAGTGCCTGCTTTTCTTCCAGAGCCAGCAGTCCCGGGCACTGAATGTATGTCCCCTGCACACTGGATTGGTGCCCGGTGGGTGAATGGTTGCAAGCAGACAGGCAGTGACCGAGTACCAATAACGGGATCATTTTCCCAGCCACGTGTACAACATAGCTCGGCTGGTGTTGTTGTTCATCACCGCTCCTGCTCAGATACAACTGAAATGCCAAATACTCCATGCTAGTCCAACAGCAAATTTGTTGCTTGCTTTGAGGAGCAGCTTTCAGTTACACGTTTGAAGACTTTATGCACAGTATTGTTTTACAGACACGATTTTTTCTGGGCTCCAGCATGAAGTGACCTTTGAAAAGTTGCTCTACATCATATTTATTTTGGTGTTGGATAAAGCAGCAAATCCAGAGCTGGGCCCAGGAGGGCCACAGACTGTAGTTTTCTAGACATACCATGAAACAACCTGTCTCATTTTGCACAGCTTGATGACAGCTGTGTATAGCAAATTACCCCACTGCTCATGGTGCTACTATTGATCCTCTTGAGGAACTGTGAGGAAGCAAGTTGTTGCTCCCTGATCAGATTTAGTTTAATTTCACAGTAACAACAGGGATCAGATTTCAAACCACTGCTATGTTTTGCATCAAGGGAATTGTAATCTCATCTGGGGATTTGCCTGGGCAGGAAGCTGTAGTATGACAGTGTCTCTAAACCCCAACCAGCTTCTGATTTGGTTTAGATTCACTCATGCTGCTTCTGAAGGGACTCATGTTGCTGATCTGTGTGCAGTGATGGCACTGCACCAAGAGCAGTGCACCAGATGGTACAGACACAGTGGAGTCCACCCTACATCGGCCTACCAAAGCCCAAAATACATTTCTAATCAGCTCAGAATTCATGTGCTCTGCTTATTGATCATTTAATTCCAGTAAGTGTTTTAAGGCATTGCAGCAGAAGGAATTTTAGAGTGATAGTTGACAGTACTTCTGAATTTTAGGGATCTTCTCTGGTGCAGCATGGAAAAATAGGAAAAGGGAATTAAGATGGCCACACTAGCTAGACATTCATTAGTATTTGATGCTTTCTCTTTTCCCCCAGCGATGCAGTGATACCTGGCATGCAGGGCAAATGCCCTGTGTTGGGGCAAAAATCAGCTCAAACCCTCAGCCAGGATAACAAACCCCTGGAGAACCTACAGTGAGATAACTGAGCAGCCTGCAGGAACCAAACCAGATGCAAAGTCTTGCTACAAGAAAAACTGAGGAATGCTGGTTCACTTCCTTGTTCACCAAGAATCCTCATACTTGTCAATCCTGCAGCTCCTCAGTGGTGTTCCCATCTGGTTTTATCACTAACAGCTTTCCACCAGTGCCCCTTTGAGTGTGGGGCAGGAACAAAGAGCCAACTGTGATCACAGAAGAATGAAATAGGCCATTTCCTTGCCTGCCAGAGGCTTCCTACAACCTGGACACTTGGCACCAGACCCTGAGCTGCCTCTTTCAGTCAGTCACTGGGCATTAGCCATACCTGCAGCTTGTAGATCTTAGCAGTATCCCACAGTAATGCTCCTCCCTGGGTTGTATCTGGGTCAGGTGGGATCACAAACCATCTGGGTAAGCCAAATATATATTTGAAATGAGCAGTGCTGTGGAATTCACAGTTCTTCCATACCATTGAAGCAAGACAAACATTTCCAGGCCTACCCCCTAAAGAACAAACAAGCAGCAATTCTGGAGAGCATAGACATAAAGCTTTGAACCATTTTGTGGATTTACAGGTGAGTCTGTGGTGAACTGTGAGTGGTATTTTGGAAGACAAAACAGAGACCTTGCTGAAAGCAGCAAATACCTGGAATTGCCTCAGTTCTAGATACATTGTGGAAATTGAAAAGGAAGGGTCAGCCTGTGGGGGAGTAAGTCCATTGGAAGGTTTAATAAGATCAGCTGTTTTTTTCCAGACTTTTTTTTTAATGGAGAGAATGACACCATGCCACTGAAATTCTGCACAGTCCCAACTTTAAGTGGAAAAGGGTAGTCAGCTGGTGGGAAAGAAACCTGTTCTGAAGACCTTTCAGACAAGTGCTCCAACACAAATCAGCTGTGGTATCTGGGGGATTAAGTACTGCACCTGCCTGGCTGCAGTAGCAGCCTAGCCACCTAAAAGCAAATTTAACTAATGATTTCACAACAAAAATAATTTCCAAATATGTAAATATAGATATCAAACATACCTGTTTATCTAAAGCACCCATAGGAGGAAGTAGTACCTTTCCCTGTAAGTCTTCTTACACTAAATGCCTTTTTGTCCCCAAGGGCTGCCTTGCCTCTAACAACTGTCACCTCCTTCCACCCCAGCCCCCCTCACAACACCTGCAATATGTGCCTTTCACCATATGCAATGTTGCACACAGCAACATAAAAGCAACATTAAATGAAGTCCAGCCAGTAAATTAAGACTGAAGGCTTCTTAAAAGCTGACTCTGACACTGGAACTCTTGATTTATAAGTGGGTTATGCTGTGCTGTGGAAAGAAAGTAAGTTGAGTAGTTTCAAGGTCTTCTATAAAGTTTCTTTAGTCAAAGGCTTGACAATTGTTGTGAGCAGATACTCTGAGATTAGTATTTGCTCACTAGATGGCCAAAGATGGTTACAATAAGGATAAAGGTGTGTGTCTGCTCTTTCTTTACTCAAGATGAAGCACAGCGTGTCCAATTGCTCAAGTGTTTGCTAGTGTTGTGTTGTTGATGTTCAGGTAAGTTGTGGCTCCAGCTACAACTGTACCCTTCCTATTGTGAAACTCAAGACAGCCAGTTTGACACATCATTATTGGAAAAAATTATATTTTGGAAGAACTCACTACCAGAAGGTGACAGAATTCCAAAAATCAAATTACATGAAAATATACATCGCCATTTTCTTTGTACATTAGGTGAGGAAAACTCTGGAGTAGAAGGCAAAGCAGATGAAGGGCCACAGAAAAGAGTAAAGGAGGGAAACTATTTTTGATACCAAACCCAGAAGTTAGTCATTTGAAAGCCTACAGATGTGCATGCTTGAACTCAACCTTGAGAAAAAACAAGCCTCCCCCCCCCACACACCCCACCCCACAAACAGGCAATGAAAAAGGCAAACCAAAAATTTCACCCATAAAAAGCAGCTCATTCCTATCTTGGACTAACTTAGTCAACCAAACTTCCAAGTGAAAGAACTCAAGTCCTTGGAAGTTAAAAATCCATCAGGCTGCTCAAGGGTGCTCCATGGCCAGTTTTATTGCTATACCAAATTCAAGAAAGATGAGTAATTGAGTTTAAAAAAGGGGTGGGAAGAAAAAAAGCACCTTTGAGACTACAAAGGTCATCATAAAAGAAGACACAAGTAATTGATAGCAAATCCGTTCAGGGTTTAATTAGGAAAATTGTAAGTTCTGGTGGAGGAAATAAAAGGGAACCACGTTTCCAAAAACAAAAGCCGAAAAAAACCCAAAAAAAAAAAAAAAAAAAAGATACTAAACTTGAATAAGCAAGAAATTTTAATTAAGCCTCAGTGGGTCAAAGGAAAATTAAAGTGGGAGGAAAAAAAACCCAAAACCAAAAAAACCAACTTAGTATCCTAATTGGTTTTGACATGCTTCACAAGTTGCTGTTTTTTTAAACTCAGGAAACAATGAATAGGGAGAGAAAAAACCTGCTAAAATCTTTAGAATTTACACAATTCTATCCCTAACTACAGACAGCATTATTTGGTACAATGTGTATTTGTGGATGTACATGAACAGTATATATATTATCCGGATCATGTTGTGCTATGTACACATCTTTACAATTCTTCCTGAAGGTTAAAGCAGTTCATTAGATTTCAAAATGCGTAATCATCTTGTGTTGGCACTTGTTAGGCTCTTGTCAGCATTGATAACTGGCATGTTTTATTGCAGCCCAGTTCCAGCCAGTGTTTGCCAACTTGTAACAACAGAAGTCCAGCAATAGGTGGGTAGAGTGCAGGAAAAAAAACAGTGCCATGTTTTTCAATTGGAGACCTGCAAAGAAATCACAGGTATTAAAATAAAACCCCTCCTCACCCTCAATTATTTTCAAGATGTTAATTAGTTTTTCAAACTCAAGAAGGTAACTATTACTTGTTCAAGAGCTTCACATACCTCTGAACAGAAGATGGATAAATCCAAACTCATCACCTGAGAAAGGCTGGAGTTAGTTCAGCACACTGTATATCCAAGCTCAATTATCAGACTTTCTGGCTCCTGTAACTCGTGTTGCTTGTCGAGTGCGCAGCGTGTAAAGCTGTGATTATTCACACACAGGGCTAAACACGGCACATTTATCACTGAAAAGGCTGTGCATTACTTACTGGGAAAGGTGGGTACAAATGGCACAGCAGTGCTCAGCAAGCACTGACACCACAGCCCCCAGTCACACTGGGCTGGTTTGAAACCAGCTGTGGCCCCTTCTCATTCAATTCCCTGCCCATCGCTCGCTTGGGAGGAGTCACCAGACTTAGAAAAAGCTTTTGCCTTCCAGAAAAGCAACACAGCCAATTACTTAAAATATTTGTCAAGAGCATTGTTTCACTATAGCTAAGTTCAACATGGCAACAGAGCTGAGGTTAGTTAAGGATACTCTGGAGTGTTACTCACAGTTGTTCCCCTTCTCCGAGACAGGAAAAAAAAAGTCAGCAGCATTAACAATTCTTGCACTCCAGTTATAGGCAATTGTACAAGACTTTCTGTTCCTTTGGTTGGTCTTTTGATCAATATTAAGCATTTTTCATGCTTAATCCATACTGGAGAAAGTTCCTTTCAGTCAAAGCATTTCTGCAAAGAGGGACTGCAGAACTAATTTGTCACAGATGGAGCCTTCCCTCAACCCCCCCCTCCGTGTTTACAAAAGGGTAAGAAAGGAACTCTCTCCTATACAACTGTATTAAAAAAAACCTACCCAGCAGAAGAATGTAGTAAGCTGCTCTGGTTCAGTCTGAACTACATACAGTGCCATATTTCTGTCCCTGTGAATTATGTATGCTATAGGTAACCAGTAAATATGGATTTGGGGTTTGCCAGCCAAATGGGTCAGAGCAGTTTATTTGCCAAACCAACCATTAAGAAAAGGCAGCTTCAACATGAAGTTCTGTTTTGCTTTGAAAAGCAAGAGTGGGAAATTATTAGCTCATGAAGGAAGTTTTTCCTTGGCATACCCAAGATAAAGTGACCAAAGGCCAGGGATCTAAGGGCCATGCCTTAATACAGAGCTTTCTACGAGAGGTTATGAAAAAAAAAAAAGTCCCATTAAAACGGAGATGGGATTGTGTAAATTAGAGTAAGTATCTTGAGTCAGAAGCTCTTTAACAGGGTGGCAAAAAATGCAAATATCACATCAGCTACTCTCAGGTCAAAACTTGTCCAAGCTCTCAGATATGCCACAGTTCAGTTTCCAAGCAGAACACAGCTGTTTTTATGAAGCTATTCCCAAGCCCTCTTCACTAAAGATGTTCTCTTCAGCAGCCCAAAAAACATCACCTTTCTTGATATTACTGACTGGTAATATCTCAATTTCTGCTATGCCAGGAGACCTTCTGTTAAAACTCCCATGGATACCTGAAACAAACCTCTCTCAGTGGCTCCTGACAACCTCACTGAAGTTTCATTTAACTCCTATGTGCAACATACCACCAACATCTGCAAGATAATCCAAAACTCCTGAGATAATAAGACTTTCAAGATGCTTTTAAGATTCTAGTGTTCTTCACAATAAAGAATATCAAGGAATTGTCACCCCCTTCTATTACAGCTCCAGTAACCACTAAGTGCCATTAATAAAGCAGGATGAATTCTGATAAAGAGAAGTTCAACTTCTGAACAGCATAAAATACAAGAATACAAGAGAAGCTCCCCAGTTTTGGCAGAACAGGCTGTCAAGTGCACTTAAGTTCTTTTAGTCTTTAGTACTGCATACAGGCAAAGAGCTCCACTGAGATCATGCAGCTGAGAAGAAAAGTTTGGGGGTTTCTTTTTGCTTTTGAGGGGGAGAAAAATAGTTCAGCAACACTTAAGCAGGAAATCCTCAACTCACATAACTGACTTGTCTGGAGAAGGATACTTACCCTGAAAAAAGTGAAGCTACTAGCTGCTGAATAAGTGTCACTCAAAAGCAGTTTCTTGGCTTTTTCTTACACAGCGGGCAACTTTTCTTTTAAATTCTCCATTTCTGTCTTCTCTCCATTCTTTCTGTAATTGAATAGACAGCTTTCAGATGTCAGTCCTACAACAAGGAGTTGTACAAGCTCTAGGAAGACTCTTGTTGTTTATGTTTTCAGACATTAGCCATCTAGTCAACACCTAAATTTGCTTACAATCATTGAGCTCCTCACTGAAAACCTGTGATATTCAGGACTTTCTAAAGTTTGCTCTGGGTTTCTGTGCCAGCTGCTTACAAGACAGTGAGGATGTAATTTTCCCCTAGGATTTTAGGCACACTCCAAAACTAACCTGGTGGCTTACCAGTATTTCACACTGTCTGTGTTAAAATCTATTTGCTTCAGCCTGCAAAGTAGCAGCAAACTCAAACTGTAGACCACAAGCTGTTGTTATGTGTTAGAGACAGTCTCTTTAACTGCAGTGGTGAAAAGGTACACAGGTACTGTGGAGCCAGCAGTTACTCTGAGATTTTTTTAAAGACAGTTTCAATTCCCTTCAATCTAGCCAGGACACTCAGGACAAAAATACAGAAGTAACAGTATCTAGAAGAGGCACAGCAGTGTCCTTGGAAAGCAAACACCTCCTGGTTAGATATGGCTGTAAGATACTGGCTCTGTGAGAAAGACCTTAGGAGAATAATCAGCTCACCTACAGGCTGCTCTCTGTGAAAGGGACCTGATTTCAGAACTGCAGAGATGAAGAGCCAAGATAAAGATGAGCAGGAAGATAGGTAAGAGGGAAGTCTGAACCCAGAGATGCACACATCAAGGTATCATAAAAAACCTACAGGAGAAAGTGCAGCCAGGTTTGTTTTGTGCCAGGCTCACAAGGAGCTCAGATGAAAGCACAGGAGCATCAGGTGTGGTTAAGATTGATGTGCTGGGTACTGCCTTCCAGTCAGAAGTGGTGGGGGAATATAAAGAACCCCTTATTTCATGAAGTTCTACAGTTCTTAGTTTCTGATGCAAGCAATATATTCTTACTGCAGGGGTGAGGGAAGGGGTTAAAAACCCCCACATTGTTTCACCTGATGCAATCTAGCACACAACACCCTTTCACTCCCACTTGTAGTGAAGGTTGTAGTACATTTTAGTGATAAATGGCATACCCTAACATTCATCACCTCCAAGCTCACTTAAAAAATCAGCACACTGGAGAGCCCAGCATCTCTTAACTTCCCTATGAAAGCACAAATAAGGCTACAAATTAGTTTGTTCTTTTTCAGCAATTCATGCAGCAAACATTCGGTTCCTTGGACTGGGACATAGGACAGCTTACACAAGATGGCTTAAAGCCAAGAAAAGCCTTCAATTTGTGCCCTCTGAGCTTCAGAGCCTTAGTTTTTGTTTCTACTTTTTCTATTTGTAGTTCTATGAATTGTTCAGATTTGAATAGCAAGCAAAGTTTCCAATCTGACAGCTGAATTTCCAAAAATGTAATTTTACGTCATTAACTGTTCTATTTGTTTTACAAAATTCTATTCAGGTTCCTGATCCTCATTTTCTCCCACTCCAAGAGACAGTACTCCAACATGCATAGTTCATTTTTCCCGAAGGCAAGTATATCCCCTGCTCCTATAATCTTGTGAATTGCCTGTAACACCTTATTCACTAGACTCACTTAAAAGCAGAAACTACTGACAGCAGACAAAAAGTATCTTATAGTAACTGCCAAATTTTATTGCTGTGGTTAACACAGGAGCTGCTGATTCTTCATTACCCTGAGTATGTTTCTTGCTAATATGAAGAGATCTACAGTCCATCAGGAGAAGCCAACTGCTCCAGCAGCACTTCAGAAGTTCCTTGAAACATGTAATGCCACAGTCAAAAATAGTTTCTAGGATCCAAAGTGATGCCTCACTCCTGTCTTCACAGTCAAATCTGGATTTTTTTGTTCTTTCATGCTGGGCTAGAAAAAGCTGTTTTCATTTTTGACCTTTACCCTAAGGTAAATTCATTTTGTGTCTAATTTTCCTAAGGAAAAAAAAACCCAAAAATTTAAAAACCCACTCCTGAAGTAGTTGTCAGAGTGGGGCACAATACAGAAAGTCTGATATCAGGAAGGTGACAAGCACAGCTAAAAGCATGTGCTTTCTCCAGGGCTAGGCCAGCTACATTCAACATTATGAATTCGTGAACTGTGGAATTCTAACTGCACTATTAGCATTTTATTAATAACTTGCTCCTCCCAGTGCTCTCAGCAGGAAATGTCCATATTTCCTGGGTGTCTGTTTCCACCAGAAACATGACACAAAAAGGGGAGGTCCAACATTTAAAAAGGTTAAATGAGGAAATTGTTCACTGCAACTTTTTGTTTTCTGCTTTCTTCCCATTAAATATGTTCCACATGAGTCTGTTCCTATAATGATTTTTCAGAGAGCTCAACCACCTTTGAAAATACTCACAACACAGCAGATCAGAGGCTCCAGGAAACTACTGAACTCCCACCCACTTTGGGAAGGTATAGCTTGGGCTGAGAGAAGATGTTAACAACCCTTTACAAAACTCTGCATCTCACAATTCCCATCTCCTTCTTCCTCACTCCCACAGTTAAAAGAGCTAGAACTTCTCTTTTGTGAGAAGACAACACTCACTGCTGAACTGCAATTCAGGAGCATATCAGTGTTATGTCAGACACATGGAGCCTGAAGTCTGTTCCCCTATGCCCTTCCAGAACTGAGACTTTTTTCTCTCCCCACTACAAACATTTCTCAGCCTCACTCTTATATTCTGCTCTAAACACAGCTCTTCTGGAGAGCTGATAGCTGTGTTTATACACACACGGTCCAGAACACTGTGCTGCATCAAACACTTGCATCTCACACCTGGAGATTCACCCTGGTCTTTGGCTGTCAATCAGACCATTTTTCCTCACTCCTGAGCCAGTCAGTCTAGTTTGGGACAACCCTCCCTGTTGAGTTGAAGGTCAGATGCCCAGTAAAGCCTTTGAGTACCTTCTCAGAGCACAGACCTACACAGTCAAACCTACTGCTCTAATCCATGGGACAGGAAGACTGCTCTAGAGAAGTGAAAGAAACTTCCCAAGGCTAATTAGTAGTTTTGTCTGACAACATCACTGCTTTTCCCAACACAATGGTTGCCTTAGTTCAGGATAGAAAAGGTTCTTCCCAAAGTTACTGTTTGCTAAACCAGAAGCAGATTGCAAGATTTCTACATTGAAGACAATTGGCAGACCAAGGAAAGCCTTACCGCTGCATCAACATTAGCAGGAGAATCACCATTGGGATCTGCCAGCATAGAAATAACACTAATCATTATAGTTTCCACTGTGTGAATGGGAAGCCAGCGTTCCTCAGGTTTTTCATAGCCATATTTGTCTTCTCCAGGCTCATGAAGAATTGAAATGCAGACATCGCCGTTCTTGTCAACTACAAAATAGAACAAGGCATATTTCAGTCATGAACAACATGCTGGCAGTTCTTCAGGACAGTCATGAACTGTTCATTCTAGCTAGTCTGAAACAGGTTAGTGAGGACACTTTATAAAGAGGGAAAGTAATTAACTATTGCAGAACTTAAACTGTAACAAACAGTGCTTGGTGGAAGCCTGAATGTGCCTGGGCTCCTGACAGAGAGGGCACATGGGGAGGAAGGACTCAGTCTGACATCATGCTGCAACTCTCAAGAATATTTATTTAGAGAGGCTTCCACTACAGCCTTTTCTGTTAAGTTCAGCAAACTCAAGAGTGACTTTTTTCCACAGCAACAGCATCAGCTGGATATTACTGGAACATATTGAAATATGATTTAAACTGCTGGAATTAGAAATTGTCTGACAAGTACTCTAGTATTCCCAGAGCTGAAACTGACACAGCATTAAAATACTCCCTTGTCCTTTTGATGGGAGCACTGTCTCCTCCCACCTTTCAACATCTACAGTTTCTGAAGTTGCAGAACATTTCTTTCCCAGTAAAACCAGCTTCCATTTTATTTTACCTTCCCATCCAATCTCCATCAGTCCATAGGTAAATGAGACATTAGGAGAAGTCTCCTTTAGAGAGACTAAAAGATTTCTTTTCATGCTTCACTAGATGAGGATAACCTTGGGCTTTCTACACTGAACTGCCAAGTCAGTAACAGGAAGATGAAATAATTGAAGGTATAACAAAAGGCAGCTATAGAAGTCAAGCTTTTCCTCAGACTAGAGTTTTGCATTTTGGAAAAAAAAATTAAGAAAAAGATCCCTGAACAATTACCAAGAATGCAAGAACCTACTCAGAATAGCTTCTGAAAATACTTAAGAGTATTTTATGCTGTCAGAGTAGCACTATTAAAAACTCTGCCATTGTTATTACTTCTCTATTAAGTGAGGATGGCAAAGTAAAAACAGAGATTCATATTTCTAACAGGAATGTGTCTATTTGTCTTCACTTTCTGCATTTTAGGTCTGAACTGCAAAAAGAAATTGAAACTTTGACATTTCTTACCATTCGGATGCCAGATTTCTGTGATGAATTTCATTTTTGGCGGCCTCAGTGGGTAGTCTTTTGGAAAAGTAAGATGAGCCTTGAAAACACCACCTTCACTGGGGAATCAAAAATATCTTAGTAGAGTTTCTTGTAAGCTTCAGCCGAAGATCGGAACTTACTGATGTTCTAAGTTTACAGCTCACACATTTTAACATCATGTTGGTAATTAGCAGTATCAACACTTCCATATGCAATGTAAAGAGTTTCTACATTCAGAAGATCCTTTCACAAGATACTGCCAGTTCCCCAATATGATCTTTTTTAGAACTAGGAAGATGTTCCAGAGGGGAAAAACCATGGGGGTGGGGAAAAAAAAAATTCAAAAAACTGCCAAGGAATTTACCATCTGGAATCACAGCTTACATTTTTTCCTCCCAGTACATTTATTAACAGGAAAAAAAAAAGGTATTGCCAATAACTGCCTTTCTCAAGTCCAGCCCAGCAGACACCCATTTTCTTCTGCTAAGAGGCCTCAGTCTGCAGTAGTGAGCCCCAGGGAAAAACTGCAGAAAGCTCTGGTTGTGTTTAGAGCATTAAATGTAAAAAGACTTCCAATGCCACCTTGACAACACTAAGCTAAAGTGACTCAGGCATGACAGTGAGGTGTTCTGCATTAGTTACCCACTCAACTGCAAAACAATAATAAACAAGGGACATCCAGGTTTTATGTGGAGTTACAGGCCAGGAATAGTCCCTTTTGAAAAATGTGAAGGCCTGTATTAGATGGAAAGGTTTACAGATGGAATACTTTGCTAATGTCAATAATGTTTGTCCTGCTACTGTCATTTCTTCTAACTGAAGGTTGTAACAAAATTTGGAATTGCAAAGGCAGAACAACAAGTGGAACATAAACCTCCAAAGATAGCATGAGATGCACGGTGTGACAAGCTACTCCTCAACAGCCACACAGACAAAACAACTGGTGAAGAAAACTGTTCAGTGCAATTTTTTCCTGTATTTGTAAAGGAGTAGGAGCTGATAAAGTGCACTGGCTACTGAGAAAAATAACATGTTTTACCACCATTAACCAAAGGGGTGCAGTTCCAGCAAGTGTCTCAAAAAAAAAAACAAAAAAAAAAAAAAAAAAAAAACAAAAACAAAAAACAAAACCAACCCAAAGAAACAAACAAAAAAAAACAACCCCAAAAAGCACTGCCTTTAAGTAACTTGGCTCTTTGAAGCAGCTGAGGGGATCTGAACCCACAGCATTTGTTTTTCACAAGTTTTAAAAACTGCAGGCAGTTTCCAAAGAATCCTTCATCCCAGCAGAGGTAAGAATTCCAGAAACACTATTTCAACATCCATAATGTCAAGACAAAGGAGAGCTAGACTGCATTTGTTGATAGCCCCAAACCAGTCCAACCCTTTCTTTCAAACTGAGAAAGTCCTTTCTTTTTTTCAAGAAGCAGATCCTAAAGCTACTAGGCTGTAGGGTGTCCCTGGTTGCCCTATATCAACTACATATAAATACAGGTTTTAAAGCAGATATACATTAGATATCAGTTAATGAAATACAGCTGTCAATTAAGGGAGATCAATTCAATTTTTAGCAATATTCCTGATAAAAATTTCTGTCAGTAGAGTAATGCACTAAGAATAAATGAAGTGGGATCAGGAATGAGACTGATGTTTGCAAATTATATATGACTATTAATAGTCATATTATATATGACTATAATATATGACTATCCTTATCAAACAGCCCAGGGAAGAAAGGTTCAGTGTAATACTACCCTGAAAAACAGCAACCAAGGACTGGAACAGAAGAGAACTTCTTACCTAAAAGCCTCAAAAAAACTTCAGGACCCAAAAAAAGTGGAGTTAAAAAACACTATTGCAACTTTTAACACCTAAGATGACAATCAATTAGAAGCAGCATTTCTTTCTTGACAGTATTTATAAAATAGCCATGAGAATATAACTGAACCACAGGACTGTTCAGAAAAGGTCAACAGAAGTTGGAGAAACCATCTCATGCAAGACATGAAAACCACAGTGCAGTGAGCTTGAGGAAAAGCCAAGCAATTTGATTACTGGGTTTAAATACCTATTTGAAGTCTGCTGACAGACATACAGAACTTCATGCTGCAACCAAAACTGACCTCAAGTAAATGTCCCAAGGCTTTTTGTACCAGTAATTTACCACTGCAACAGCTTAATGAAGAGAACAGAGGTCATCTTCAGGAGCAGCCTTTACACTGACCTCTCCTGGGCAGAGAACCTTTTCCCAAAACTGGAGTAGATGATCACCCCAAAGTACTCCAGGTCACACTTGGAAGTTCTCCCATCTCAATCTGACAGGATTTGAAGCTAATTCTGTGGACTGCTGTGGTTTCCTCCAACTACATCCCACTTTAATTGAGTATTTTACTACCATCAC
Organism: Vidua chalybeata; assembly: GCF_026979565.1. Lineage (NCBI taxonomy): Eukaryota > Metazoa > Chordata > Aves > Passeriformes > Viduidae > Vidua > Vidua chalybeata. Next base: position 3,953,314 of record NC_071549.1, on the reverse strand, counting down.
ACACACGAAATTGTAATGGCTTAACATAGCACTATGAACTGAACTACAGCCTCCCAGCAGCAACAGCAAATAGTGGATTTTATCTGCCTTATTTACATGTGAAAGAAAACAGAAGCTGCCGCTAAGTGCACCTATTGTCTTTCTTTTCCATAAAGTACAAAGAGATCAGTGTTGCCTTTTCCCAGGGGAGCAAAGCAGTTTAGAACTTCTACATAGCAAATCCAGCTATTTACATGTATTCTGCTAGCAAGAGAAGAGCATTACCTGATTTAGCACAAAGTTTTGGTTAGCTTCTATTCACTAGGAGCAAACTAGAACTAGTAAATCCGAGTTCATTCAAGTTTCTGTATAAGTATCAGTACTTACTATAGTGTATCTGGAGGACCAATAATAAGGACTTCCCATCGATAAAGATCATTGTCATCTATTAAGCCCGCTGAAAAGCCTTCCACTGGATTTTTGTTGAGCTCTGTGTAGGAAAAAGAATTTAAGAGAACTTTAGGTGTCTATAATACATATTTGCTGGTTTTGCTCCTGTGTCCATACATGACCAAAAACCTCTGTGACATTTGGTGCTTTCTCATGGCCTGAGTGAGTGCCCTCAGCCCCCACACCACAAACACTTCTGCCAGAGCTGGGGCCATGTCCGACCCTAAAACTCTGAGTGTAATGTGAGCACAAGGGCCAGAACAACACACAACTATGGGACATGGTCTCCTAAACTGGATACCAACCAGTGTTTTAAGTCAGGAAACAGGCTAGTAATACAAGAGCTTTACAAGAGCCCCAAGGAGCCAGCTTAAAGTCTGTCTTTAACTCCAGAAAATGTTAACAGAAGACTAAAGTCACATTATGTTTTTATTTAAAAGCAACATTCTACTTTGTTTAAATGATTTTTCTTTCAGACTCTGAAAGCATTTGAGACCTGTGCCAGTGAATTCTGGAGATAATGATTTACTATATTCTGAACTAGTAGAAGAGAACATAGAAGATAAGCTGCTATGCTGTTCAGATATGGAGCTGTGTGTTTTTATTTCTTCCTTTTGCTTCACAGTTTTTTTTCATCAGTGACAAGCTATAGAGCATTCTAAGTGTATAGGCTACTTCATACAGTTACTGCCAGACAGAGGCTTCTCTGGAAATAGCTACACACAAGTAAGTCACAGCTAGATCTAGACTCCACTGAACTTGTGTTTTCAGCCTGCTCCAGAAAAAAAAAGAAAACCTCTAAGATCTGGAATTAAACACTTCAAATAAGTTTCTCCTATAATCCAGTGGTGGGGGTAGGAAGGTGAGAACATCTATTAACTGACAGCTTCAGGTCAGAAATTACATTCAATGCCATATTTATACCAAATTCTTCATCCAGCATTTCCAACACTACATACAGGTCTTGGTTACTTAGGAAGGGGGAAGTTATTCCTTCAACTGGTCAGTAACTTCCAGATTAAATTAAGAATGGTTATTGTGGGAAAAAAAAACAAAACAAAACAAAACCAATCAACCATACTTATTTTATAACCTGTCAGACTCTATGCAGTCCTCCTTATTCTGCTCCACAGCACAGTCTACATATTCACATTTTGTAAAACTAAAAGCCATAAGACTTAAGTTCAGAGGGCCTTATAATGCCCTCAGACACATGCAGAGGAACTTCAAGTGAGAACCTTGTACCTTTCTGGAGAAAAAGCTGCCATTAAGTCCAAACTGATTTGCCCATAAGACTGCAATCACTGGTGGCCAGTTAAGTTCTGAACGATTTGAAGTATGGCTGAAAAAGGCAAGAGGAATCAATTCAAGCCCTACACAGAGGAGTCTAAGTCCACAGGGTTTGGAAAACTAAGTGCTCAGCTCACCTGAAGGACACCAAGGCCCTGAAGAAGGAGACAGCAGGAACATCAACTTTAATAATTACTAATTTAGTCAAAGTTATCCACAAAGAGGACTCAATTCTAAAATCCCGAGGAACATATTAAAAGGGGTTTTCCTAGGAGTTACTCAGAAGGGTGTAATCAGGAGGTAAGGTCAGCCATCCAGCCCCCAAGGTGCAAGACAAAAGATGTCGGTACTGAGCCCAATCATGTTTTTTCCAGACGATGCCTGGAAGAAAAGGCAACATCACAGGCTCTCTAACCAAGATGCAAACCTCAAACCCAAAAGCTAAAGCATGGTCATGCCTCCTCTAAGCAAATCCGTTTTCTGGCATCTATGAAACTTTGTGGAAACAGCTGTACAAGCTTGAGTAACTATTTAATCTTAGCCTAGGTGAGCATCTCACATTAAAAGAGTTGCATCAGTCTCTTACAACCTCCTTAATACAAACATTTCTTCAGCATGGTCTATTAAACGTTCCACCACCTCAGCAATTGAATATAACCTGCTTTTTCAGGCAAGATCTCATTTTAAAAATTGCCTATTGCTTGTGAAAAAAGCCATCTCTGCTCAGGACATTTACATCATCTTTCAGATATTATTAATACAGTAATACAGAATACCTACTGTAGTAACTACAGAAGTCAGAATTCAAATAACAGGTTTTACTGTCTCACCTAAAACTTTCAAACTTGAATTTAAGCCTGTGAAATACAAGTCCCATCATTTCTGCATTTCCAGAGAAAAAAGGATTTGTGCAGAGTTCTGTGTGAACTGCTGTAACTCAAACTGCTCACATTTAGCTTCTTTATTGTTTGCAAGTTATCACTGCTCACTGATAAGACTTTAAAGACTGCCAGAACTTAAGATTGAAAAACTTCAGAATGTTTCCCTATAAAAATATGCCACATTATATCCAAAGCCAATATACACAATTTCTTCTCTATTTCTTAATGCATGCTATTTCAATTTCTTTCTACATCTGTCTCAGCCTCAAACAACTTTACCCCTAAGTAGTTCAAAACAATTTTTGTGTATTTATTCCCAAAGAGAGACAGCTCTTACACTCTGACTCTCACCTAGGACCATGTAGCACTAGATTGGAAGAGAACTTGGGAGAAAGAGTAAGATTCCTATATGCCAACTCCTTTAATGCAAAACATTTGTAAACGGTATGAAAGGCACAATCATTAACAAAAATCTTCAGTTAAAGCAGTTAAAGAAGACTGCTTAGTGGATGTTGCCTATGAAGCAAATCACTTCTTCTAGAGGAGGTGCCATCAGTCTCAGCTTGTGAAAAGGTTATTTTCCTTCCATGGCAGCAGTATTGAAGCACAGCTCAAAGAGCTGCTGACTGCAGAAACACTCTTAGGAAAAACAATTAATATAAGCTCATACACCTTCTCCTCAAGAGGTATGCAGAGTTACCAACAGCAATTTAAAAATCAGCTTTTCCATCCAGATTATTTATGTTAAACTAAACAACATGGCTGGCAGGCAGACAAAAAAGGAAGTGTCGGGAAAGTTCTGCACTGAGACATGAAAAGCATCATCCTTGGCTGCTTTACCATGGACAGCCAGTAGCTGCTACTCATTAAAACCTGCAAACGCCAAGAGCCCAAGGTTTGTTTGGCTTTGTTTTTTTTCCCTGGATATAATGAGTGTTGTGTACCAGAAAAGTTAACCAGCAGTACCACCTGTCTCTTGCCTCTCCCTTCACTAATTGAGCCTCACAGAGTAGTGAAATCCATGGACCTAAACCCCAAAGGAACAGCAATGCAGGCAGGCACGAAAGGACCACACACACAAGGCTCAGTGACACAGGGCTGCTGCCAGGCCGGTGTCACTGCCCACCAAGCAAGTGACACTGACGCTGCACCCAGGGCAGGGGACACCTGCTCCCTGTGCCTGCCAGTCCCCACCAGCCACAGCATTAACTGCTTGCAGCCTGAACAGGAGCTTCCCTAGACAAACATGTGGCTAAAGCAAAGGATTCAGCTCCCTTCTCCAGGCAGGGAGAGGGGAACAAGCTCTTCGTGTAGGTCCTCTACAAAGCTTTGTTGAAGAACTGCCCTAGAAGTCCTGGAAAAGCAGAGAAGCCAGACACCTATGAAGAACTGGATCCTTCCACTTTATTTTTCCAACAGCTTTGAGATTTCTTGTTCAGCTAAAGATATGCTGTACTTTTTAAACATAAATGAGTACATTACCATATTTCCATCATGTCCATGCCTAACTAAATGCCATTTACTTGCAACTACTATATATTACAGTCTGTCGTTTTGACAGACTGTAATATATAGTAGTTGCAAGCATTTCTGACAATATTTTTTGCATTTCTGATTATTTAATATAATAGGCATTTTTCTACCCAGCAAAAGAAAATAAAAATCCAAAACATACTCACACTCAGAAGCAGTTTCAGGTAGAGCCCTTTGCAGACCAAGCAGCAGCTGACAGCCAAAGAAGCACACACCTGGACAACTGCCAAGCAGCAACATACTTGGAACAGAATCCAATGTCTGCTTATAAATTAGACATTCAGTTCCTTTAATCCCAGTCCTGAACCTGGGATTAAATCCAATACCTGATTTGGGAGGTGAGGAAGACTAAAGGCCCATAATCCAACAGAGTTGTTTAAATCCAGGACAGATTTTAAAGCCCTATGGCTCCCTTTCTACATGATCTGCCATACAACACACTGTCTTGTCCCTTTAGCTCTTACTAAAGCAGAACTTAGTTACCATTGCCTTAAACTTGAGCCAACACAGTACCATGGGCTGCACTTCCAGTTTCAGGGTTTAGTTTACATCAAGCTACTGATGTTCCCACACTCACTGAAGCTGCCTTTATATAAGCCAAGAGACTTCACCAATCCCAGAGCAAAGCAGCATCAACAGAAATGACTAAGCAGAACGAGGCCCATAGCTCCCTAGAATAGCTATGCATGGCATCCAAACTTTTCAGCCTGACGTCTCATCTGGACAGCCACTGCATATGAACTCTTTCAGTATTTTAAGCTACATTACAGTACAAAGCTTTCAAAAATATGATCTCCTGCATTTTTTTCATAGCAGCCTCTTTAAGTTACACAGTGTTTGAGTTTTGTGCAGCCAGTGAATAGAGTACAACACAAAACCAGAGGAACCAGGAAGCCCAAGTCCTGGCTAAGGCTTCTGGATAAACCATCCAGTTGGCTTACACAGCTCTCAGAGCAAGCAGGCCATACCAGTACTTTATATCTGCTGCACCTTAGACTTGTGTTGTCTCAGCACCAGTCCAGGAGCTTCTAACAACTGTTCACACTGAAAATCATCATTATAGACTCTTCTTCTCTGTACCCCACACTGTGACTTCCATATAGTCCTATTACTTCACTGAGGTCAGTTACAAAAACTTTCCTCCATGCAAGACCCAGCTGTACATCTCGGATTCTAGAGAACCAGGGCTGAGATTATGATAAAGTAACATGATCTCTATGTGGAGATGTATTCCCCAAGCTCTCCATTTTATCTGCTTTCATCATGTTCTGTCTTGCTCCACAAGCTCATCCAAGAAGCTCAGACCAAATGTAGCACCAAATATGTACACACTCCTGATAGCCACTGTGGGAGTGACAAATAGACAACACTTAAAATGGAACAGATTAAGTCTCTGAAGGACATTGAAATTATTTTGAAGGGAGACTAAAGTAGTAAAGACAAACCTGTCTTTAGCAGAGTCCACCAATCATTTCAGTAGAAGCTTTAGGTTTGACTTTAGCCTGGCAACTAATTTCCAGTGCTCACACATCACTTCTTAAGGGCAGCATTTCAGACTTCTACGAATCAAATTCTCTGAGCTCAGAAAATTCGTAAGAAGGGTTGCACAATGACAGGCAAACTACAGCTCAGTGCAGTGCTACACACCTTTGTGTACTGCTTCACTTGCCATCTCCTCAGCTATACCCGTGAAGTCTTCCCTAGATTTGTACCGGGAAGCAGATTTTGAAAGGACAGAAGACAAGGCTGGAGGTTTCTTGTTTGATTTTTGGTTTTATTCCCAGTCAAATTCCTAGCCATGGCCATAGTTCAGCTTTGCAAAAAAATGGACAGCAGCACTAGCCCAAAGTTCCTAAAAGTGCCACTACAGGTATGAGGATTAAGGTACCAGAGAAACTTGAGTAAATAGAGATTAGAATTATTTTATGAGTAAGGTATCCCATTATTCTAGAATTAAGCTAAAAACTGAGTTTGTTGATTCTGTATATTCTGTAGCTCCACAGTCATAGGAGCCATGGCATGCCTGGAGACAGACAATTAGAAGTTCAGGTTAGTTATTTAGTGGAAAACTGAGTCTTAACACACCAACCAAGAGCTTGCAGGACTTTGGTATTGCCTTGGTTCTTAAGGAGCTCCCCATAATCCTTTAAGCCCATGGAGGTGGACATCAGTAGACACTGCCAATGCTGCTTTAGATTTCTCTCTCACAGGTCTCAAAACCAGCTCATCGATAGTCTCAACTAGAACACAGACATCCAGCAACTGATCTAACCTGGCAACCCAGTTTACCCAGCTCACAGTCTGTTCCCATGCACCATTTCACCTGAAAAACCTAAAGATAGGCAAGAACAATCACAACCTATTTTGAGGCATTTCCTTTCTGCAGCACTCTTCACACATGGACCCTTCTGTGTACACACATTCAAACCAGTCCTTTTCCAACATCCCACACTATAGAAGGAGGGTCTGCTTTCCCCTCCCTCAATGCATTTGCCATTAAGCAAATATCTAAACTTAAGTTACTGTAAACCAGAAATCTTTTCTTTCAAAACAAATGTGGTGTTCAAATTACCTTCCTGTCCAAATCACTGGAAATACAAAACATACTCATCCAATGAAAACCTTTGAATGCCATCGTATTGTTTGAAGTTTTGAGAGCTATGCTTCTGGAATTAAGGTTCTCAACAGTAAGTTCAGAATATATGTTCAAATTGCCATCAGCCATGTAATTTTATTAGAAATAAAGGTAAAATGTTTCCTGAAGAGCCTTCTTTGACTAGACTGCTAGAAGCATGCTGTTTATCACATCAGACCAGAAACCAGCAGTTACACTACCCCAGTTAAAATGGAGGTTGAATAAGGTCTGTTAAACAGCCACAGCAAAACCATTCCCAGTAAGTTCTGAATTTTGAGGGGAAGTGTTATGAGGAAGGGAAAAACAAGGATAGTAAAAAGAATTGGAAGAACCCTGATTCACAAACCCACATGTAAAAGGAAGCAATTATGTCATCATTATGTCCAGCGCTTTGCCTAGAGCCACATTCATCTGTCACACTCAGTGTAACAGAAATGCCACCTCCACTTTGTCCTCCATGCTTGATGCTTGTTTCCACTCTTAAGAGGTAGACAAGTATTCAGTGGGTATCTGCATCTGTCTGCATTGGAGACGGGTCACCCTCAGCAGCATTGAAGAGATCTTATCAGAGTAAGTAGTTTGAGACACCATGATTATCTCATCCTGAATCAGGTGTCAAAAACAGGTCAGATGAATCACACTCTACACACACTTATTTCTCTTACCTGCAAAGAGACTTCAAGTTTCAGATGCCTACTGTATACAACTGCTGGAATCTGGAAAGACAGGTGTCATCCTAGGTACCATTAATGTAGCTGAATTTACCAAGGACAGGAGAAGTTGATTAACTTCTTAAGAGCTAATTACCATTAGACTAAAGCTAAGAAAAAAAAAATCCACACAAGTATATTCTGAGCAGTCACATACACATTAATCATGAAACAGCACTACTGCACAGAGCCAAGGGTTCTAGGATGTGTATGGTTCATAGACAAAAACAGAATAACATTAGAAATCCACTGAAAAGGCTCTATGTCATGTCTATGCCACAGGGAGATATTAACATCTGAGGGAGATGTTAACATCTAAGTTGTTGTGCAAGTCAAGGACAATTTTCCAGCTTGTTTTCTCTCCTGCTTATAATATGAATTGCATAGCCTAACTTGAGCCACATTGTTATTTAGAATTGTTTTAAGACATTCCTTTAAATGACTCCTGACAGCACCATCTTCTACATCAGCAGCAAATGCCAGCCAGCTAAAAAAACAGGCAGCTTGACCTATGAGGTATATGATGACAACACAGAAATACATTTCCCTTAACAATCCACACACAGAGAGACTGTATGTGAAAACATTTACAGAGGGTTTCTGTCAAAAAGTCTTTATTATTACTCTAAACCTGTGCAAAAACTGCTAACATTTCTGTCCAGGAGAGCAGATATTTTTATGGAACCCCATTTCAATTAGATTGCTATACTTAGTGTTCTTACAAGGTCTGGATATCTGATCTCTGCTCCAGCTGATATGCCTTGGACTTGAGAGCAGGAAAGAAAAGCAAGTATGAACATTTACACTTGCAGGGTGGCCTAAAGCTCAAGCCTACTAGAGACTGTAAGTGAAAGATCTCATCAAGACCAGACACTGTAAGATGGGCACACACCACTGAAAACTGAAGCACAGAGCAGGTGCAGCTGGGTGAGAGCAAAGGCCTGCACATGAAGTGCTGCCCTGATTCCACTCCCATACACTGGAACAAAAAGTATACAGGAGAGTTTCAGGAGTCACGCACCCTCTTCCTCACACAAGCCACCTGCTCTCCTTTCTCTAGGCACCCAAGTCTGCACACTCATTTTAGTATTTTGTTAGTTCTTGCCTTCAGAATAGCAGCCACCCTTCAGATCAGTTCCATTAGAACTAACTTCCATTAGTTCATTAGAACCCCATCTCTATGCTAGGAACAAACTGTTGTATTTTACATCAAAACAGAAGTTGATTAAGCACACTACAGGAAGAAAATTTAGCAGAATGCCTACTTGAGGCAAGCAAGTATCACCTACAAAGGTCACTTATTTTCAAACTGTTTAACATAGGGCTTTGGTGGACCTAAAAACCAACTTGTACCAACTACAGAAGGGACCAAGTAATCCTACATTAGTTGAATATGCACATATTGTTCCAAGTTTGTCTTGCACAAAAAAAAAAAAATTTCAACAATATACAGAAAAGTCAAGGCAGAATCATCTATAATTACATGTGGTTTAATCTGACCATTCACTCTACTTGATTTATCCTTATCAGTTTCTCTTAAACAAATACATATATATAGCAAATCAATAAATCCTTAGTTTGCAGTTCTGCAGCAAATAACTAAAATACTGAAGTTGGAATCAGTATCAATCACACAAGTCAAGACATTTTAGCTGTTTTTGCACGATTTAACATCTCCAAATGAAGCTCTTGCCAACAAAGCAGAAATTCTGATTAAAGTATTTTCTCAAATGGTATTAATTTTGCTCCTTACTTCAGAGGATCTCTGGCAACATTCTCCCATTCCACTGTTCTCAAACAAAACAGGAATAAATCACTCTACTGCCAGATCCAGATATGCCCTTACTTTGGTGTAACTTACAATACCTTGTTTGGGGGGAACAGAGAAGGAAAGAACTCAGAGCTCATGGTAAGTTTGGTTCTTTCCCTGAAAGATTAGTAAGCTGACCTAGGCAGAGCCAAGGCAGTGCCTCCTTGATGAAGCAGGTTATTGCTTCATCCTGTTTAAGCAAGTGGTTGAGTCATTAAGCCCTTCCATTCTGTAATTTACTAAACCTCACTTTCCAAAACTGCCAGCACCCCTGAAATTTTGCTGGTGGTGCTGTTATAAATATTCTTTCCTTTGAAGATGCAAAGTTCAGATTATTTCTACAAGAGAACCATTTGGAAAACTCACACATAGCAGGCAAAGTTCACCATTAGTCACATTTATCATGTTATTTACAGTGCAATTGAAATTCAGGCTGCTTGTGCTGTTGTAGTGATTGGAGTCTGAGCAAGGCCTATGTTTTGGCAATGATACTGCCTATAAAGTCAGCTTGAGAAAGGCAGCTTTGATAATTCTGTCAGCACAACCTCACAGAATCAGGATTATCTCATCTGCTGTAACAGGGCCCTACACTGTCAGGGGGATAAGGTGACTGCTATATACATGCTGTACCTAAGTACCCCAAAAAGCATCAGGCCAAAAAAATTGATGGTTATCTAAAAACATGAAAGAGTCTTTTAAAAGCAATATGCAGCAGTGTTTATAATTTCAGGATCAATTAAAACACTATGTTTTACATGTGCAGGACCTTGGAGTCCTAGTTATTTGGGATAATACAGAGTATTAGTGTCCATATGAACAGACCTTCACAAAGGAGGTAACAGGCAATCTAGTACCAAAGTAATACTTCACATCAGTGCCACTCAAATAACTATCTTATAGACAAACTTACTGTAACCCAATGCTTAACTGTAAACAAAGGTGACTTATACACCAGCCACCCCAGAAACATGCATCTCAGCTTTGATGTATAAAGTGATCTTCACTCTACAATTCCCTCTCCATTCACTACTCAAATAGATTTTTTAAAGTCCTATCTAATTGCCAAAAATTCAACTAGCTCAACATTACCCAATAAGACTCTTCCGCAGAAGTAAAAATTGTTCAACTGTCACATTAAGTACTTAATACAGTTTTCCAGCTTGCTAGTTTTTAATTAGACATTTCTACTTTGAAATAGAAGCTGTATACACTTTAAATATAATATATAATGCCATATTTCTTATGTTTAAGAAAAGCATTAGAGTGGCTTTTTCTGTATCCTAAGTTGGAGATTATTTACAATCCAGCTCAACTTCAGCCAACAAAGGCATGGTTATTCCCATTTCCAATGCTCCGTGTTTATGTTACAGAGAACTCGCACTTCTAGTTCCACTGTGTGCTACTGATTTAACTGCGTCCGCCCTATGTGATTTTGCTGGTTGAACTAGACAAGTCTGCCTACTCTAAAGTCTCTGTGTCAGCAAGAATTTGGCAGAAAGATGAAATAAAAGTACTCAGAGACATACCTCAGTCTGTAAAACCTTTGGGCTCAACAGCTCTGGAGACTGGAAGAGAAGCTTTACACCCTGTTGTCTGCATCTCTTTTTAAAGAACAAAGTTTTGGGGCTGTAAAAAGAACAGTTTATCCTCCATCAGCTCCCCTGAGGGGTGAACTCTGCTAACCCAGTGCTACACCAATCTACATACTTGCCATAGACTTTTTTTAAGTTCAGGGCACTTTTTTTTTCTTGTAGTTTTTCCTGCACTTTGCCTGGAAGAAATGGACAGATCATAGCTTCTATTTCACATTATTATCAAGCCACAAAGTGCCCCTCTCCTCCACAAAAAAAAAAACCCCAAAATAAACAAAAGTCCCCCAAATGAAAAACAAACCCGCAAAACAAAAAAAATCCAAAAACCAAAAGAAAACCAAACACCACCAACCAAAAATGTAAGAATAAATATGTTTGAATTTTAAGCTACTTCCAGAAGCTGCTACTGCTTACAATTAAGTTGATTTGGGAGGGAACCGCATTTAATTTGACAAATATCCATAGATATCTGATCCTCCAGCTCTAGTTAGACCACCCTTTTAAAATAGTTTTGATATTAAGAGATTCTAACTCATCACTTCCTTAAGGCTTTAAAAAAAAAAAAAAAAACAAAAAAAAAAACCAAACCCATAAAAACTACCCGAAGTTCTTACTACTTTGAATTGTTCTTGTGCCTAAATGGGGGCAAGCACATGTCAATATAAAAACAGCTAGCTACTACACTTAGGCCCTGGGGGATCCAGCTCAGTATTTCATTAGCAAAGGCACTGTGAAGCCACGTAGAATTTTGGAGATTAAAAAATAACCCACATGTAACTTGAAGTTATATTTTGTGACTGTCATTGAATGTCCCTTCTCTCTGAACATTATCAGCATCCAGAACATGCCACTGAAGCATACAAACATGTTGTACATGGTGCTGTGGTACCAGCTCCCTGCTCAAGTTACAAGCCAGCTTGCTTTAAAAAAAAAAAAAAAATAGAAGTCTGTCTTCGTACACTCACTGGAGCAACTTCATGTTGTGTTGTCAAGTTTTGCTCTGTTTGGTAAGGCCCATTGTTTTACATCTCACTGACAGCCAGCAGCCTCATCAGTTGACCTATACTTTGACAAAGTACTCAGGAATTAAAACAGCTCATTAAAGTGCTCCATGCCAGACACCTTCTTTCCTCATAATTAAGAACCAAAGCATATTGGGGACCAACAGGTAGCCACTCTGAGAACTACTATTTAACATTCTTCTCTCCTGACATCATTTTTTTTCTTCTGGGCATTGAAAAGAGATATCCAGGGTCTCACCATTAAAAAATTTTTATACTCCTCTACTGCTCCACTACTGTATAGGTTTCAGATCCTCACTTCAACCTCCCTTCATTTCTGGATGTCTTCAAATCTGTCATTATTGAAGCACAACTGAATGACCTAGAGCAATTTAAACTAGCTTAGGGCACATAACTTGTATCAACTGTCTGTTTACTGTTCTCCAAAACCCAACCACCAGGTACAACTCCATGACTCACCACACCTGATATAGGCAAAAGCTGCATGGAGCAGAGAGACTGAATATTAGTCCCACCAGGGCAAATACCACCATAGTGGTGACTTTTGGTTTGAGGTAGAAGAAACAATTTGGGTATTAACAAAGGGACACGTTGGAGCAGGCAAGACTTGGAAGACAGTCAGCAGTGGGGAAGGAAAATCATAAAGCTCAGTCTCTACACTAAGACTTCAAGCAGCCTGACACCAGAAAAACCTGTGTCAGTCCATTGCCAGCTCAATTCAGATGTCACATAGAAAATAGTTTCTTCCATACATGGTAACTTTCTCAGGTCAGTTATTCCACATAAGACTTTTGAAGAGTTCAAGACTCTTCTTCAGCGCTCACCATACTTCATGCACACTCCCAAGTCACTTTTAATACAGTTTCAGTTTCTTTTAGTACATGTAAAGGGATACCAAAGGTATTGACATTACTTAAAACACAAAACCCCCAGAATAGCTGCATGATGCAAGAAAATGGCTGCAGTCAATACAGCTGAATCAGTAAAAGGGGCAACTAGAAAAGCTCACCAATTTTTACCTGTACACATAAAGCCTTCAGATAAGAGTGACCAGAAAGTTAAACAGAAGTTAACCCCTAGATCTAGTAGTGTACAAATATACTTACATATGCAACCAGTCTGTGCTTACACAAGGCCTTAAGACCTCACAAGACAAAAAATACAAACAAACAAAAAAAACACCACAGAAGCTGAATACTTACTATCAAGAGACTTCAACCAAATGTCCAACTTTCTTTTGTGGAGCACAATTACTAGATTAAAAAAGAAATTCCAGACAGCTGAACAACTACTCTAGGTTACCAAATGCTTTTTTTATCAAGTTAGAAAGCAACTATTCTACACTGTTTCCCTTTAGGGATCATATATAGGAGAAAGAAGCTTCACATCAGAGCCAGTCTGGAGCTCCTGCGGTAAGCCCATACCGAGGCATTATTAGCTTATCTGAACGTGCAGACACCTCACTGAGTGTCACTAATAACTTCAGCAGTTACCAGGGCATTAACAGGTGCATGCTGATGTTCAGGACTAAGGCCATAGTATGCGATTTTTAGCCACAGTACAAGATTTTTTTTTTTTTAAGACCTTCACCTTAAAGGGGTAAAAGGTTCTGTGCTAGTAGTTAACGATATTGAAGTTTCTCAAACTGATCATCAACCGAACCCAGAAAACAGTGCAGGAGATACACAAACATCATCCAGCTCGCTATAATCGGTTATGCAACCTCATCTCCTTACTGCTAATAATGCTGCTTTCCACCCTTAGGCTTCCAACGACATTAACTGAAGTTTCGGGCCAAAATCCTCCTCCGGGAATTCCTGTGCCACCCAGTGACCCTGTCCCTTTGTATGGCTACTCGGCCAACTCCAGCCAGCATTGCAATTGCCTGAGTTTAGGTACACCTGGCACACATTTCTTTAACTGGGTACGAAGCAATTTTTACGTAAGAGACGAAAAAGGCGACCCCATTCTCCCAAGGTACCGTGCAGGCCCATACGCTTCCTCGAGTGGATCGCCGTATCCCGGCCCAGCAGGCAGAGGATGCGGCGAACATGTGCAAGTGGGGGAGGGAGGAAGGGAGCGCTGCCGGCTCGTTTCCCTTTAAGTGTGGCAGCGCACACATGGAGCCGCATTGTGCGGCCCCGCGCATGCGGGGCCCCTCGGCGGGGCCGGGCCGGGCCAGCTCGGCCGCCCGCCCGGGGACAAAGGGAGGGGGCGCGGCGACACCGAGCCCGTCTGACACCCCGCTCCCCTCCGCCGCCGGCCCGGCCGCAGCACCCAGGCCGTGTCCGTCCCCCGGCCCGGTCCTCAACTCCTCCTCCCCCGCGCCCGTCCCGCCCTCTCGCCCCCGGCGGACCCCCCCCGGCCCTCCCCGCGGGTCCCCCCGCAGCGGTCCCACCCGCTCCCCCGCCCGCAGCCGCTGCTGCCCGGTCATGTCCCCCCCGCCGGTGCCTGCGGAGCCCCCGCCGCTTCTCCTGACAACAAAGGGGCCAGCGGCCTCCCCCTCCCGGGCACGGGAGGAGAGGGGGAACCGGCGAGGGGAGGCGGGACGAGGGTACCGCAGGTCCCCGCGGGAAGGGGTACGAGTGCGGGGAGTCAGCCTGGTCCCGGAGTGCCTCGTTCCGGGGGTGGGGGAACAATCCTTCTTCCTCCGCTCCTTTCCGGCCCCCTCAGAAACACCCCGAAACATCAGCCCGCACGCATCCCCCGCGCTGCGGGACGAGCTCCGGCTCGGCTCTCCCCCCGCCTCAGGGAGACGGGACCGTAAGGGGAGGGGACGAGGAGTCCTCCAGGCTTGGTACCGGGGGACTGGGGGGTGCCGACAAGCGCGGCCGGTGCCACCCCGCGCTCCCCCGGCAGGACGGGGACAGCCGAGGGGACGCTCCCCCACCGTGCCGGCCCCGCTCCCCTCCCCCGGCTCCCCTGGCAGCAGTCGTCGGTCGGGCTCCCCCTCCCCCGCTCGGCCTAGTTCCCTCGGCTCCCGGCTGGGCACAGCCCGGCGAGGGGGGGCCGTAATCTCCCCTTCCCCCTCACACACACACACGCACTCCCGCCCGCCCCCTCCCCGAGCTGGCGCCCCTTCCTTCCCCCGCTGCGGGCCGCGGCCCCTCCGAGGCCGCCCGGCCGCTGCTCCCTCGCGGCAGATCACCCGCCGCCCTCCCTTCCTTCCTCCGCCGCCGGCCCAGGTACCTGCTAGTTGTCTCCGCAGTAGCAAGGCGGACTGGAGCTCCGTCATTCTCCCCCGCTCTGCCCGGGGAGGGAGTCCCAGCGGCGGCGGGGACGGCGCGGCTCCTGGCGCTGCGAGAGGTGGCGGCGAGCGTCCCTCAGCCCGTCCGCTCCGCGCCCGCCGGGAGTCTGGCTCGGCGCCGGCCGCCACAGCACGCAGGGTCCCGGGCAGGGCAGCGCGGCCGTGGCTCCGAGCCGCCCTCCGCCTCCTGCTCCGAGCCCTCAGCGCCGCCACCTCCCGCTCCCCCCGCCAGGAATTTCACCGCACTCGGGCCCGCGCAGGCGCACTCGGGCCGGCCGCCGGGCTTCCGCGCCGCCATCTTGAGAGCGGCTGAGGGGCGGGGAGCCCTGCTCGGCTGCCATGTTGGGAAGGTCCCTGCCTGCCCTTTCTGAGTCAAGCCTGAATTAGCGGGGAGGAAGGGAGAGCGCTCCATGAGGGGAATCTCCTCACGAAGGACATTTAGGGACATAAACTAAAGCACAGCAAGTTCCACCTCAACTTGAGGAAGAACTTCTTTATGCGAGCGTGGAAGAGCACTGCGACAGACTTGTCCAGGGAGGGTGTGGAGTCTCCCTCTCTGGAGAAATGCCAAACTCACCTAGACCTTCCTGTGTCACCTGCTCCAGGTGACCCTGCCTTGGCAAGGGGCTAGACTGGGTGATCTCCAGAGAGCCCTTCCAACCCTAACGATTCTGGGATCTGCAAAGGCCTTCATGAAGGCCATTATTAGTAAGAAATGCTTCCTTTTGAGGGTGGTGCTGCCCTGCCACAAGTTGCCCTAAGAAGCTGTGGCTCCCCCTGGATCCCTGGAAGTGTCCAAGGCCAAGCTGGACACGGTTTGGAGCAAACTGGGATAGTGAAAGGTGTCCCTGCCCGTGACAGGGTGTGGAACGAGATTCTGCTGAGGTACAGCAGCCCCTGAGACACATCTGCCCTCGTCACCAGCTGCACAGGACTGTCAGATACAGGAGCAAGTAACAGCAGGGTCTGTGCTCAGAGCCCTGCTGGCCCTCAGGCTGCTGCCATCTTCCAACCCACTAAATACAAGAGATGCAGTGAAACAGAACCGGTTAAAAAGGTTACCAGCTGCCAGGTAAAAGTTGCTCAATCAGGACTGCTGCAAAATGTACATTTTTGTCTGTGCCTGTGGTGGGGATGCTTGAAGCACCGTGCCACTGCACTGAGGATGCGCCCAGGGAAGAAAAAGAGAGATAAAAGGTCTAAATCAGCCCTTACACTTATGAGGCAAAGCGGCTTTCCTGCATTAGTGTATCCCTGAAGGGCAACCTAGGATTGGATGTCCAGCAAAAACCTTTAGAAAAAAAGCTTTTGAAGAATGACTACAAGTCTGAGGATAGGCACTGCAGAGGGAAAGAGCTAAAAATTAAGATAGTTTATTCCAAGGAACTAAATAAATTGCCAGGAGAAGCCTGATAAAAATACAAATTGTCTGTAGGCTCACATGTTGACTGTGAAAAAGATAGTGTGATAAATAGGTGTGTGTAATTATAAAATAAAACATATGGGTTGCTCTGCTCCTCTGGCTTTAAGTATTTCATTGGATTCCCTAATTTTATGTTTCAGTTCTCAAGTATATGCAGTTTCTGGCTAACTGGATGAAGCATTATTACCAGTGCTAGAAAGCAGGAAACCCTGCTCTATTGCAGAAAGAAATTACTACAAAGAGATTTATCTTGTATCAGTTTGCCAAAATGTTTAAATCCTTTCTAAAAAGGAAATTTTAAAATTTCTTTTTCTACTACAAGGGCTTTATTTTCTGAACACCAAAATTGGCTTGCAACAAAAGGAAAGAGAATGAGCAATGGTAACGTCATTTCCTGTGCTCCAATTTGGAAGGCCCAGTACAGTCTGAGAGTTTCATTACTGTGCTAGTACAATTAATCAGAATACTATTCCCAGATAGTCTTGCAGTTCTGATTAAATCTGTGCCCTTTTCAATGATTAAACCGGGCTGACAAAGGAGATCCCATAGTGTATGATACCATTACTGAAATTCATCTCATAAGGGTGTCCTTAGCCAAAAAGAAAGCCTTTCTCCTTTGTAGGTTGACTCTAATTCCTAAATGTAGTTTGTATTTGTATTTTGTATTGCTTCAGTCAGGTTCATTCAATCTTAAAAAAAAATCTTTCCGTAGGAGGCTATCATGTGCAAGTGCATTTTGTAAACTTATTATGCTAAGAGACAGTTACCCAGATTGGAATTCAGGCATGTTGATGGGAAGTGACACTATTGTGGATGGTATTTCTCTTTCAGGAATAAAAAGTAGGCTTTGTTCACAATGTCAGTTAAGCCAGCACTAGATTCACTCACTCAACTTTCTGTACCTGATGTCAGTTCAGGCATGAGTACACTTTCTGACAGTTCTATTAATAGAGCCTAACTACAGCACTGAAGACTGAAAGGTTATATGAAACAACTCTATTTCTATTACATTCTGTTAATCAAAATCATTCTGGATTGTTCACCATTAGGTCACTTGGTGGCAATTACCTGACTTAAGAAAGGAAGTTTTCTGTGGTCTCCTATACTTGGTGTATTATTTTCCTTGTAAGGAACATAGGAGACTGTATGTTGGTAAAGAAAGGATTTGGTTTATGCTGGCACAAATTACCTGGATTCCTTTATTCTGGCAACAAATTCAAACCTAGTTTATAAAAGTAGTATGTGTCATTATGGAAAACATTGACAGTTTGAAGTGCTCTACCAGTGCCCTGTAAAATCACCTTGTGTGCAGCTGCAAAGTGTCCAACATGGCCACAGCGGTGAGGGCAGGTGTGTGACTGAGGCATAAACTAGTTTAGTGTTTCCTTGCAGCAGTGAAGACTCTGTGGAATCCCGTCATGGAAATGGAGCTGTCATGCCACAGCAGAGGGGAACTCTGTTGGCTAGCATCTCATGTTGCCTGTCCTTAAACACACCAGGCTGTTTGAAAAGAGGGAGAAGCCTTTCCCTGCTAGATGAAGTGATCTTTTATTCTGTTAATACCTACCTTCTGTATTGCCTATGCATATACATCTTGTTCTACTGTTTGTTGAGGCAACATGTACCACATTTGAGGAAAAGATCTCAAGATAGGTGAGACTGGTTTTTTTTGAAATTGTTTTACTGTCCCTGGCATGCAGCCTCTCTGCAGCCATTTCTCCCATCTGCATTGAGTGGAAGGGCAATAAGAATTTAGATTACTTTCTCTTTTCTGGGACCATTTCTGGTATAATGACTGTTCAGCTCTGACAGCCATTTGCTGTGGTCCTTACTGCATTAATCTTTCCCTTGGCAAGGGTATATTATCATAATAATTCATCTCATGATTAGAATAGGAAATCCTGGCACTTTTTCTGTTACCTTAAAAAGGATCAAAGCTTCACATTTAGCATCTTACTTTTCTTGTATAAGATGTCATTTGTTTAGCTTTCTCCCCAGTCCCTCCTTCACAACACAAATCACAGAATACACTAGTAGATAGTTTCTGTTCTGTAGAGTCTTCCAGGTAGATTCACACTGTTAACATCATCTCCCTTCAGCTCCCCTTCAGCTTCTTGGCAAACTCAAAAAGCTGATGGTAAGATAGACACAGCTCCCTGTAACATGTTCTTCAAGGCTTTTCTAATTTTACAAGCTAGAGTCAGTGAGGAGACATTTTAAATGGTAGCATTGTGAAGTATCAGGTTTTAGGCTTAAAAAACAGTTCCTGTTAGGCAAAAAGGGACCATTTATTGTCCTTTTTTAACATTTGCAGGCTTGGGTTTCTTGCAGTTTATATCTAGCAAACAGTAAAGGCTAAGTGTTTTAAAGGCTTATGTTCCAGATCCAAGTTGTCACCAGGAAATAATATCAGTTTGCTGAGCAGTTCTGTGTTCCTGTCTACCCCCCAGCACTTGGTTTTGCTGTGCTTTTATTGATACGTAAGTAGTTTCCTCTAAGGAATCTCTTTTTTGAATAAGCCTTGACTGAGTTTACTTGTGAGTAGTAAAATCAAAGTTATTTCTTCATATATTGTATGTAGAGGTTGGTCATTACCGTGGATATGCATCATAAAGAAAAATGCTCTCTGAAAACTCCTTGTGAAGACAGAAATTGGGAAAAAGGAGGTAGCAATCCATTGCAATTTTTGTTTGATTCACAGCTCCTTGCTAGCTTGAATAAGAGCATAACAAAGACTGAATGCTGTTTTGTTCCCACTCCAGTGTAACCTATAAATAAAGTGGGGACTAAACTTGGACTGAACACATCAGTCTGGGCTCAAGTATTTGTGCTGAGTTCAAGGCTACTCCTACAGAACAGGTTCAAAAGTTTAACTGTTACTCAAATGTTGCTGGGCTCACATTTCACTGGAAGTAGGTGTGTGTGTGAAGTGTG
Source organism: Vidua chalybeata (assembly GCF_026979565.1). Lineage (NCBI taxonomy): Eukaryota > Metazoa > Chordata > Aves > Passeriformes > Viduidae > Vidua > Vidua chalybeata. Next base: position 3,933,808 of record NC_071549.1, on the reverse strand, counting down.
ATTTCCTGGAAAAATATGGACCAGTGAATCTGTAGCATGGCAAACAGAGAGAAGCCTGGTACAGGAATTGCTGCAGGTGCTGTAATGCATCTCTTCAGAACTTTCCTCTGTGCAGGGCATGATGAAAATATTGATAATGACTTGTATGATAGCAGTGCTCAGCTTCTCCAGCTCAGATCAGGGTCCTGCTGCATTAACACTTATCCTTAATGATCTCCTGTAGTAGAGGTAAGAACCTCCACTCTTCCCTACCAGCCCAAATAGTCAGGATGGACACCCATGGCAGTCCATGGTGCTACATTTTCTTGCCCAAGATACCAGAGCAAGCCCTGGAGCCAGAAATAGGACCTAGTCCTGACTTACATTCCCTGATAAATGAAACCACAATGACCCTAATGTTCAAACCTCACCATGTGTCTGTCTGTCATTTCTTAATAAATCCAGCAGTATTCCCTCTAGGTCACTGACCACAGATAAAGGCTTAAGTTGTGGCATGAAGCATGGACAATGATTGCTTGAGCCAAGGAGAGCAGATGTAGATTAGACTGAGTTGTTCCTTGGAGGGTGACACCTAAACAAAGTGTTTTGACCTGACTTTGGATAAGTTTTCTGGTATGAATCAGGCTTGACAGGAATGGTTGTGGTAAAACAGTCTCTGGAACAGCAGGAAATCCTGATGGATTCTTATGGTGGTGTTGGTTCAGGCTTTTGGCAGAAAGGTGCTGTTTAAGAGCTGGGTAAACCAGAATGACCTTGTTCGGAACTTTATTTGTATAAGCTTAAACTGTTACTTAAACTGATAGCATTCTCAGCTGAGAAACAGAGACATGCTTGGTCATTAGTGGTAGGAGAGGGTAAAATGACCCCTGAGAGGTGTTCACTTTACACAACATGGACATAATTTCCTCAGAATTAGATTTATTTCCTTATTATTAGTAAAAAACAACATCAAAATAAATCTGCAAACAAAAGCAGCAGATATTAATGATGAAAGACTAAATCCAACATAGTTACGGGGAAGGTTAAACTAAAATGAAAGTTGCAATTTTCTAACTCATATTTCTAAAGAATTGAGTGTAAGAAAGCTTTGTTCTGCAACCTGAAAGCCTGACCTAATTGACAATCAGTTTAATATACCTGATGGAAAGCAGTCATGAGATCCACTGCTGTGTCAGTGCTCAGTCCTTGGAACAAACACAAGGATTGAAATATGAGGCAGGTCATAATTGATTTGCCTTTTCTGAAATGCTGGCATGTTACTGGAAGAAAATAAACATCAGCATTCTTTCTTGAAGAAACAGGGCAATATACTTGAGAATGGTTATTTGTATGTAAATTTGATGCCAGAAGTTAAAATACTGTTTTCAATACTTCCTTTTTCTATTGTTGGCTTAAACAAGAGTTAAATACTTGATTTGTGATTTAAAATGGCAAGCTGGAAATACAAATTTACATAATTTATTTTATATTTATAATTTTAATTACGTTTCTTAAATAGCAGATTCCATGTGCTTGGCATGATATTACTTTTTGACAGTCAGTAGGACTGGAGTAATTGATTTAAGATATGTGAATCTATATCTTTTCAAACTTCTGATTTTGTTCTTTAATTCATCAAGTACTATTTTGTTTATTAGATGCTGTGAGCTTTTAACTGATTCTTTCTGTTAGGTTACATTTGATGGGATTCGGTTAAAATGCACAAAGGAATCATTAAAAATGAGGAATGAAAATTTGGTTTTACCTCCCCCCGCTTCCAAGATATTCATACCATCAGATCTCATCCTCCCACAAGTTAGAGCTAAGCATCCCACACCTTGATTTTGCACAAAGTTTGGAAAAGGAAAAATCAAACTGGCTTCTTTTTCCAAATCCATGTTTGGTTTCCATCTCTTAATGAACCAGGCATCAAAATGAACTTGTTGAATAAACTCAGATGAAGAAATTTCTTTCTGCACCTGCAGATGAAGCTCTGCTGTAAGGAGCTGGTTCAGCACTCCACACGCTATTTCCAGCCACTTACTCAGTTACACCCACCAGTTTGGTGTTTTGACTTTCTCTGAAATTTCTGCAGCAAGCCTGAACTACTGGTATATTCTGTACTTTGAGATGCTGGATTTCATGGCGTGTGGGCTGCCCTTATTTCACATTTTATTTTAGATAGGGCTGTTTTTAAAAGAACATACATACTTAGTTTAAAATAAAGAATTACATTTTAAAAGTTGTTTTTCCTTTTAACTTGCTAAATCCTTTACTTTTGCTCACATTTTACAAAATACATCCCAAAAATTCATTTTGCAAAATGTATCCCACTTGATGCCACTTACCTCAAATTGTGGCTGGAAATTGTTGATTATGAGATATATAAAGGGCTTGGCAAGAAAGTTAAATTTTTCCTGGAACAGTAAATTTGCAGTTCTTTGAGATATGCTCATATTTGTACCTGACACATTCTGGTGCCTTTGCTAGTACAAAATTAGTGCAGAGCACAAAAGGGAAGGAAATATGTCTGCAGCCAGGGAGGTATTGGATAGAACCTGCCCAGAGATGAAGGGAGCACTGAATACAAATGTAACCTGCACAAGGGCTCCATGAGAGCACGAGCAACACGACCTGCACTGCTCAGCTCAAGGGCCAAATCCCTTAATGTGGATGCACTTAGAGATGTTACGTGAGGATTAGTCCCCTCAAGGAAGCAAAATAGGTTAAGATAGTGTAAGTCCAGCCATCAGTGGGCTATAGTGTTATCATATAATAAAATATTTGCCTCTACTAGAAAAATACACAAGCACAATTCTTATATTATACATGGGAACTCTGGAACCAAATTGAATTTCACCTGAAACCCAGGGGAAAAGCTGGGCTCTGGAGCACCAAGCAGGTCTGTTGTGGAAACAGGTGGGTGGACAAAAGCAATGAACAGCTCGGACCTGTGGAGTCTGGTGATCTCAGTGTGGGGCTGTGTAGGACTGCTTTGGTTTTCTGTCAGGACTAAGAACTTGTTGGAGGAGGAGAAAAGGGGGAGGGGGAATGGAGGCAGTGAAAACACAGGTGGCATCAGTTATATTTGGCTTTTTGAACAGATTAATCATTTTGTTGATTTACACTGTCCTTATTCTGTACTTTTAAATAATTTCTTTAGGAAGCATTTTAATGAACTAAGTCAGAACATATTCTATTGACATAAGGCTTTTTGGAAGGTAAAGATCTTTGGGTTTTTTGATAGTTTGGAAAATCGAGTTATTGCAGTTCTTCCATGACTACTGGTTAATTCCTGCAACCATTCTGGACTTTGAAACAAAGCTGCTTCTTAGCTTCATTTAACTTCAGGATTTACCATAATAAATCTAATAACACTTTTTTTTTCAAACAAATGTATCAGCTGAAGTTGATATTAATGCTCATTATGAACAGTATATATATATTATTTTATATATTATATATAATATATATTATTATATTTTATATCTATTATAATGCTCTATTATGAACAGTATCCAAAAAGTTACTTTGAAGTATGGAAAGGAGACTTGCTGGCTCATAGGAATAAAGAAATAATAGTTCTTCCGCTGGTACTGAACTTGTCTTAAGCAAAAGTAGCTCCTAAAATTATGAGAATAAAATTCTTTTATTAGCAGCCTGAGATTCTGTGTTGTTGTACTTTATCAAAAATGTGTAATGCGTGCAAATGCCAACATGACTCCAGGAAAGAGAAGCCAGAATTTATTCATATACCTTATCATTTTACATGTAAGATATCCTGAGACCATCTTGAGGGCAGGTAAAATTTCTGGTATAATGAGTGAATGGAAGGAGATTGTGAATGAAATGAATAGAAACAAGTTTAATTGCTATCTTTTTTACTTTAATATTGCTAAGTAATTAATAAATTATTAATATAGTAATTTTATTACTGTGGTTTTACATTTTGTAAAGAACATTGTATTCAAACCAGAGCTTTAACAACCAAGTGCTGAAGCCTAAAAACATCTTGTACATTAGTTAACATGAATCAGACATTAAGTAAAACCGTGCGAGTGTTTCAAAGTTTTAATGTTTGTTGTTTTCTTTCTCCTTTTAAATTATTTATGGTACCATTTGCCTTAGGACTGCAGGCTTGAGGTCCCTTTGCTTTAGCAAAGGAAGTTACTAGCAGAGAAAGGAGTTCTTCCCAACTCTTTTCTCCCAGGTTACCAATATAACTGATAGACAATCCTTTCCACACTTTCTTTGCTCCATGTTCTTTTTTTTTTTCTTTTTTCTTTTTTTATTTTTTTTAATTTTGCTTCATTAAAAGTAGATGCTTGACTGGTAAAGATTTTCACAGGCTTTTTTATCTCTGCTGGATTAAAATCAAACAGAAGATGCCCAGGAAAAGACTGACTCTAGCTACTTTCTCCATTTGTTCTCTTGTTGAGCTGGGAGCTGCCCTCTGCCTAAGGTGGCTACCTATCAGTGATAATATAGATATATTTTAATCCCAAGTCCCTATCTAAATTGCATTATAATTTAAGAACTTCAAAATATTTGCATAATAACTGTCATACAAAATCAGCATCCTGGGGTTAGTGCTTAAAATTGAAGACGTTTTCTTTTGTTGCTGGCAGAATTTGTTTCACAGTGCTTCAATGAAGCATGGCTATTATGAGTTCATGTACCTACCCTTCCCAAAAGGGTGAATACAGCCTCACTTTGCCTTGCTGGAAGCACAACAGTAAATCTCTTTGTGCAGGATTTACTTCTGGGAAATAAAGACATTCTCAGTACTTTAATTAGACTGGTTTTAATTTAAATCAATGTTTATTCAAATTTTTAGTTAACCCTGGCCTTAACATTCTCTGTAGTGATTAAAATATTGTGTTCACTGCAGTTCTTCCCTTTCAGTCTGGAGGTAGTGAGGCTGGAAAGAGAGAGGCCTCATAGGGAAAGGCCTCCATTTTTGTTTTGTCAATGCCTGTCTGATTGTCATTTCTCATAATAAATGGCTCCTATCTCCTTTGCTGTTGTCTTAATGAAGAGGACTCTGGTGTATCACAGGGAAGACTGCAGTGGTCAGCTAATGATTCTTCTGGGGATGAATGCTTCACTGTGGTAGAAAGGTCAAAACATAGGTTAAATAGGCATTTAATTCCACTGTTTTCTTCCAGAATCCAAGCAGATGTCACAGCCCTTTCCTGCTAAAATTGTGTCAGGAGCATCCAGAATCCCAAAATGCAAGAAATTTACTTATCAGCTATACCAATAAAGATAAGCTTGAGCTAAAAAAACGGTAAAGGCCAAAGCAGATAAACTGGTTGGTGAAATAGTATCTTTGGTGCACAGTTACTATAATTCCTCACTTCTCTTGACCTCCATGAGCTGCTGTGTGCTTGACTAAATCTCAGCTAGAAGAGGCAGCTCTGTTCCAGCGATGCTCTCTTTGTCTGATATTAATGCAAAATGTTCTCATTTGCAAAGGAGGTCTTTGCTTTTCTTTTTGTTTTCCCAGAGAAGAAGAAGGGAGCAGTTAATAGAATTGAAGTGTGTTCATCTTTTTCTGCTCTGTGATTATGTGCTGGAACTGTAATTTCTTCTGCTATACATTTGGGACAGAACTTTAGGAATACAACCAAGGAGAATGTCACCTGTGAGATAAGTTATCTAGGTAAGCGCCCCAAGAACTTTTTTGTAAAGCTGCAGTTTGTTTCCTAATTTAAAAGATGAAGGAGAAGAGTCTGAACTAGCTTCCCTGCCCAACCAAAAGCATCATCTGCATTCCAGGAAGTAGGAAGTTATATAGAGCTTATTTGTCAGTAATAATGAAATAGTAAGTTTTATACTTTAGTGTGTGTAAATTTTATTTGCTACTATCACAACACTAGAATATGCTCCAGTGAATCCACCATGGGTTTTGTGTTATTACTCAGGCAACAAAAAAGAGAGCATTTTAGATGGAAATTCAGGGTGAGGAAGTTAAAAGGATGTGGTGACTAAACCCAGCATTTATTGAAACTCACAGAATGAGAATCTTCCTAGCAGACATTTTCCAATTAAGTGTATAGTGGACCAGGTGGTTTTCTTGAAGTTTTTGGTAGTAGTGGACTACTATAAAGATTGTTAGTCTGGAAGATATAGACAGACACTCAAATTAAATAATGGCTCACACATATAGTTCTGCCTGCAAAGGTGAGGAAAAACTGTCAGCAGTCTAGTTTTGATTTTCAGGTACTAAATTTCATGCTAAAATACTAAATATTTTCTAACAGCTTTTGACATCATTAGCAGTTGCTACCTGAGTGTTAATCATGGCTAATGTAGCTGCAAGCACCACACAGAGATGGAGCAGATTCAACCAAGTACAGGTGCAGAATTTCTCAAACTTCCCTTGGAAGGGGAGTGCTTAGGCTCCCTCCCTCTCAGCTCTGTATTCCAAGGCAATAACAGCTTGGCAAATGTGCATCAGTCTGGAGGGCTGAAAGGCAAGAAAAATATACACATTAGTTGATGAGTCATCTCTGGAGTTTTGTAATATAGCCTTTTATGAGAACAGGATCAAGTGTTGATTCTGTAATAAATCTGTAACTGAAAATTATGCTACTTTTATATACATGATTACATTTCTTGAGTCGCCTGCTCTCCTGTCAGGCTGGTCACTGCTTGGTTTGAGCTGTCAAACTGCTGCCCCTCCAGACATGCAGCCCTGGTGTTCATGGCTCACTCCAAGTCTGTCTTTATGTTTTAGCACTGCAGACTGGGTTCAAAACCAAAGTGAGTTACTGTGCAGCCTTTGTACAAGTAGTGACGAACCTTAAACCCCCACAGCCTCTTGCCTTAATGTCTCACTCTGCAGCTCTTTTGCAGTCTCTAGAATTATCGTTGAATCTCCTTGCAGTGGAATATTTCAGGTGGGTCTGGACATGCATTTATTGAGCTATCTACCAGAATGATGTTAAATGTCACTTTTTTGATCTTGTCAGACACTAAAATGATTAAGTTGTGCACCAGTCCAAATGTCAACTATTTGCAGAAGCTCATGATTTATGAATTTGCTTCCATCACAACAGGCTTAAAATACATACACCTTAAAATGCAGGCTAGTCTTATATGTTCTGCATTAAATGCATGCTTGTTGGTTCTAACTATATTGCATACTTGCAAATACACACATATATATATATATATATACACACATATACTTATATATATATAAATATAAATATATATACTTGCAAATACACACAAGTATGTATTTTCTTTTGGTTACTTTATGTTCTCTCTCTGGGTAATGCATGAGAGAGATACCAAAAGCAGCTTATTTCTTTCTTCCTAAAATCAGTATTGTTAGCTGTAGTCAACAATGAATATTATTTTCATATTTAGTTTTTCACAGATTTTGTTGCTGTTTGCTATTCAGTGGCTTAATAAGCTTCTTTTGTTTACATGTATGGAAATGGTTTGGAGTGAATCCGGATAACAAAATATTTTCAATTTATATCTTTCTGACATCTTGGTTCACTATTAATGCCCCTTCTGATGCAGCTTTCTGGGAAAGCTCTGGCAAACTTCCAAAGCTGTTCACGGATGTGGCAGCATCCACCATTAGAGGATATTTGGATAAATAAATACATTCGAAGGCATTTTGTAGTAAATACTTGGAAATCCTTTCAGGGAAAGCTGGAAGCTCTCACATCAGTTGAGTGTAAGCTGTTCTAGCGGGATTCAGGCATGGCACATTTTTTGGCCTGCTGAGGATCAGCCAACCACTTTAACTATCACCAAACATCTCTATTCCTCTGGGGGGTCTCAGTTGCCTCTGTCAGGTTCAGTCATCAAAACAACTTTTGGTACCACAGCCAGATTCCAAATGGTGTAAGAAAATATGTTACTCTATGGCAGGACTAGTGCCAAACATGAGAATAACGAGGTTCTGACTTGCTGCTCTCTTGGGAGGGTTTAACTGCATGGCACAGCTATGACATCTCGTGCTCAAATGAACCACCAAGAGCTTCTGAAGGAGTATGACAGGCATAAAAAGCTGCTTTTTATATTGCATGGGCACCTGGCACCGACAGGGTAAGCAGTGGAGGCAAACACTGCACTTTGTTCCAGGAAAGGAACTGCCTGACTGACAGAACAAATAAGGAAAAATTTTAATTGGCTATAATGAAGTGAGCTGTGATCTTGCCTGACAAAAGTCGACTTGTATTGCATAGTGGCATTCTCTATGCCCACAATGGGGATTGTCACAAACTTTTGGTGGAAGATTTTGGTGCAGAGTGGTCTGGGCAAACATGAAAATTGTGGTTGGAGAATAGGACAAGCATGCAGTTAAGGCAGGGTGGCTACCAAGGAATGATGGCTATAGGGGCTGAGGAAGGCAAAGTCACAGGGGCCCTTCTAAAAACAACTGCAGATTTGTACCCAGCAGTGAAACCAAGAGTGGGTGGAATGAGGTGGCTTGTGACATTGAGGGAAGGGAGAAGGGGGATGTCTAGACAGAGGTGATGGCACCAGTGGCCAGGTAGTACAGCAACAAAAAGCATGAAGTGGTATCTGGAAACTAATGAAGGGCAAAGAGGGAATCAAAAAAAGTGTTTAGAACTGATGGTTTTGTGTTTGTGAGGAACATTTTGTTTAATCTGACTCTGTCTTTGGAAAATTTAGAATTTGGAAATTCTGCTCTATAAAAGCAGAATCGTGTTCTTGCCACAGCAATTATAGTTAGAAACCTACTTTTTTTGGCCATGTCAAAACATCAGCTCTAGCAGTAAATCTCAGTTGAGTGCAATACAGGATATGCCCTGGATACTCCGGCGATGCTTGGATCAAGAGACATTTAAACTATCCAAAGTGAGAGTTAAACCCTGATGAGCTGCCCCGTGTGGCCTTCCTTACAAGGTCTGAGCTGTGCCTGGGCATCAAACATGGAAAATATTCCCGGGAAAGGATTCGGAGGCCGGACGGGAGCGGGCGGGGCGGCGGCGCCGCGCCGGCCTTGGGGCGCCACCCAGCGGCGCAGCGGGGTGGCTCCAAACTCGTCACAGGCCTTATTGATCATGAAATAGGTGCTTCTGATTTCCCTTTGTCCACGGCTGGGGTTGGAGATAAAACTCTTATTTTCTACAAAATCGTGTTGATTCTGGAAGTTCTGAGAACTTCCAAGGAGCTCTTGACTTCACTGGGTTAGTTAAGCACTGGGATAGTATGGATAAGGTGACATTGCTGAGAGAACATCCTGTGGTCTATAGCAGAGAAAAGGGGAGATAAAAGAAACAGAAGGTAGAATTAAATACTCGTGTTGAGCACGTGGAAGCAAAGAAGTCTGCATTTTGCAAAAGGGCCAAGAATGGTAGGTGCTATTTTGTTTTTCAGTTAGTCTAAAGTGTGAAATACCCAGTTCTTAAAAAAAGCCCAACCACAGACCTGTGTCTTCATGCATGAGTCATAAACCATAGCAGTCCTTTTCCTTAACACTCATAAACTCTTAGAGTTTGCTGGTAATTTTCACTTTAAATTTTCTTTTCAGAGTGCAAAAAATAAATTAGCTTCTGAAGTTGGTAATCCATAAAGTTGCTCAAAAGACATGTGACTGAATACTTCTAAAAATGTGAATGGACAGAAGAAAGAAGGCAGATAAAGGGGTCTACATGTGCCAAAAAAGCAAAAATGCCTTCCTGTGCCCTCTCCTCCTCCCCTTTTGCACCTGTTTCTTGGGGTACAAAGGGGAAGACACAGCCCTGTTTTAAAGGCTGATTGTGTTCCTTCCTTCCTTCCTTCCTTCCTTCCTTCCTTCCTTCCTTCCCCCCCTTAGCTCTGACAATTCACTGACAACAAAGAATACTGTTATTTTTGCATTTGTAGTTTCTATGTGGTCACTGTGGAGTTCTTTTATTTCTTGGGTGCACAATGGATTACTTTGCTTTTGTTTACATTTACTTTGCCTTGTCTTCAAGGCCATGGTCTGCAGCACTTTTGCAAAACACAGCACTGCAGCTTTTTTCTTTGTAAGTTCTTCTGACTGCAAGGAACATTTCAGTTCTTAGTGGCTGTGCTTCAGTCCGGAAATGACCGTAGTGATTGAAGTTCCTCATAGCCCCAACACATCAATTTTGTGTGAGGAAATGCTTCATCATCTCTGCTGAGTGTCTGCACTGAAAACATGCAACCCCCCTGTGAACATGAAGACACAAGCTTGCTGCTCCAGCCACTGTTTGAGGGACAGAATTATGGAGCTGCTGCAGAAGATGGGACACAATGTCCATCAGTGTCTGTGTCAAGGAACAATCCAGCAAAGAGGGATTGCCTGGTAGTTGCCGTGCTGTGCTTTGGGAATTTAGTAAATTTCATTGATTGGTTCATTGTGCCAGGTGAGAACCCATTTTCCTCTTCTAAAGAAAAAGAAATTTAAGTTCTTAACAGCTCTACAAATGTTTCTAAACTCTACAAATGTTTCTAAAGTAAGGATATGCTTTATGTCTTCTTACTTTTTCTCATTTATCTGCTTTAGCCTCTTGATCATACTCTTAATGAAACTTCCAATTATAAATCTGGAAATACCTAGGAGGGATTTATTAGATATTAATAGTAGAATGCTTATAAAAATAAGATAATAGTTTAAAATCTAGGTCTCTTATAAACAGACTTTAGCATACAGGGCAACTGGTCTATTTTTGTGGCTGGATTCTACAGAGGTGTGACTAAGGAGCTTCTCTTTTCTGTACACAACGATTTACAAGGCCTTCTTTGCATCTAGTAGATTCTATGTATTATTCCTTTATCTGAAAAATACTGATGCTATTCCCTCCATTACAAGTTCAAAAACTATGTGATCTTTGTGATAACTTTGTTATCCATGTTAGTTTGCTTAGGGGAGGCTTAACTTCCTTGTGGGCTGCTGGCAGTTGTGTGATTTCTGCAATTAAGAGTGGAACATGATTGTGGAAAAAGAATAGAGACCCACTTCCTTAAGCCTTCCCCCACCCAAGTTAGGAGTTCTTGTCTAATAAATAATATCCTTCCTCCAAAATATTTTTGAACTATTTTTTTCCCCTAGCTGAAAACAACCAAGAGTTGCTTATAGTAAACTGGAGGGAAACTATGGGGGTTTTCTCCCATAGAAATTGGGGTCTGTGTAAATTCTTCTATTTAGTACTACTCCTAAGCATCTCCCATGCTTCCAGGGATCTGATTTAGGAAATAGGGGAAACACTTGTTATGAGCTCGCTATACTTTACTTCTGAGTGGCTTGGGAAACAGAAATGTTTTAAACCTTGGAAAAAATCCAAAAGATAGATTACTGAATTTGGAATTAATACCTAGTTACAGTACACAAAGTAATTATTTTGCTACTTTGACCATTCAGAAATGTAGGACATTCAGTCAATATCTTTAAAAATGGAGAGTGTAGTGGGTTTAAGAGTTTGAGCTTGGTTTTTTGAGTACTTTTTAACAACACAAGAGGGAAGGAAGCAAAATGGGAGTGCATGCAAGGCTGTGAGTGAAAACCTTCTGTGTAAGCGTTCTGTTGTCAAGTAACTTTCCTTGGAGAAGGGCAGGGAACAGAAGGGGATGAAAATATCTTCAAGGAAGAGCTTGGATGCAGAAGGGTATCCCCTTGGAGGGTTAAGCTCAAGAAGCCATTTGGCTCATTCCAGGATTTGAACTATTCAGGGGCTCCTGAACCAGCTAAGAGCTTAAAATTCTCCCAACATGCTCTTGTGAGTGAGGTACCTTCAGGGACATGCAAGAATTCAAGAGCAGAGGTGGGGATAGTGCCCATGCCTTTGAAACACCTCCTTTAATTACACTATATGACTAAACCACTTTTTACTTGGTTCTATGACTCCTGGGCCATGGGGAAGTCTGTAAGCTGCAGTTTATACCACACCAATATACTGACTGTTCACCTGCTAGAATTCAGTGCCACTGCAGAATTCTTGCAACAGTGCATTTGAGTTTGGCTGTCCAAGAGTATGACCATGTTGTTAGATATTAGCTGACAGGAAAGGGAGGCAGGGGTGGTTTGAGTATCTGCTTAGAAGTAAACTGGCAGCAGTTACAAAGTTGTGGTTTCCGGATAGTTTTGCTCTCAGGCTTTGACAGTATTTGCATCACAGAAAACAAGCTCTTCCCCTTAATTGTCTGCTGACTTCAGTTTGTTGAAACTAGTGACCATGCAGACCTTTCCTCTCTTTTCTGTCCACCAAACTGTTCAAATCAATGCTTTTTAATTTCCCAGGAACTGGCAGGGTCAGTTATTTTAGTTATCTGGAGGACATGACATTTTAATGGTGCTCAGTATGAATGCTAGTTCGAGATGAAGTTGTGGTTCTGTTCAAGTCTTGTTAGCTGTGATTTGTTCTAAATACTCCACAAGACCAAACCTGAATTCCTCTAATACAGTATTTCTTTGCATTGATCACTGGCTGCCAGAAAGGAAGGATATAATTGATTGTCCTGTTTTAGTGATGCAAAATATTTGAATGAAATCTTGTTTAAACTTTTGAAACCATTAGGAAACCCCCAAATGTAAAATATGTTCAAGAGTCACTGAGAAACAGCTGTAAACCACTGGAGCTACTGTTAGGCTGGACCTTGATCTACAGTGACTTGAAGTGACATCAGTAAATAGTGATGACTGATGCTGCAGCCATGGGGACTGTGGGAGAACATGGATTTATCTTTAAATTAGCTGGTCCCACACTGCTTTTAAGTGGCTGGAACAGTTTAGTTCATGGCACAACATGTAAAACACAGTGTGGGAGAAGGGGTGCCTCTTGCTGACCTCACCCACTCCCTTTTGCTGCAGATGAGCTCTTGTGAGCACAGCAGGCAAATTACACAGAACTTGTTCTCTTAAGTGGTGGTGGTTTTGTCCTCTTAACAATGTTATGACTATCTATTTTGACAAAATTGAAGTAGCATGAGAAGTGAATGTCTTTTTAAATTGATATCTTTCAAAACTGGAGTACAGGTATACTTTTTCAAAGCACTATCTTCTATTTTCAGTTGGTTTTCAGTGGTGTAAATCGGAAATACAAGATAGGTGAGATGGAAGTTCTGCAGCTGTGGCATGGTATAGAGAAGAAAACAACCTTTTTGTCTGAACATCCACTATTTTGTTCTACATCATGTCCATTGAACTCTAATTTTTTTATGTTCTTAGGTGCAAAAGAAGCAGAACAGGAGTGGTTGAAACAGTGGGTAAACTGACTCTCCTAAGACCCATATAGTTTATAGTTTATATATATAGTTTATATATATATATATATATATATATATATATATATATATATATATAGTTTATAGTTTATATATAGACCCATTAATTTTATCTATAGTGATAAGAATTTTTAATTCTCTGTGCATCTTGTGCTTGTGGTAGAGTAATGGCTTACATCTAAACTAAAATCTAAATGTGCTGCAGTTCTTGCAAGCCCTGTTTTTAGGTTGGCAGTTACCAGGATTAAGTAGGGTGCTTTGCTGTCATTCAATGTCTGCCTCTGTTGCAGGGATCCTGTTGGATATACAGAAATACTTTGGGCTCAGCGATGGGAAGACAGGTCTACTGCAGACAGGTAATAAAATCTCCTCAGTTCAGAGAGCTGACTCTGCCTTACTCCTCTATGGTCTGCTCCTAAAACACAGTCCAGTTGCTTAGCTCTTCTAGTTCCTCCTTGTGTGTGGTATTGCTCACTTCCACATGTGGGCAGGCTGACTATAATGCAAAACTGAAAGTCCTTCAAAAATCCTACAGTATGTGAATCACAAAAGATGAAGGGTTTCTCAAGAAATACAGAAGTTGAGTTATTCACATACATTCACATGGTTTAATTCAATTCACATCAATTCACATACATTTTATTGTTGTATAGGTATTTTGAGTATGCATTTGTCTTTTTCCAAATATCAATCCTCCTTCTAGTCCTAGAAACTCAATCTGCCTTTAAGCCCTGTCCTAAAAATAACCTGAGTTTATCTGAGGGCTGAGTAGTACATATGACAAAAATAATTAGATAAATATTGTCTTTGTTCATTGTTGGATTTTCAGTCTTCACCTTGTGTTACATGCTGGCTGCCCCCATCTTTGGATACCTCGGAGATCGCTACAACAGGAAGATCATCCTTGGAGCTGGTATTTTCTTCTGGTCTGGTGTGACCTTGGGGAGCTCATTCATCACTGAGTTGGTATGCTGCTTTTTTAGAAGGTGCTTTGAAAATAACCTGCATACATCTTGCAGGATTTGATAGAATCCTTCTCTAATCATGTTTGGAAAAGCATCAGTGACCACTCATTTCCCGAGCCTTAAGCCAGGACTAAATATCCTCCATGCAGGAATGCCTTATAGAACTCTGGAGTCCAGTCTAGGCAATAGAGAACCCAGATCCCACATTATTGTTGGGATTGATGGGGTTTTATTTTTGTCCAGAATGTTTTTTGTTTATGACCTTACAGTGTCGCAGTTTGTTGGTTACATGTGCTCTATCCACCCTGCCCTGAAATTCCCTCTGGGTGTCTCTCTGAGAAGTCACTGCTGTGCCAAAAGAGAAGGCCAAGTAGTGAGATGTGAGGGGAGCAGGTGTGAGTGGAGGGAATACAGACACAGGCAAAAGGCAGTTGAATTCTGATTTCCTCTGGTAGATTTCATCCACTAAAATGCCCCTTTTTAACAGTAAGCTTTCTTTCTTGCATGGACTTTTTTTGACTATAATAATGTCTTTTCCCTGCAGCATTATAGGTTATTTGTTCTTTCAAGAGGATTGGTTGGCATTGGCTCTGCCAGTTACTCCACTATAGCACCTACCATCATTGCAGACCTGTTTGAGGAAGGAAAAAGGACCACAGTGTTATCTATCTTCTACATCTTCATTCCAGTGGGAAGGTTGGTTTTCTTGCAGTGGCCTTTTGAAATTCTGTCTGACCACACCTGCAATTCAATATCCCCTGAGCCCTAATCAGATTTATTTTATGTATTTCTTCATTGGCTCTTACAAAGGGATTTGTCACTTCCTTGGCAAGTTTGAATAGAACTGATTAGGTATATTTCTCTACTTACCTTGAGAAAAATTCGCTTTTTCCCCCTAACATTTTTAGGGAGAGTCTAGACTGGAAAATCTGGCTTTGAATAAAATATTGAATCAATTCTAAAAGAAGTATGTGCATGAGAGTATGTAATTTATTTCTGTGTTTTGGAAGACAAAAGCTTTTAGATATTAGTTTATTTGACAGATTTTCCAAGAACCCTCTATTAAATGTCTCCCAAGGAAGAACTGGTACTTCCCTCTCTTCTTTTAGTTAAATTGATATTGTATCTGAAGAAAAGGTGGAGAAGGGCTTTTCAAATGGTTTAGAGGCATACTCTGTATCAGAGCAGGCAGCCAAGGCAGGGCCCAGAAGGCAGATTAAAACTGAAGAAATTCCTGCAGGGTGTAATTCCTTTGGCTAGCACAGAAGAGAGTAGGTAATAAAATGTTCTATGGGCTCTTTGATCTGGGTTTGCAGTGTCATTCTACAGAATATGTTTTCCAAGGGGAATCTGGGACACTACTGTCATCATCTCAAGTCTGCTCTGAGGAGGTTAGACACTCTTTTTAATACTGGCTGGCAAGCAGACTAGCACAGACCACCAGGTTATTTCTGTTTATCCCATTGGAAAACTATGACAGACTGTGTGTTCTCCTTAGCTGGCAAGACATGTCATTTCAGCCATCCAAAATTCATTGGTGCTTACTGACCCTTCCTTTCTGTTGTTTGCAGTGGCTGTGGTTATATGCTGGCAGCTGGCGTGGCAAAAAGCACAGGTGACTGGCACTGGGCATTCAGGGTGAGTCACTCACTTTCATTCACCATAACATCAAAATCATCACCAGGGTTTGGATTCTTTATGTTCATTGTGTTAAAGTGAGCAGTGGGAGGACTTCCTACCCTCTGACAGGTCAGGAACATGGTGTTTAGGAGAAGTTTTCCTGCAGGTCAAGTAGCAGATTTCTGCCTAGCTCTGATAGGTGTAGGTGAAATTGTACAGCAGCTAGGGCAGGTGCTGATGTTCCTCTTACCTGAGGGCACATTTGGAATGGTTGTTACTGTATCAAGACCTCCTCAAATAGAGGAATTTGAAGGTAAAATGATCGTTATACTGGTAGCACCAGTTTTCTGGAATGCTGTTGGGAACAACTTCTTTATATACAAAATCAGCCGGCGCATGGAGGTGAGTGGGGCAGAGGATTTACTGGAGTAACACTGATGTTATTCAGGTAACATTGGTGACTGCATGAGTGATTCTTGTGTTTGTGGCTAGAATACTACAGTACAGTTTTGCTTATTCACTTTTTTTTTTTTTTAAATCAGAGGGAGGAGTGATCATGTATCTGTATGATGGGGAGGGAGGATCTATTATCTTTTCTTCAAAGTCACCAAAGTCACTCTTTTTCTTTACAAATATGGCCTAAACCAGCACACATCTATTTCTGAACATATCTGCAATTTTCTGATAGTCGTTCTAATGCAATTGGAATTGCTGTGGAGTTCTCATTATAAGAAAACATGTATCTTTGATCTAACCAACCTTGTGTCTACAGGTAACTCCTTGCATGGGAGGACTGGCACTGCTTCTCCTGATTCTACTGGTCCCTCACAAGATCCAGAGAAAGACAGCAGCACACAGAGCACTGAGCATCTCTGGCATGATAGGAAGAGCAGATGAGAAGCCAGATGCACACAGAACTGCCAAGACTACTTGGTGTCAAGATGTGGGATCACTTATCAAGAAGTAAGTGGTTTGAGCTACAAAGGCTCCCTCTGTTGAGGAGTCACCATTCCATTATAAGAAATATGTCCATGGAGTCCCACTTTGCTCCTTTGAGCCACTTGCTGTGTGCAAGAGGATGGAAGCACCATTAGTAAAAATCTCTCTTCCACTTTTTTACAGAAATGCTGCAAAAGAGATAAAAAATTTCTTTGCTTCTTCTGTCCTCTCATTTTGAGGAGGGGGAAGGGGGCAAAGTTATGATGGCAGTTTGTTCCTTTTTGAATCCAAAGCTCAACTTTATACTAAATTTTCCCTTCCCTACAGAAGCTAGATTGGTAAAAGTGCATAATTTATTTATAATTCTTAGCACCTGAGGAAGGTTGGATTAGCATGTCTCAGGCACTCTGTGGTATTTGGGAGCCTGCAGTGCATGAGGTCAGAGTTTGTGGGACCCCAACATGGTTTATAAAGTAATTGTCCATGTGTTTTGATGGGCTGAGCTGTGGCTGGCAGATGACATCTTCCTTTTAACCACACAAAAATGAAGGATGCAGCTGACCTGCAGGGCGGAGTAAAAGCCGGAGTGGAACAGGTTCCCTGCTCCTGTGAGCCCGCAGTCAGGCGGTGCCAGAGCGTGCCGGGCCGGACGAGGCGCTGGAGCGGCTTTGGGAACAGCAGGTGCCGCTGTGCAGCTGCGCCAGACGCGGCTCCGCGCTGCCGCTGCCGCAGGCTGCTTTCCCGATCCAAGACTTGCTTTCCTGGGACATCGTTTGTCTTTGGAATGCTCTTCTAGACGATCCACTTTTCTAACTGCCCACTAAATCTGCATCCTCTTTGCATCCTGAACAGCGGGTACACTAGTGACTGGTTTTGTAGGATCACAGTTTGTAGGCACTACATCCTGAAGTGAATAAAAAAAAAATAAATTCCTGAATCAAAAATTAATCTTTCTGACATTTCAACAACTAGACTATCTCCAAAGTTGCTTTCCTACAGAGATGTTCCAGTGTAAAAAAATATATTTTAATTTTCTTTTCCTTTAGCAATTGATTCCCATTTTCTTTTCCTTGGGCAATTGATTTCCAAAGCATAAAGACATACCACCAAAAAACTATGTGGTTCCACTTTTAATGAAGTCCAAGAGCACTTTATCTGTGGGAAATGGAGAATTAGGTTCATAACGAATCCTCTAGTTTGGTGGTCACCTGATCATTTGCAGCAGTCTTTAGATTTCATACATCCCTATTGACCTCAAAAGGGGTTTTCTCCTGAACAATTAATGACAAAGAGACCAGCAAAAATTTAATTTTCTCCTAGAATAGGGCAGGAAGGAGACAAGGTTTGGACAGTTTTCAAAAATGCTTCTCCTTTTGTCTGAAACTTGCTGTGGAGATTGAGTCTATTTTTACTCACTCAGGTAGAGTTAAGGAGTGCTTCAGCCCAGCCCAGACCCAGCCGTTGCTCTCATACTGGTTACAGAAATAGCTTAAAACCTGAGGCATTTAGACTTGAACATAGAACCCTTTCTTTTAGGTACTAAGCCATTAAATTCTTGCTCACTCTCTATTGTTATACTTCTGCTATCAAAAAATTCACAGCAATTGTTTTGGCAGAAGTTGGCATGAAATCTGCAAGAGACCAGGATTTAACATTAAATCAGTAGGTCATACCCTTTGCTCTAATTAGTACATTATTGTTGAATTTCATAATGAAGTATGATCAGAGTTCAGATATTCAAGGGAGTGGATTTTGATTACAAGATGTCTGTATTGTTTTGTTATTGCTTGAAATCCTGGGTGTTGCAGGTAGGTTTTCCCTTTTTCCTCACACACCATTGTTTCTAATATCTCTTAGGTTTTTTTTTTGTTTTGTTTTGTTTTTTTTTTTTTTGTGGTTTGTTTTTTTTTTTTTTTTGTTTTGTTTTGTTTTGTTTTGTTTTTTACTTTCAGCTGTAGTTTTGTCTGTTCCTCACTGGGTCTGACTGCCATGGCCTTTGTCACCGGAGCTCTGGGAATGTGGATGCCACTGTTTCTGTACAGAGCTCAGGTTGTCCAAGGCCTTGTCCCACCATGCCTCCAAGACTCGTGCAATTCCTCTAACAGGTGAGCTGTGCCTGTGGGAGCATACCTGGAAACACTGCACAGTGCTCAATCCCAGCTGGTTTCTAAAGGGGAAGGGAGGATGTGACTGAGCACTTGTGAAGGCAATGGGGTGTGAATATTAAATTACCTCCAGGTATCTGAGACACTCCCCTTTGTTTGTTTGTTTATAATCACTTGGTTAACTGGAAAGATGCTGCCAGCCCTATTTAAGTAAAGTGGGAAGAAGCAGCAATAGTAACAGTTGTGGGGGAAAAGGAGTAGCTTTAGAAAGGAGTTTCGACAAATGACTGTGCACCCTAAATTACTTAAATACCCATTTAAGTATATTTAAATCCCATGTTTTAGTAACTTGCCTATTATCTTCTTATTCTGTTTTTATAATCTGTGCCATGTTGGTGAGTTCATTGTGGCTCCCAGCTTGAAGAAAGCTTGATGATTTTGATGTAGTATCATATCATCACAGGATATTGTGAATAGCTGCCAGCAGAGCTCTGCTTACAGAGCATGTCCAGGCCAATGAAGATTCATGAACAGTATCAAATATTGTATAAGAAGGGGAATTTACACTAGTAGAACACTTTGAAGTAGTCATAACACACCTTTTTGCGGATCCTTTTTCCCCACTAAGGAAGAGAAGTCTTTTTCACAGTGTGTTTTCCAGAACACAAATATGTATTCAGTGTTCCTCTTGAGTCTTCACAGCTTCCCTCAGTAACAGTGGGCACTGGGACTGACTCCTGGCAGTGGTCTCCATACAAGTCTCCCTTTCTCCCAGAGGTATCCCAAGTCTTGTTTCAGTCTCTGCTTTTGTAATGGATTTCAAAGAACTAAGTGCTTACTGCGTGGCCTTCCCAGGTAAAGACAATTAAAGGGAAAAGCAACAATCACACCTTGAATGTATCCTCTGCTAATGGGATTTTTCTGTTTTTTCTGCAATGGAATAACTGAGTCAACTCAGAAGTGATTTCTGAGTTGTACCAAAACCAGATGGATTGAAGAGTCATCCCAAAATCCTTCAATGGGAAATGAATTGTCCTTCCGTGGATGTCACCAGTGGCACATTACTTATCAATGAACAGTACTGGGAAGGGAGTGAAACACAGGAGTCTGGCTCAGGATAGGCAGATGAGGGAAGCTGAACAGTGTAAGATGTTTGGCTGTATCTGTTCAGAGATGCAGTTTAAGGACTTCCTTTGTTAAGTTGAAGGTGTTGGCCTCTGGTTTGTTTTCTAATCCACTTCTGAATTATTATTCCACAATAGTGTTGTTAGAGCAGACATGGTCTTCAGGGAAGTGAAACAGAGCATCTGATAGTTTAACCTCATGTACTACTTCTTATAGGATGCTTTAAAGATAACCTTGGCATAAGCTCATGCCAGAAGCAGCATAAGGCTGGTTTTGGACTGTTGTTCCAAGGGCATGTAAAGAAACAGAATATAAACTACTATGTCAGACCTGATAGTGCTGGAGGAACTGAGCTGCACATTACCAGACCTGCCCAGGGATACTTTAAAGACATTTTTCCCTCTGGCTGTTCAGCAGTTTTAGACTTTGTTTAAGGATCAGGACTGTGTCACTTAGACTCCTTGGAAACACAGACTCAAATGGCACCACAACTGATTCAAGTCTCAATCCTTTCAAGGTAGATAAATAGACAGTGTGAAGTTTTTGTTCAGGTTTTTGTGCAAACACTTTCAAACAGATCAGAGAGATAAGTGAGCATTCTCAGACCCTAAAGGACCCCGCAGGAGCCTTTCCCCAATACTAGGCTTCTGTACTTTCCTACTCCCTGTCAACTGAACTGTGCTTGGATTTAGTTTTGGCCATTCTCTTTTATTCCAGCTGCAGGTTTATTTCAACTACAGTTTACAATACATGAATATTCTAAACACAATTCCATGAATGATTCAATCAACTAATGTCGCCTTGGAACTTGCCTCTCTTGAACAACAGTCTGAGATTATTCTGTCAAGTGACAATCTATAATGTCACTATCAAGCTATAGTCAGTGATGGATCAGAATCCTGAAGAACTTGCAGGGAGAGTACAAATTTTCTTCAAGTTTGTTATCTTGCATAGCAATACCTTTTTTTTCCTTGTAGAATTATTGAGTTCTTCCTAATCAGCCAGAAAGAAACTAAGAAGCGGATGTTCTGTAGTTTAAAGGAGCAGATCATGTCCCAGCTGGTTACTTTGTGTTGCAGTTAGAAAAAGCTCAGGAAAATGTACAGAACTTACCATGTAGCACCCTAAAATATTCAGAAGCACTTGTGCTCAGAATACATTGATCCTGTCCCTGCTTGCCTTCAGAGAATTACAATGCAGTAGCTGATCTTGTGCAAGAGACTTGCTTTTTCATTGTGGGGAGTCTCACTGGGACAGAGACAGAAGCACACATGCAAGTCCCTTTGGAAGCTGAATCTTCTAAACTATTCAGACATGAACTTGTGGTTCCTGAAGAACACATTTGCATTTGCAGACACACAAAGCTGAATGGTATTGGAAACTCTGTGTCCAGAAAACGCTATGTGGACCTGGCAGTAGTTACCTATTCAGTATTCTTTGAACTCTTCTGGAAGTGGTAGGTGTTTCCCATAGTCAGAGAAGTGACTCATCTCAGCTGTGCTAACCAGAGGGTTGTAATTTATATGTGTATCATTCCACGTGCTAGGATCTCTTCCAAGGCAGCAGATTGTGATACAGGGTTACTCCATCTGTGTTTCAGGGATGACTGGGTAGATTGATTCACAGGGTAACCACCATGACTGTGTCGCCTCTAAATCACAGCATGTCCAAGCCAGATTGTTCTGAGCAGAGCCCTCCCTGAGCCTGGGTGCATAACACCTGCTCTGTAAATGGGAAAATATCTTCTCCAGGGGATACAGCCACGATCACAAGGCCATAGCTTCAGCTGGGGCTTGGGATCACATCCATTTAGAAGGAGTGGGAGAGTCACATCAAGTGGAATAAAAGTCAACTTTCCTATTAATGATTCCTCTGAAAATACAGGTACAAGCTAACACCATTTATTTTTTCACAGTTCAGTTTTACTATGCTCAGCTGAATCCTTTGCTTTGTCACCAGCCTAATATTTGGAGGCATCACCATTGGGGCAGGAATCGTGGGTATTATTGCTGGGGCAGAAGCTGCAAGACGTTTAAGGAAGATAAACAACAAAGCTGATCCTCTGATCTGTGCCTCAAGCATGTTCATTTCTGCCCTGTGCCTCTACATAGCTCTGATGGTGGCCCAGACAAACATCCTTTCCACTTTTGTAAGTGACAATTTGCAGGATGTCTTTTGGCATCCTAGGGAGAATGGGAAGGGGGAGGAGGAGGCGAGGGGTGGCTTTTTGCAGAATTCTCTGCAGTCTTCTAGACCATTAAGAGGTTTCAGTGACTTGTGACAAGGTATCCAGGTAAGCTGTGGGCTTTGATGCTCCCATAGCTGAGGTCTGTCCTGTGAGAGCCACACTGGGCAGACAGAGCACAAAAACTGGGCCTGAGGTCCTGCAGAGTGCCCACACTGAAGAGAATAGTAACTATGCATTTAGCTCTGTTGGAACATGTCCCTTTTGCAAAAATGTAGTTAAAGCAAGTCTCAATCTTATGTTAATTTTTAATGCTTTGTGCCTAATTTAGTATTCTTATTTATTTTTGCTCTCTGAATACTTAAAGGTTGGTGTAGTTGGGACTGTAAAATACACACTGTTCTTGCTAAGAATAATTTAGCCTTCACCTTCAAAGCCCCAGATCACTAGCTGATCTTCAAAGTCAAGCTTTTGGCAATACAAACTGAAGTATAAATCACTTAAATTCCATTCTCAGTAAAAGGGAAAACAGAAGCTTACTAGGAATGACAAAAAATCCCTGTAAGAGGGAACTGAATGTAAACCCTATTTCAACTATCATCTGGTAACAGCTGGGGAAAGACTCCTGTGCATTTTTTCTGTGACTCCACAGCCAAAATCACCATGATTAACATGTAAAGTAAATTATAGTAATCAACAGTTCTCTGCAAAAGGGCACTTTTGCATGTTTTTTGCTTCTAAGAATAATGCTTGTTCAAAGAGGTTTTCCTTCTGACTCCTCAGAAATGTGTATTCCTGTGGAAAAAAACACCTTTACACCAAGAGAAAACACAAGTGAATTGACCTGTCTGAGTGTGTGCACACAAAGTAAAATGTGAAATGTAAAGATTGCTTTTGGATCCAGGAGTGGGGAAATGTGTATTCCTGTGGAAAAAAACACCTTTACACCAAGAGAAAACACAAGTGAATTGACCTGTCTGAGTGTGTGCACACAAAGTAAAATGTGAAATGTAAAGATTGTTTTTGGATCCAGGAGTGGGGATCTGAGTGCCCAGAAGAATTAGCCATTGCCTTTTTCTCCTTCTCAGAGTCACACATAGCTCCACTCATAGTGTGTTCCTCAGGGGATTTTTTGTCATTAAAGGTAGAGAACAAGAGTTTAATTTGCCAGTCTGTGTTAGATGAGTCAATCAATACCTTTTATTGGAATCTTAGAATCACAGAATCATAGAATTAGGGTTTGGGGTTGGAAAGGACCTAAAAGCTCATCCAGTTCCACTCCCCTGACAGGGGCAGGGACACCTTCCAGTAGAGCAGATTGCTCCAAGCCCTGTCTAACCTTGCCTCTAACACTTGCAGGGATGGGGCAGCCACAGTTGCTCTGGGCACCCTGTGCCACAGCCTCACCACCCTCAGAGGGAAGAATTTCTTCCTTATATCTAATCTAAAGCATTGTGAAGGAAAAGATGTCTGGATAATGGTCTAAACTAAGTATATCAGTGCTTCAAGGAACTTTTTTCCCCAAACTGGCTTGGAGAAGTAAAGAAATGAACAGAACAGATAAGAACCACAGGATGTATGAATATCCTAAGTCTATTATCTATATCTATTACCTACAGGATATCTGTAGATATCCTAAGTCTAGGATTCTAGATACTAGGTCTGGCTCTCCTTAGGAGAATGTAAGCAACCCCTCCAAAAACATCTAAGTTTGTCACTGTGCCTTTCCTAGGCTGTGTTTTCATTAACCAGGGACAACATCTTAACCAAGACCTTACCAAACACAGTGCTGGCACCTGTTGTACCAATGTGCCATCACTCTGATTAGTAGATAAAAATACTGTGCCAGATGCCATGTGACTTTGTGGCCTGTGTTTCTGAAGAGATTCTGCTTTCTAGCACTGCTTCACCTCAGTGGTGTAACTTCAATGCTTTCCCCAAGTCTTGCTTGGTCTGGGCAAGCTGCTCCAATATGTGTCCAGGGCTGGCTGAAAGGGTTAATATTTTCTGAGGCCTCAGCTATAAGAACTCTTCGAGTGCCCTACCCCTTTTCCTCATGGCTGGGTCTCCATCTGTGATGGATTAGGGATTTCCCACAGGACACCAAGGTTTTGAGACTGCCTGTCTTGGAGTCCATTCCTTTTTGGAAGTTCTCTCTCTGAAGAAGCCCTTAAGAGTACTTGTATTGGCCCAGAGGTGTTATCTTGGCTTCATTTACATCCCTGTGCACTTTGTAAACCTGTGCTGAATGTTTCTCTTCCATGGATCTTGCTTTTCTCTTCTTGGGTTCAGTAGTTCATAGCAGTTAATTTGGGAGAGTGGTATATGTTTCCTATTTTGGCTCTTCTGCTGAGGATTTGTGACTCAAACACCTTCTTTGATTCTTTTCCCCACATTTAAGATGAAGTTAGTGTTTGTAAGCATAGACAGGGGTGTTTAATTTAGAAGTAATGGGTATGTAGGACAACTCTTACATAGATAAGCACAGTCAATGAGCTTATCTTCAGTGTGCCTCATCTTCACAATATAGAAGGACAATGCAGAGTATAGTATAGTATAGTATAGTATAGTATAGTATAGTATAGTATAGGATAGGATAGGATAGGATAGTATAGTCACTGCTTTTTTTCTGTTTTGCAGATATTTATTGCATTTGGAGAATTGTTTTTGTCTGTAAACTGGGCTGTTGTGACAGACATACTGCTGGTAAGTGCTCATGAAACTATTTCCTTATTTCAAGGTTTTGACAACATAATATTGTTCCTAAGCCTGCTTCTTGGTGGCTTTCTGGGGACAGATGAACAAACTCCTACAGAGAATCCCCTTGTTGGCATTTTGCTTGGAATCACTGCCACAATGTACTGCTGGGCAAGGATGCCAGTGGCAATAAGGATGTGGTGGTGCAGTAGTCCAAGTTATTATAATCCCAGGAAGATGTTCTGATTTGGATGGAACTCATGCACGTGGTACTCTCTAGTGCTGCCTGTACCCATAGTATTTTGGGCTTCTGTACAGCTCTATGTTGTCAGATATCTGTTAGAAAATGGTCAGCACCAGAAACAAGGTCATTTTGTGTCTATAATCAAGTTTTCTGTTTGTTTTCCAGAGGTTTGAAAGGATGATCCCAATGAGGCAACATTGATAGTCCATGACCTATTAGCAAGTTCCCTTAGTTCAGAATACAGTGCAGATGAATTCCAGCTCTTGCAAGCCCAATTCATAAGTAGTGCTACACTGCCAGAGCATCAGGCCAGCAGTGATGCTTAAGGGACTCCTGGGAATTCCAGGACTGACATCACAAGCCAGGGAATAGCAGTGCATTATTTCATTTGGATTCTGTCATCAGTAATTTCTTTAGAAAGGAGTGATGTGAAAAGCACACATCTTGTAGCACAGTTTGTCTAGACTGTGAAGAGCAGCTTCTTTTTATCATTTCAAAGGTCTTTAGAGTTAGTAATTTTACCTGAGCTTTCACTGTAAATAAAAATTAGGCAACCTTTCATTTAGGTTGTAGATCCACAGTCACTAATAGATGTCTGTGTAAACCCTGGGGCAGATACTATGATTGCTGAACTACACAGATCATCATAGTCTTACCAAGTAGTTTATATGACTTTTTTTTTTAATAATCCATAATATGAACAAGTTGAATATGTTTTTTTTCCTCAGCAAAACATGCAGTGTACTCTTTTGTTCAGAATAACTTTTCTGTCTCCAAACTTGTAAACAGTATTTGACTATGAAATTTTTCTTACAAAGTTGCAAACAGTGTTTGAATATGAAATACATCAAAGTTGCTCTGTCCATGTCTCTGGGATATTCTGGAAGCAGCTGGGCACTCCTGAAGTTCTGTGTGTTGATGTTCCCTCTCCTGTGGGCTGTGCTTTGTTTCAGTACGTGGTGACACCAAGGCGACAGTCCACAGCCATCGCCCTGCAGATTTTGGTGAGCCATTTGCTGGGAGATGCAGGCAGCCCATACCTCATCGGGGTTGTAAGTGAACTCTCTCCTTATTGAATTTTCCTTAGGGTAAAACGTCTAGAAACTGACAGACAGACACTCACAGAATTATAGGCACTGCTTGGTCCAAAACCAGAAATTACTCAAATTACTGGCCCTGAGTCCAGGACACAGAGACATTTTTCTAAACATTTTTACTTGCATGAAGCACTTGGTCCTGTGACACTGCTTGTAGGCATGAGTAGTTCTATGCAGTGTATAGAAATTTACCGACTCATAAATTTTTAGAGGCATACATTTTTTGCAGAGACAGTGTCATAGGATGTAAGCACTTTCTGCTAAGTTTGTGAGGAGTTTCATGGAAATTAATTCAATGTGTTAAAACCCAAAACTTAGTTAAAATCTTGAAGTTTGAAGTCTTGCAATTAGTCAATGGTGTCTTGAAAATCAGAACAAAAGTGGTGCAATGGTTGTCTTTAGATACTACTCGACCTTTAAATCTCTGTTCTCAAATCACCTGGGCCCTGAATTCCCACATTCCTTGAGACCTGATTTCTCTGCTCTTCCTACATTTACTTGATCTTAGGTGCTTCTGTGCAAATCAGCCTCGTACTGCTTTCTCTGTGCAGTTCATTAATTTTAGTTCCAGTGAACTGTATCTGTCAGTCTCACTTCCTTCCTTCATTTCTTTTAAAACACAGTAGCTAACAAAGCACCCATTTTGAGTTTTCTGCTTTACTTGACATGGGAGATTGAGTCTTTGTTGCTGATTTAAAGTGTAGTTTGTATGAAAGTTTATTTAAAGAAGTTCACCCCCTGTTAACAGTGTCAGGGTTAGACAGGGCCAGCAATGCCCAAGTAAACTATACCTGTGCAGCTGCTGCTGGCCCAGCGACACAGGAGGTTCCCCTTGTCCTCAGCTGGATGAAACCCATGGTCTCAGCTGTATCATCTGTCTGGCAGAGAAGAGAGCCTCTCTCCCTGAGGGATTACCCCTGCTGACTTCCTTATTTTTTTGCAAATGAAGAAACCACTTTGCTGCTTGGTGTTAGGAAACTCCTGCTCTCACACATGTCTGACTGTACGTGTGTGGGAGCACAACAACCAACATCCCTGTGGAAAATGGCTGAGATGGGATGCAAAAATGGGAGGTACTCCAAAAGCTGAAATACTTCTTCTTCATTCTCACTGTGACCAATCTATTGATTTAAGCTTTCTACCTGAAAGATTAAACTGTTTGTGCCTCTTGCCCTGTCCTTTGCCCTCTTTGGGGCACGGGCAGAACTGAGATTTGTGCTGCATCCTGCCTGTCACTGTGTGCAGGACCTGCAGAAGTCACCTTAAAGAGCAGTTCTTGAGAGAGTGAAGACCAAAAAAGCTTATCCAGATGAGATTAATCTCAGGTAACCTTGTAACTTCACCCAGAACAGAGGTAATAAACCCAGGAATAAAACTACTGTGTGTCCAAGTGGGTTCCTGTGTACTGAGCACCCACATTGTCCTCTGGAATGTTCTGTGAGCCCATACACCAACACTTCCCATGACTGCTGTTGGTTAAACACCAAATCTTCTGCTTTCATGTCCTGATAGTGTTTCCTAACCTGCTTCAGCCAAACCTTTAGTTTAAAATCTGGCTGAAGAATCAGGGAATTTTCTTTTTCAGAGCCTATTTTTCTTCCCTCTGCACTCCAGAGATTTTTTCACTAAGCATTTTAAAATTAAATGCATTAGGTTTGTATCATGGCTATGATGCTTGCTGTAGTCCCTAGGTACCCATTTAGAGTTGATCTTCCTCTTATCTTCCTAAACTGTCATAAATAATCATAGAAACCCAGCAAAGGTTGAAGAGTCTTGTATTTATGCATTTCAAGTCACACAGTATATTCTAACATTCAAGAACAAATGTGGGAATAAAAATGACTGCTTTCACCATTTAACTTTTTGTTTATGTTAAGAAGAGATTTCAAGATCTTGGGTTAAGTGTTGAATCTTACTGAGTTTCTGGAAATCAGATTTTCCTTCTGTCTACAAAAATAAAATTCATGTGTATCATTTATAACCTTTACATCCTCATTCTCCCATCAGTGCAAAAAGCACCTGCCTGGTATTTTCTTCCTCCCACTTACTCACAATGTCACTCTGTAACTCCTCAAATGCCTTTTGGCTCAAAATCAGACCCCAGTCTTGTCTTAGATTAATTTCCACCTTTTCCCTGTCTTAATGAGTGTTGTTGCTTGTGCCTGTATTGCTGCTTGACTCCCTGTTTCTATACACTGGATGCCAATAAGGGAGGCAGAAGGTTACCAAATAGGATCAAGAAATGCCAAATGCCCATCCTGTGCTGGCAATCTGGAGATGGGCTAGGAAATGGTAAAATATGTTTCCTGCTGGAGGCACTGAAGGTGTAAAACAACATGAGATTTCTTGACCCTTTGGAAGCTGGAGAGCAGTGCAGTGCAGGTGTGTTGGGTACTGAGTTTGCCAAACTTTGGGAGCAGACTCTCATCCCTGTCTGCCTCTTTTATTCTTTTCAAGGCCCACACTGTAAAGAGTGTGTTTAAAGCAGGAGAGATTGGAGGTGTTATTCCAGATTAATGGCAGCCTTGTTCCCTCCCCAGATCTCCAACGCTATCCAGGCCAGGAACATCCCATCGCTGCAGTGGAGTTTCCGGAGCATGCAGTACAGCTTTGTCACCTGTGCTTTTGTTGGGGTCTTTGGAGGAGGCTTTTTCCTCCTGACATCTTTCTACGTCGAGGAAGATCGGAAAGAAGCACAGAGGCTCTGAGGTGTCTGTGTGTCTTTATAATTTTGAAACTCAGATGTGGTGACCTGCTGGACACCAGCCATGGTATTGTCTCTGTAACATTAAACCATGTTAATGTCTGCCTTATGGTAATGCCACATCAGTCTCTATTAAAAAGAGAAGGGCAAAATCCCAGTGAAGTCTCAGATTAAACAAACCTTCCACATTGACCAAAACAGACCACACAGCTCACAAGCAAAATTGCTGTTAGTGCAAAATGCTGCAGTACATGGAAGTAACATTCTTTACTGTAATGCATCCCTGCAGACTTCATGGAACATGAGGTTCTTTCTCTACTCTGATCTTTCTCAGCCCTGTAGAACCAGTCCTGTTTCTCTGTAGCACTTCTCCCTCTTCCCTAAAAGAAATCATGTTCAAAGTATAAAAGATTTAGAAAAAACTTTTGAATTGGACAGAGCCCTGTCCTCAAGCACCTGGATTCTTACAGCCCTCTTCTGCTCGGACTTGGTTTTCCAGGTACCAGCAATGAACTGTCCCTCAAAGGAAGATGAACTCTGGGGAGAGATTTGCACAGAAGCAAAGAACGTCCTCCCTTTTTTCTTTCCTTTTTTGCTTAATGAGATACAGCTGGGGAAAAGGCCAAATCACAATTCCTCCATATGGCATAAAATCCTGTGTACTGAATTTTTGGATGCTTTTGACTGCGAATCAAAAATTGCTCATGCATTGGCATATGGCAACTCTCCTCCCCCATCCATAACCAGGCCCTTGTCCTCTGTGGGCTGGGGAGCTCCAGAGGGTGTTTTACAGAGCTGTCACCAGCATGACTGCTGACCTCAAATGGGCAGGAGCTTTTGAGGCACATCATCTCCTGGAGATTAGGGAGGGCTGTAAGTTCTCAGCAGGATGAGATTTGCCTGTGGAATTTGGAAAATGTAGGTAGTAAAAAGAGTGTTTTAAGTTGTCTAAAATGACCAAGAGAAGCAAAACCGATCAAAGTCATGTCAGATTCAAGACCAGAGGGTTGTGATAATTTTATATATAACATCTTAATGGCATGCCTCTTCCTAATACTTGGAGGCTCTTCACTGTATCCTTAGGCCTTGGGTAAGTATCTCCTCTCATGAGCGAGCAGTAGTACCTGTAAAACTACTTAACTATAACTGTCCATTTGAGCTATTATCTCCAAAGTGAAGGGGATTTGGGATGTGCTATCTGCTGTCACAATATCATGCCAGGTACCAAACAAAACATGACCAGTGTGGCCAAGTTCCATTGTTTGTCCTGGCTTAGCTCCCAGTAGCACCTTAAAGCCTAAGCCTGAGGAAGATATTGGCCAGTGAATTGTAAAATGTTGTGAATCTTGCATGGTTCTCCCAGTAAATCATAAGGATCATAAAGCACAATATTCCTGTAATGACTGTGAATGTCTAATGTCACTGTAAATAGCATAATTCGGCTACTGCAGGTTTTTGTTCTTGCCTCTGTCTACCTAATGTTTAAACAATCTGTTCTGAAATCTGACTTAAACCTAGGGAGTGAAATGTAACCATTGTGGGAAATAATAGAGAAATCTGGGGATATTCAGTGAGAGTGTAATAACTGTCTTTAAAATAAAAGTTTGTATTCTGAAAGATTGAGCAACTTTTTCTGGTTGTAAAAACTAGCTAGGGCCATTATACCACTGACCTTTTGGAAACCCCTGTGCTGCCAGAGAGCTCATATCCAATAAGGGATTTTTGCTATTGGTTATGAATGCTTGCAAAGGTCCTAATAAGTGCTTCAGCCATTGCAGGATTTCAGCAGCTCCACTTGCTTCTCTATCGGTACATTCTGGATTTACGCTACAAACTGTTGAGCAATTTTTCACTTTTGTTATGTCAGCATTAAATTCCTCCTTAAAAAATTCATCAGGAGCTGCATCTGGCACGCTGTGCAGGCACGTATTTGACATATGAGCAAGAAATGCCAAATGCTGATCTGTAATGGTACAAGCAATCCATGGCAAACTCCTCCCTCCTCCTACTCCAATCTCCTCTGTGAAAGTCAGTGCCTAGAAATGAGCAGGATCACACTGACTAGTCATCCCATCTTTTTGAATGCCTCTCTCTTTTGAGTTCAATTTATGGGCAAAGGATGTGTATTTTTGTTTTTTTTTTTTTCTGCATTTAGCAGGACTAACAACTGGATAATCTGAGCTGTGCCTGGGCCTCCCTGGAGCTGCCCTGTCCTGTCTCACTGAGATCTGCAGGCAGAGGCCATGGAGAGATGCAGCACCTGTGTGGAACAGCCTAGGGAGCCTCTGCCTCCATGGCAGGGAAGCTGTTTCCATCAGCTGCTTGGTCCTGTCTATTAAAGATAGAACTTCCTCACTAGGATTTGTATGAGGAGTAGAATTTCTTAACATTTTCTACATATCTTGATTTTGCTTCTTAGTGGGTGTCACCAAATTCTGCATGGAGGGGTTCCCTTAGTGCTGGAGGGGGCTGTGCTGCACTGTAGCTATTTTAGACATTACAGTCTTTTCATGCCACCAACAGCCTGTGTTAGGGAAAGTCACAGAGTCCTAGCACATGGCCAGTGGAAGAACTGAGATTTTCAGGCCTCAACTGAAATACCAGTTATTTTCTATGGTTCTAATTAAGTACGAGAAAAAAGGAGGGCTTTAAATACAGTTACTAAATCAGCTGCTCTGTCTACATTGGAAAGAGCTGCTGCTGGTTATTGAGATTGCTTGTTTTGCAACATTCTTGCTGCAGGGAGTCTGTCCCTAGCAGTAACTGAATGACAATCAAACAAGTTCTCAATATGTATATTTTCTGTAATTGTTTGTGTATTCTCCTCCTACCCTTAATACTTGTTCTTTGCTCTTTCCAGTCAAGACAGTGATTAAGAGGCACTTTGAAACAGCTCCAAAAGGTGGGATTTTTTAAGTCCATTCAGGTAATCCTTGTGATCTTTTCCTCCCCTTCCCTCATTCCCAAAGCAGGGACAGATGATCTTTATTGATGTTTGTGAATATTTTTTTAGCAAGTTTTAGAGCTCTGCTTTGCATAAAAATTGCCTTCAGAACTGTGATTATTTCTAGGTTCTGCCAAATGCCAAATGCCTGTAAAGTGGACAGGACATATCTAAGTCACAATATCAGGCTGTGTAACCACTTTTCCAGAGGGTTCACTTCTTCCACTAGTGATGTGGTGTGACATTGCTGTCAGCAGATTTTTAATTGCCAAAGATGTTTCATGTAACTTTTTCTCTCCTTCCTACACCAGTAGCCCTGTGCTCTGCTCTGGAAGGGATTTCACAGCACCTCAGGAACTCCCCGTGCCATGGCTGAAGGTGCAGATGGCAGAGCTTGGCCTCCCAGGCAACAGATTTGGAGATCCTGTCTGGGCTGCTCTCCTAAGAACATCTTGTGGTTTATTCCTCTTTGCCCTCATTACTTCTACAGCTGAAATGTCTTCTGCAAACTGTTTTGCAGAACAGCTGTGAACTTTATAATGCTGCTGATGTAGCTATGGGTGTCAAAAGTGGGGAACAAAGCTCAGGGGATGGTTCAGAAGGGCCTGTGCTGAGCCTGGGTCAGTTATGACTACTCAGAGTTGTACCAACCTTCATGTCTGGTTTTTTACTAACTCATTCCTAACTTCCACTGAGAAATTCAGCAGCTGCACAGGTGCCCTGGGTCAGTACTCCAGCAGTGAAAATTGGTGTTTCCCCCATATTCTATTTCAGAATAGATGGCTGAATTCTGTCTTGTTCTTCTCCCCTGCACTTGTCTCCCCTTGCAGCCCTGCACTGCCCAGTGACTGGAGCTCACCTGGTGCCTTTACCATCAGGTACATGTGTCCTCTTGGCTCAGAATCTATAGAATTTCTGTATGGTAAGTAAGCTAAAGGAGATAGACACTCTCCACCTGAGAATAGCATTATAGGAGTGCAGAAAGGCCCAATCAGCCATATTTATGCTGTAGCTGATTTTAGTTTTTCTTAGCAGTAGATCCACCACCTTTGCTTTTTCTTTCCCTTCCCCACAATACAATGCATGTGCAGTGTCTGTTGAAATAAATTATGAAATAACTAAGAAAGCTAAAAGTCCTCCATTATCCCCAAACTTTCATGGCAAAAGTTTTCTTGAGAGAGCCTTCTGCTGCTTTGCAAACACGGTTCATTCTTCAGGCCTTCTTTGAGCACTGGGTTCTCTCATTCTGCCTGTGAGGGTGCCTGGAACTGGGGAGCAGTCACCTCATCCCTTGGAATAGGCAAAAAAACCGTGAAAGAACAGTGTCTGTGGGGCCCTGCCAAGTCAGGCTGGCATTCAAATAGCTGGAACTGGCTGTATTCCATTACAAGAGAGCCACTGGATTCATCTCAGTGCTATAATTGCCCTCATTGTAATCCAATAAAGCCTTGGAAATGTTCTTAGAAAGCTTTTGGCTTATAAGGGAAACAAAGGTTAATATGAGGAGGCTCTTGATCCTGATGCTGTGTAGCTGATCAAAATTGTGTGGGTCTCACTTTGTGTAATTTCATGTTTCCCAACAGTTTTGTTATTAGTATGTAAATTGCCTACATACCCTGCAAGAGTCAAATGGCTGTAATTGGAGAGATTAATATACATTCTGTCAAATCCCATTGTGGGAAGGTGCTTTGTAAATGCCCTGTTGGAAGTGCCCAGGTTTGGAATGTGTCTGTATCCCAGCAGGCCCGAGGGAGCTGGAGCAGGCTTGGGAAACACACTCTGTCTCCCCAAAACCAGGAGTCTGTGCAATGAACAAACCCAGCCTGCCCAGGACTCAGCCCACACTGTGGCACCAAGGTCTGACTTTATCTGCTCTGGTGGGTCTTTTCCTTAATATTTTTCTTTATTATTGTGAAAAATTATTTTACATTTAATTCAGAGGTAAATTTATGCATTCATTTATGCAGGTATAATTTGCTTTTCAGTATCAAATGTGTTGGGCAGTAAGCTTGAAACTGATGTAAAAGGATGGAGAGAATAATTTTTGAAAGTGCTGATTTCAAGCTACCTGTTTAATTCTACCAGCATGTACCCTAGGAAGGGGCCTGACTTTTTTCTTTTTTCATTTTTCTTTTTCATTTCTGTTTTCCCAAGAGCTCGGCATCCCTCAGTTCCTAAGGAAGGTGGGTTAAGTCACTGTGTGATCAACACTGAAGATCAGGCCATTTGCTTAAAGATTTAATTATTGGTTTAGGAGCCTAATCTTAGTTACATGCATTTGAAATCTTAGTTGTAGGCATTTTCTTTAGAAAAAGAAAGGAAAATACCCTGCTTCTGTTGCAACAGGAAAATACCTGTTGCTTCTTGAGGCAAACCTGCCTTAAACCCAAGTTGAGCTTCCTACTCCTTCCCCATTTTATTTCCTGATGTGACAAACATCTGCCCTCCAGTGATGCTGGGGAGGTGCAAGAAAAAAAATCCAAATGCATCCTCCTGCTCCTCCTCACCTCTGGACTTTATTTCTAATGACCCTGGAAAGCCAGTGTTAAAACTCATTTGTTCAGAGGGGCTGTGACACCTGAGCTGCAGCAAGGACCTGTGTATGTCAGACAGGCACATGCTGAAGGCAGTGGAGGTTGCCAGAGGGACAATCTGAGCTGTTTTTTGCTGCCCAGTCAGGCTTTGCTCCACCCTGTTCTCCACTAGCCAAAGGCTGAGCCCAGGGGTGAGGATGGATAATGTTATTCTGTATCTTCAGGCTTCTTTCCAGTGGGAGCTGCCCCACTCTTCTGGTGTCAGCTGTGGACAGGACAAGGTGTTTGACAGGAGCAGGCAGGGCCATCAGCCCTGTAAGGATGGCCCTTTGCTGCTGCTCTCCCTTCTCTCTGGGAGTCCTGGCTGTGGGAAACATGTCACAGCAGGCAGGGAGAGCTGAGGGCCCCAGGGGAAGCAGTCACTTGTCCCTGCAGAGGGACAGGAAGGAGCACTCACAGGGGTGTGAGCCACAGCAGAGAGGGCTGGCAGGTGTGCCCAGCACGCAGCCAGATGGGAGGCAGGGAGCAGCTGGAAGTGCAGGGAGAAGTGAGCAGTAATAGGAACAAATGGGAGGAATGTCCTTGTTCGTGCACTGACATCCAGCATCCAATTCAGCAACAATCTTGTTAGGATTTCAAAGAAATGTCCAAATAAATTTGTTCTTTTAAGGGATTTGTTTCAATTCTTTATCAAAATAGGTATTATATGTGCATTTCCCCCTTAGCCCACTGTTTTAATAGGATTACCTTTAGCATCAACCCCATGGACTCTTTAATTTTTCATTCCAGACCTTCTATGTGCAGCTGTCTCAGCAGATCCAATCAGGTGCATTTCATTGCTCAACAGTACAGAGGAAATGAATTTTTCTGGTGAGGGGAAAACACAGTGAATAGCTGGATTCCCCTCCTCAAATACCATCTGCAATCAGTTTTGTGTTGCAAATGAAGTCAATGTTTTCCTGGGTCAGAGGTGCCTGATTATTCATAGCACTTTCATTTCCAGCAGCAGAGTCATCCCATCCCTGCCAATCATCCTTCTGTTTTGTGTTGGGTTTATTCTACAGTGCTCTGAGGTTTGCAAGTCTAGCTGCTCTCCAAACTCCTCCTGTTCTTTGTTGCTTTTCCTGGGCTAGTGCCAGCAGTTCTCAGCTTCTGAAGAGACCAACAGGAGGACTTTGGCACCAGTATTGCAGTTTTCTCCCATCTTTTGAAATTATGTCTCTTGAAAAAAGAATTAAATGGGAGGGAAGAAAGAGAATAATACTTAATTCACTTGTAAGTAACCAAAAAAAAAAAAAAAAAACCAAAAATAAAACCACCCAACTGAGCAGTATTTTACTGACAGGGAACAGTGTCATCTGTAGGGTTGCTTTTAATGGTAGTAAAGCCCAGAGAAGTATCTAGGTCAGGTAGAGCTGGGATTTGAACCTGACTGAACTCTCAGGGTGTTTGTTCCCTGCTCAGTGCTTCCCTCTGAGGAGTGTCCAGAGCTCACACTGTGGCAACAGCCACAGGCAGGTTCAGAGTGTCCCTTATGCTTGTCCCTGGCAGTGGTGCCCTTGGATTTCCAGCACTTTTCCTAACATAGATTAGAGGAGCAATGGAGTTTTAGTGCCATTCAGCAAACTGCCCATGCCTGGTAGGGAGGGGAACTCATGGAACTGTGATCCAGCCTTGCACCCTCAAGTACTTTTAAGGTGCTCTGCACAGATCTGTTTAGAAAGGTTTTAAGAGAGTTCCAGTGTAGATGCTGATAATTAAAATGCTAATTAAAAATATTCCCAATGGTATTCACTGACAGCGTTGCCAGAACAGGTGAGATTTCAATTCTCTTGCTATTCCTTTTAGAACTAGAGGAGTGTTCTGCACTGAGTTGAGATGAACTACCTGAGCCATGAACATTTCAAGGCATTTACTTGCTGACTTTTCTCCAGATTTCTTTAGTTTCACTTTTTCATCTCCTCAAGACTGTTCTGAAAGGCCTTGAGGTAACAGCCACCAGTGCAAGGATGTGTCAGTGAGGGGCCCCAGACAGTGCCATCTCCAAAGTCAGACCTTCATGGACACCAAAGTAAAGATTTCAAATACTCAATTCTTGCAGCCTAAAGTAGCACAAAACAGGTGAGTGTTCTCAGGAGAGCCCCCTGCTCTGCAGGTTTGATTGGCAGGAATTCAAAATGCTTTGAGTGCTATAACCTGAAAGTAGGAAATAGCACAGGAAGCTGGGACTGTAACGAGAAGAAAGCTGAAGATGGGAAAATCAAAGGAGTGGAATTTGTATTAGAGGGATCCTCAGAAAGCAGAAAAGGGGCTGCCACTTGTCTGAGTAAAAGTTACACTCTAGTGAGGTGGGCAGCTGTTGGCTTTCACACAGGGATGCCAGGACAAAGGTTTGATGGCTTCTGTCCCTGGAGCGTGGGATCTCTGGGACTGCAGGACATGCAGGTTTCACCAATTTTTCTTGACTAGATCCTGTGTCATGAGGGATATGGACAGGAACTCTCTTCAAAATGGCAAGTTAATGTAAACTTTAGAAAAATCAATTTTCTGTAGCCAAGAGGAATGCTGCTTTCAGCCTTCCCTTGGAAGTGCCAGCTGAAGTATTTCCAGAATCAGCAGGTCTTACTGGAGCAGTGTGCAGGAGTGGTGGTGAAAGGAACCATCTGACAGAGGAGGAAGGAGTGCAAAAGTGGAAGATGGTGAACATACACTAAACCAGAATGTCTGAAGGTAATGAAATGTAAAATAATTCAGGTTAATGAAGCTTTCAGTGAAATTAATTTATGCTAAACTCTGGAATCCTGCACTGCCTCTTCCTTAGATCAAAGAATTTTGTATTCCTCTGATGCTTACAGGTAACAATGAAGAATATAATTGCTGCCCAAACACTGCTTTCCTTCACACCTTGTGATAACCATGGGCTGGGCTTAGTTGTAAAAACTGATGTCTGTGACACTGCTTTTTGAAGCGAGGTAGGAGGTTTGGAAACAATTTAGGTCTGTTTATAAAATCAGGGTGTTGTTCAATGTCTGTTTCTGGTTGCATTATAATTTTATGGATACAGAAAACACTGCAGTCTGATGTTTAACATGTACACACACAAAATACAGTCCTGAGGAGATACTGGGATTCCAGCTTGACTTGAGCCAGTGGAACAGCTGTAAAATACATCTGTAACTGCTGTACCCACAGGGCACCTTCCTACAGCCCAGCAGTGCTGTGTTCACTGCAAGTAAACATTTCCAAAGGTTTTTGGTGGGCAAGAAGAGAAAAAAATCCCTGACATGAATGAAAGTTACTTTAAAGATCCTCAGGGAAGTGTTTTAATCTAAAATTAGGCAGTAGCTTTAAACCCTGTACAGTTTCTTTCATTTTTTCCTGATGTAACTCCAGCTGGTCCCTGATTGAAGCAAGAGACTACTTTTTCTCTGATCTGATAAAACTACTCCTTCATCTCCCCTGATTGAAGATGTTGCAAAATTTCAGTGAAAACAGGATTTTTGGTTAATATCTTCAAAAACTGCTTATACACAGCAATGATGACTAACTTTGAGTTATCTTATATTGTCATGGTCTGGTTGAACAAGGTGCAAGGTCTCACTTTGAATTACTCTGACACATGAAAGAAAAATATGGATTTAACCACTGGAAAATTCATTGCAGAATCCCCAGGAGCTGCCTAAAGACATCCTGAGTGTTCCAGAATAATTTGCCTCTTCAGAGGAAGGGAAGGCCAGCATTCCTACAGGATGGAGGTACTGTGTAGAGGAGCTGGGAAAATCTGATCCCATTAACTGGGGGAGGTAGGTGGAACTGACTCTTGACTGTTGCTTCCAAACAGTTGGAGCTGGAGCAAAGCAAACTCTTACTTCTTGGGGTGCTCAGATGGGCCATCTGTCCCTCTGTGACAGCAGCAGGGACACAGGGAACACAGAGAAGGGTCTATTGGCCCAGCACAGCTCCTGCTCCTAAAAAGTCTCATCTGGTGAAAATCAGCTTTAGGAGTATTTTGTAGAGCAGCTTCAGTGGCAACAAGCCCATTTTCTGAATTGCAGGATAAAATACACAATAAAGGACATGTGTTGATTAATTTTAGAAATACATGTAATGATCTGAAGGAGAAAGTGAATTACCTAATTGGAAACAGGAATGAAGAGCCTTTTCCACAGGTGCTGGAGTGTGTCTGAGTCTGTCAAGAGTAAACAACCCTTGTCTGCTGGAAGACTGGCCAAGCCCAGTGCCACTCAGCACCCTGCTTTAAAAAAATAAAGGGTCTTGCTCTGTTCTGTGGTTAAAAGGCTTGAAATGACACAAGGCAAATCTATTCACCTGCTTTTAAAGACACTGACCTGGCTGTAAGGGAGGGAAAGAGATGCACACTCCCAGCCAGCCAAGGGGAGGCATATTTTAACATCTCTGTGTGAGACTGTCTGGGGCTCTCCAGGGTCAGAATTCCTCACCTCGGTGACAAAGGCCTGGTTTAACCCCTGGTTTCCCTGGCTGGAGTGGCAGCTCTGGATTCTCCGTGTCACTGAGAAACTCCAACTGAGAGACTCACTGTGTTTATTACAGAGCATTTAGTACAGGACCTTCTCCTTAAAATGGTTTCTCAGTGCTGCCAGACAACAAAGTCCTTCCACTGGCACACCGGAAATTTGAATATGAGCTCCTAAGGGACAGAACTAAATGCTGTCTCTGAGGACACAAGTCCTAATAGCCCATGAGAAATTATGATGTCAGTGCTGAACTGGGAGACCTAAAAATGTAGTACTCAAGTAAGTGTGGGGATGACAAAGCAGGATTGTGTGTGTCTGTATTGGATCCGTGGTTTGCAGTGCATCCTTTGTGAGACGTACTCAAGAAATGTATAGTGGACCAATTTATTCTTTGCTGATGCCAGGCGGTTTCCTATAATCTTTTTTCCTTAAATGGCATGTCAGCTTATAGCTTTTAATTATCTTAGTTAAGTGTATCAGGAGCATTAGTAAACAGCCTTGTGGATTTCCCCATAAATTTATTCTTTGTCTGATACTCATCCCTCCTAATACAAATCCCATGTGTTAGCCTAAATATTTCCACATATACCTTTCTCATTCTCCTTCCTAACCAATCCCTCCAGTCCTTTTAATTACATTTACAGTTTGCATATTTAGTTTGTCTCTACTCTATAGAACTGTTGGAGCATTCAGTGGCAATCTTCCTTGGACTGCAGCTATCCTAACAACCTGCCAGCTTCCCATCTGCTCGAGAGCCTTCCTGTCACATGTAAATCACTGTCAATAGACTGTTTTTGGGAATTAAGATATTGCTTGAAATCCTTGTTTGGCTGACAGGCCCATTTTTTGTAACATGTTTAAGTTGTGCTGTAAGTGAGAGCACTGCACGTGCTGCAGCCTTTGTTTAGCTCTGTCTTCTCCCCAGACTAGCTGTTGAATAATTGCAGGGCTGGCTGGGGTGCTTTGGGAATCTCTTCTCCTGCAGATAATTTTTTTTCTATGTGGTTTACCACAGACTTGCTCTGAGCATGATTTTCTGTAATGAAGCACACACACATCAAAATGCTTTCGTTTCTGAATGACAGAAAGGTCCTTGAAGTGTGTGCAGGGCATGCACTGGGTAACATAAAAAGAAAATAGGACTTTTCCCAGTCCCATAAGCTCTGGGTCCCCTGTGCACCTGGGCAAGGAACTGGGATGTGCTTTGGCATTGTGGAGCACCATGAAGGGGCTGGTGCATGTGCTGGGCTCTGCTGACTGCACTGAGAGTCAAGCCTGTCAGTTCTGTTATATCTGACTGTGTAAGTGACCACTGAGAGGCTCTTCTTTCTCTAATAAGGAATAATAACAGATAACTGGAGATTACACAGCATTCTACTTCAGATTGAAACCACCCTTAAAAAAGCTTTTCCAAATAATTTCCCTGTGCACTGGCTGATGGACACTGCTCTGTGTGTGCTGTCACTGAACAGCAGGAGGGAAGATGCTGCTGGCTGGGGAAATGTGCTAGAATCCAGCATTCCTGGATTTTTTCTAAAAAAAGCTGCCAAGTTTATTGTGTTTTTCTTGCTTAGTGGAGATAGACAATGTTCCCTGTTCAAATCACTGCACTTGTCTAGAGTTTGCAAAGAGGACTGATACTGCTTTCGTAGAAAGGGCTTCAGCTGTAGAGTCTCCTATGGCTTGTGTGAGGCAGATCCTCTCCAGATAGAATCACCAGGAATGAATTTTCAGTTTTGGTTCTGTATGGACAACCTGTGTGAATATTCTACAATTGCTCAGGCTTTTGAAGGGAAAGATTGTTCCAAGTCCACCAGGAGCCCAGAGCACTGTGGGGCTTTGACTCTGCAGCTTTAATCAGCTGGTTGGGTAAAACACCCCAAACTTCTCCTAAAATTTATGTCAGATAATTGCTGAAAAGTGAATTTTAACGACTGTGTAGATTAAAACAGAAGGCTGAAAGCTGCTGCTGTTATCAGGCAGTGGATACAGGCAGCAGGGCTGTTCCGAGCAGGGAGCTGAGATTACAAACTGTCACTGCACCCATGCTCACCTCATTTGCGTTCCTAGCGATAATCCCTGCAGTGAATGCCATCAGGGTGAACAAAAAGATTCCCTCTGGCATTCATGTGGCTTTTGCAACTTCAAAGTCTCTAATCATGCTGCTGAGGAGGGTCGCTCACACTCTGCATCCCGCAGGGACGATGCTGACGTCTTTCTGCGGCAGATTCAGGTGCCTGAGGCAGATGCGAGTAGGACCATTCCCCAGTCCTGTTTTTAATTACTTTGCCCTGGATCCAGCTTAATTTTGAGTCTTATCATAGTGCCCCAAATTAAATGTTGAAGGTTTGACAACTCCCTACTGGTCACATTTGCATTGGTTTCAAAAACGGGGCAAAGCAGGAGCTGATGGCTCCTGAAATGAGCTGGGTATCGTTCCCTCATGGCAGGCTGCTCTGGCACCTCCATGCGGGCTGGGGTGAAGGGCTGGTGCCCACCTGGCCGAGTTCCTGGCACGCTGATGGAGCTGCCAGTGCTGCTGCTCAGTGCCCGTGCTCTGAGCTCCAGGGAACAGCACCAGCCGTGCCGGCTGTGCCGGGAGCTCAGGCCCAGGACAGTGCCCTGCTGGTGTGGCGTGTGTTCAGCTTTAGTACTTGCTAAAAACTCCCTGCTGACACAAACCTGTGGCTGGGGAAGGGAGCTGGAAGGTCTCACAGTGACACGGGAAACAAACCGATGGCTCTGTGTGGGTGAAGTACTTGGGCAGCAGAGCAATTGCACCGTCCAGTTTATAGAGTGACCCCAGCACCTGGCAGGGAAGGGCATCGACCCAGGCTGGTGCCTCAGGAGACCACTAGTGACTTACAACCTGAAAGAATGACTTTTGCAGACTTCCTCTAAGGTTAGACCAAAGACAAAATAAAAATTGAATCTGCATTCCAGACTTTGGTTAAAGAGTGTTCCACATCACACACGAGCTCTTGTTGACAAACAGTGAAATGAGAATTGGATTAATGTCAGTTTAATTTTGATGCAGTTGTATAATCTCCCTGAAAGATTGCAGGGCAGTTTTCTCTTTCTTTAATGGACTCATCCTCTCTGCAGCAGCTTTTCTTCACACAATCAGTGAGTGGTGCTGCTACAGGAGTGAGCCAACTGCACTGCTTGGTTAATTAAAGGGTTTGCTCATCAAGGGGATGAGATCACAGGAAAGAACTGATTTCTGAACTCTCATGCAATACCTGTTACTGCTGACTGCCAAAATACTGGACTCTGCTGCATGATGCTGTTTTGGAAGCAATGCAAGCAACTCCAGTGTCTGACATTAGCATTAAATGTTATTTCCTGGACAACATCTTAATAATTAAATTAATTAGATTTCAGGAATCTTCACTGTTGCTGAAAAGCTCTGCTTGGGAAGGGAGGGGCTCATTTTACAGCACAGCTCAGCACATCATTCTTGTGGATTTGTCCATTAGATTTAATCAAAATTTTTTCTGTAGTTTTTTTGGTTTAGCTTTCTGAGATTAGCTTATGGGTTAAAGCTGATCTCAGCCCCTGCATAAAGTGAATCTGGATTCACATCCATTACCCATGGACATTTGAGACCTTAAGGAGAACTAACAATCTGGAGTTGCTGGTAATTGTCATGCTAACACTGGTGATTGACTTCAGTGTCAGAGAAGACTCAGTTGAACTAACACTTCTAATACATTGCAGGGTTTTTTTTGTTTTGATCTTTGACTTCCAGAGCACTGGGACATCTGAAGAGTCCTGAGCTTTTCTCCCATTACTGTTAAAGTTCTGAGCTTTTTCAGAGTGTGTGGGGGGTTTGCATAAGCCTTTGACAGTGATGGTCAGGAGCCCCTTCCAGGGGTGCCCCTTGCTCCCGGCAGACAGTGCCTGCTGGCCTGAGGGACCTGGGTCTGTACCCAGTGCCTGTGCTCATTGCTCCCTCACTTCA
The DNA here is from genome assembly GCF_026979565.1 of Vidua chalybeata. Lineage (NCBI taxonomy): Eukaryota > Metazoa > Chordata > Aves > Passeriformes > Viduidae > Vidua > Vidua chalybeata. The sequence continues at coordinate 3,890,989 of NC_071549.1, read as the reverse complement.
GAGGGAACAGGATCAGATATGAATGGAGCACACTGCCCAGCAGGAAGCAGGCTGAAAGCTGGAGAGTTACCAGGTACTCTGGAGAGCTGCTGACTCCCTAAGGAACAGACGCTTGTGGCACAGGAGCAACAGCTGTCCTCCTCCAGAACACCAAGTGTTTATGTCTTCACACACATTTAAAGAACAAAGTTAGGTAGAAATATTCCCGTTTCCTTCCAAAACATGCTTATCTGAGCCTATCTCTGCTCTCCTCTCTGCAGGAGAGGCTGCGCTCCAGGATTGCACCACAGAGATGAGAACTCCATTGAATCACGCTGATGTGGTCTGTGCTGGACTCCTCTGTCACACTCCTGGCTGTGCAAACAGGGGAAAGCTGGGGCCTGGTACAAGTTCAATGCACCCTCATCTCTCATGTCATACAGTATCTGCCTCAAGTGTTTAACTACTGAGAACAAATTTAGTGCTTCATTCAACATTAAGCATGCTGGAGGGGTTAGGGAGTGTTTTGGCAATGGAATGGTGTACTGTCACATACAGGATACAGTGCTAGACCCAGCCTGGATTGCTGGGCAAACTCAGTTTGGGAGTTGCTGCTGTTATGGAAGAGAGAAGCAGCTAACTTGAGAGCATAAATCCTTCTGGTACCTGGCAGTGTTCAACCCTGGCAGTGGCTGGCCTGCTAAGTCAGCAGCTGCCATAGAGTCCAAAGGGTGAGAAGGTAATGGAAAACGCAGAGGAGTCATTGTTCCTGGCCAGGCCTGCACCCAACACTGTCCTGCTCTGCTGCTCAGTGTGGAAGCAATCTGGATCAGAGACATCTGATGTCCTTTGCTGGTATCAAGTATATTGGGTCAAATGCCATGCTGAATGTGAGGCTGTTTGCCTCAGCCTTGGCCAGCAGTGAGTCCATCGTGGAGCCAGCTGGAGTTGGCTCCCTCAGACACAGTAACTCTTTGGCAGCTTCTCACAGGAGCCATCCTGTACCCCTGCTACCAAAACCTTGCTACACAAACCCAATATGTTAAGTTGGGCAAAAAGAAACTTTTCCCTGTTTCTATAAAGGAAATATGTGTTGGTGTTGAATCCTTAATGGTAAGTGGATTGAAAAATATTCTTTTAAATTATTTCATTTCACCACGCTCCTGGTGATTTATAATTTTCATCCACAACAATCTGGTGAGGTTCTGCCTTCCCTGTCACAGCAAAGGGTCACAGACAAAATGTGTCAGACAAGCTTGTTCATGCTAATGGCTAATGGCAGCTGTCTCACTTAACAGTAAAGTGCTCTCTTTGCACAGTTTTAATTTAAATCCATGAAAAAAGCCTTTCTCTCCTAAGGAATGTCAAAGGCCTCTCTGTCTCTGATTCTCTATCTTTGTCCTCATCCTTCACTCTCTGGTAGCACAGGTGCATTTCTTTCCTTTTTGCTGTAGAGTTTCGATGACTTTGACCTATGAATGACAAGGGTAATGGAAACTTGATCTTCCATTGAAAACCTTATCCCATAGCTCATCATTTTTCCACTTCAGAACAGCAAAGTGTATTTCCTATACCTGTGGCCTCATCTGCCTGTGTTGTAGAACAGCTTTGTGCTTTATAAGATTTCTTCAGTTTCTATTTTTTCCAATTTCATCATTTAGATTGATTTGTTTGGTTGAGATTTGAAGCCTTGGCAAGTCTTGCTTGAAAAGTAGGTTTTGGTGATGATAGAGAAAGCAGTTAAGAAATCTAAGCTCTGGACTCATTTTGGCACTGATTGTTCTGAGTGAGTGACAGTCAAATTGACTGTCTGCCTTTGCTTCCCACAGGCTTCCCAAATGGGGTCTGGGTGGGGGATGCATTGAGAGGCAGATCTGCAGCACTGGGAACAGCATGGAAGTTTGCAAGTGTCTAAGCTATGGAGGGTGTTGCTTGTTGCCTCTGCCTGTTGCACTGTGTGGTTCCCCACAAAACCAATTCTTCTCAGAGGGAGACACAGAAAGCTCCTGCTGAGATTGTTCTGAAGGGAAAGATTTTTTCCCCTTTTTTCTTCTATCAGCATTTCCAAATGCTTCTTGATAGTCAGAGAGTGAAGGGACACGTTGGTATTTCTGAAGGTCAGTGTGATTGTGATGCTGATGAGCTGCTCCTCGGGCACAGGTTTGGTGGCAGTGCAGGGCTGGCTTTTGGTGGGCAGCAGCAGCAGCAGAGGTGGAGGTGTCCAGCAAGGGCTGTAGGGGCCGCCTGAGCAGTTGCTCACAGCCATTACATTCTGTGCATTTCATAGTCTCCCAATTACTTCTCTCAAGTCTCTCTTCTGCCCTGAAAGGTGCATTTTTTCCCTACAGTTTATGGGGAAACTGCCCCTGGTGCTGAGGGGAAAGCTGTGGGTTGTGCCTCAGCCGTGCACAGAGAAGTGAACACGCAGCTCGGGAAGGAGCAGTGACTCAGGGACTTGCTCCCAGTCCCATCACCTGGGTCAGGCATAGCAGCACAACAAAGTGATGGCTCTGCTGTCTTGTCACTGTCCATTTCTTAGACAGAACCACCAAACCCTTGGTGTTTTCTCTCCTCGTGAACAGAAGTTGGGCTTTCACTCATTAGTAAAGTGTTTGCATCAGCACCTGAGGGAAGAAAACCCAGTGGCATGTGATACAAGAGCTTTGGTTTAATCCCTGCTGCAGTGATCAGACAGAGCTCTTCAGGTTCTTCTTTGCCACTTACCAGCTCAATTATATCCAGGTAAAGACTGTACTGGAAAGGCAGTTGTGGAAAAGCCTGGACAGTAAAGGCACAATGGGGTGCATTCAGACACAGGGAGCTTTAGCCATTCTTTGTCATTCCTCTTAAATTCAGGCTTCTTAGTCCTGTTGTGCTCACATGACGTTTTAAAATAGACCGAACCAGAAATTGCAAGGGTATCCTTATATATTGAGTGTTAAAAGTCCTTGGTAACTTAAAAAATGTTATCAGACACAAATACAAAGGATGTGTCCATGCTGCATTGTGCCTTAATCCCAGAGACTGAGACTGCAACAAGAAACACTACATGCCTGACCAGCTGTGCCAGCCTTTGAAGCAGTTTGCAAATAATTTTAACTCAAAAGGATAAAGGACAGCACTTTTAAAATACCAAAGCATTTTGCCCTAAGACTGCCAGTTGAAAAACTGACTTTTACTTAAGAAATATAAATTTTGAAATGGGGAAAAAATTAAAATTATATGAGTCCTGCATAATACAAAGGCAAAGTAAAACACTTCATTTGGGCTGGAAAGCTCTTCAGTCAAAAGCTACAGGCTCTTTCTAAGCACCTGAAAAACCTCATTTATCCCCAAGCAAATCTGTCTCTACACCTCCCCACTCTGAAAATTTGTCTCTCCCACTCCCCAGTTTCTCGTATGTATGTTCAATTTCACTATTGAACTAAAAGAGAAATCTTTTATTTGCTCATCTCTGGGTCCATAGAACCTGAAGAAGTTCATCAGTTTTCACATCATGCTGATAGATGGAACCGATCCCATTGCCAGGGCAGTATTGTGAAAAGTTTTGTGGATGATTTGCCAAGTCCCTTCTCTGCCTGGTTCCATGTTCATTTTGAGAAGAACTATTAAGTCATGATGCTTAAAAACGATGGCAGCCAATCAACCCCACTTTGCTCTTGTCCTTTGTTTTTTTCTGACCCTGTGTAGAGAGGCAGGGCTGGAAGGTTCCCTTTCATTTGCTGTTGCCCAGTGTGAGGATACTATCACACTTCTGAACACTGCTGCCTTATGGAAGCTTCAGTGGTGGAATTGCAGAGCTTGTTATTTGCAAAGATCTTGGCAGTCCTGTGTTTTTTCACCTTAAGTTGATTTTATTAATCATCCTTGTCCTGGACTGTTGCCATGGTTTGGGTGGACTTGCTTTTCTCCTGTAATTTCTGCACTTATTTGGAGGAGGATGTGTTGCCAAAGGAGTCAGGCTAACCCTGGTTTGAACCCTGAAACATTTATTTCACAGGTTGCTGTGTTTGGAAAGTGCTGTCGTGCTGAATTACAACAAAGCTATTGCAGTTCAAGGAAATGTAAGTTGAGTGCTCAGCCCAGATCCCAGAGTCCCTGTGGCCTTGTCTACACTGGCTGAAGGGACAGTGGCTGTGCTGTGCCACCAGAGTGCATGAGCAGAGGCAGAGCAGACTTGTGTTGAAATGCACTTTCCTTTTCCTATGCCAACATCAGCAGCCCAGCTGCCACCCCAACATCCCTGTCTAGACAAGCTAATGGCCACAGATTTGTGTGCCAGAGGCAGTGGGGGAGCCTGGAAAGGCTGGTGTGTCCAACTGCTCCCTCAGCTCTAAAAGGAGAATTTGACTGTTCTGAGTGAAGGCAAAAACCCTTGGTAAACTTGACAGAGACAGGTAAACTCCACCAGTGAGAGGAGGAGTGGGGGCTTAGGCTTGTCTTCAACTGATTGCCTCAAGCTCTGATCAGCCTCTGTCTTTTCTCCAACACAAATTGGCACAGAAATACAGAACATCCCTCCTTGCCCTGATGACAATGCTAAGGAGTTGTCTAGACTACCCTAAAAGATGTATTTAAAGCCCATTAGCTAAAATGACTCAGTTACCATATTAAACAGGTGAAGCAGGCAGGATGATCTGTTTTCTGAGAAGGCTGGAGTGAGTCCTGGCTCTGGGCAATCTCAAGGCTCTGCTTCTGTGTCTGATGGCCAACAGTTCTGTGCTGAGGCTGAAGTAGCCAAGCATCTGGTCTTCACCCAAATCTTGGAGAAATCAAATGATACAGAATCAGCTACATTGTGTAGCTCTCACTTCAGAGCATCAGTTAATAACATAAATTGCTTTTTCACTCCATACCGATGCAGGCTGTTAGGTCAACTGGCATTTTATGGCCGTAATGGCTTGTGAGTTTGCTTAATATGTCAGAATTGGTGGAACAGACTTTGTTTAAAATTCAAATAATCCATTTTCCTATGAAATCTGTGTGAGATTTGAGCAGTGGCCAAATTAATGCATAGCACATTTAAATACTGACTAATTTGACTTAACAAATTAATAAGAATCGAGCACTCGTGAGAACTAAACCTATTAAAGAAACAGAATATCAGTTTATTTTTTAAAAAAAGAGAAAAATGCCCTGACACTTGATGTAGTGTTTTCCATTCATAGAGATTTAAAAATGTTGATTAAAACAATGACCTCTGGGATAGACCTTGGCTATTGGGATAGACAATTTGGCTGTGATATGCAGAGCAGAAAGATAAAATCTGAGTGAGAAAACAACAGGATTAAAGTCCTGATACAGCCCAAAGCTCAGGTCCATCGTTGCTGAAGGATTTATTTTCCAGACAGTAGCAAGAGAAATGAAGTGATTGCTTAAATGTCAGAGAGACTGTACTATTGATGTTTTAGAGTGGCTCCATCCATCCTTCTAGGGCATAGTGAATATTGGATTCCAAGCTAAACTAGGCTGTTTTAAACATCTGAAAGATGTGGTCCAAGGAGTTCCTCCTGGGTTTTCTCAGTGATTTTTGCAGTGCTTAAATGGTTGTCTAATAGGAAACACCTTGGGACCCAGGATAAAGTCCTACAAGGAGAGACCATTGGAAAAAGACTTCAATAAAGCCTCATTTTCTGTCATTAATAATTTTAGAGCTCATGTCAGAATATGGACAGGATGTGTCTGAGGCTGATTCACTCAAGGTTTCTTGGCAGCAGTTCTGTAGGAGGAGTTCTTTCTTTGGAACTGGGCTGCTCCAAACTGTGAACAGGAAATTCATTATCTAGGTATCTTCATTCTGTACCACTGCCCTGACTTGCAAAGCCCATGAGCAGCACAGTTCTTCCCTTTCAGCTGCTTCTTATCTGCCATATGGAGGTACTTTGCCATGATGAGCAATCCCAAGCATTTGAGAATACCTGCATTGTGTGTGGAATTTGTGTACAATTTGAGGCGATATTTTCATGCTGCAGAAATTAACTCCCATTGTGCTTATTTTTAAGTTAGTCCTTGCTGTCCCCTAAGAGTTTCAGAGCATTAAGTGTATCATTAATCTGACAGGCTAAATGTTGTGACACAGAAGCAGTTCAGACTTTTACTGACAGCATTGCTGTACTGGCAACCACATGTGAGGAGCCGTTTATCAGAGCCCTGAGCCTTTGTCTTCCTTGTGATGAGGAAGTTATGTGACTTCCAACACAGCATCAGAATGGGATGAGAGTAAAACACCTGTGCTATCATAGGGGCATATCTTTGAATCAGGCCTTTTGCTTTTTTGTCTGCTAACTGTTCCTTTAAATTTTGGCACCCCTGGAGGATCCCAGTTGGCAGAGGCAAGGCAGGAGATTATTGAATGGATCACATTTAAAACAAGACAGTCTCAGTAGAGACACAGGGGACTTCTTCCAGAGGCTCTCTGGGATATCCCTAGGTGTAAATCTGCAATGTTCATGTTCATCACTGCTCCTGTGAGGTGCAGCCCTGTATGTGTAACAGTGTTTGCATCTCCACAGCTTGTTCCAGGCTGGCAGGGAACAGGCTCCACCTGGAACTGCCCCCAGAGGATGGCTTCTCCAAGAGACTGCCATGGCCTGGTGACAGGTGTGGATGTGCTCCCTGCTGGAGCCCTGCTGAAGCACAAGAGCAGATGCTGGGCTCCAAACAATGCTCCACCTTTGAGGGAACCCTCGGTGTGAACGGACTCGTTCAGCTATTCTGCCAAAGAATCTGATTTTGTTCCAGTAAAAAGGAAAACTGTGGTGGGTTTGTCTGGCCTAGACACTGCTCTGATTACTCAGGAGGGATTTACTTTAGCCTATATAGATCCATTATTTTTCTTTAATGCCCCTTAAGTCTTCTGCCACCCAGAATCCCCTTGGTGAGTTAGTTGATGTACAGAAGCATTTTATGTCAGCCCAAAGCAGACTAACTTTCAGCTTCAGTAAGACACAATTCCATCTAGTTTCCTGTTCTTGATTATTTTCCTGAAGGCTAAACACAACATATTATCAATCAGAGCTGCAATCATAGTCACTAATTGCATTTAAGGGGTCAGCACACATAAGCAGCATTTGCAGTGAGCATTTTCACAAACACAATCACATTACAAATCAGGCTTCTTTTCACAACCAGCCTCACTACTAACACACAGAGGTATTGCTCCTCCATCCAGCTAAGGATGATCATCCCAGAGGTACTCTCCTTTGCTCTAAATGCAACTGAGCTTATTTCCAGAGGACAATTGTGCAGGGTTTGCTTGCTGCTGTGTACAGAACTTGGAATTGGAGCAGTGAGTGCAGTGAGGTTTGGAACACAGACTTGGAAATGTCTCTATTGTACTTAACTTTATGTAGTTGGCACTGCAGATGAGATTCTATATGATGTGCAGATCAAAAATGTTGATTTTGCCTTGGGTAAATTTGTTTCAATGCACACATCAACTACATGTTGGGACCCCAAATGCATTAGTGCTTTAGTGTGAGGCAGGGAAAAATAGTTGGAGGATGAAAAACATTCCTATACAAATTCAAATTATCTAAGAAAAGCAGGACAGATAACAGTCAAGATCATGAAGAAGCAATGGAGGAATTTCATATATTATTCATGCAAATAGCTTGTAATGGGTTTGTTTTTAATGGTTTGTATGCAAATTATATTGCAATAGCAACAGTGAGAACTTGCCCACGTAGAGAACTTGGCTTTTGAAATGCAGAGACCCTGGGGAAAAAATCTGTGACCTGAAGCAGGTGTGATACCACCTCATCCCTTGACAGGCATCTCCACAAATTCACTGGGAGCCCTTTCTGGGACCTGTGTGACTGTCACCCACAGCTGCTGTGTCTCAACTCGTGCCACTCTGTGCTTTGAAGCTGCATCTTCCCATGGAGGGAGCCTTCCTCCCTGATGGCAGAACAGGAGTTTGGATGAACAGGCTCTGTGTGTTCCTGCCTGGCTCCCCTGGCCCTGTGCAGGGCTCTCCTGTCTGACACAGACACAGCAGCTTTGCCCAGTTCCCACATTTCCTTTATAGAAAGAGACATTTGGGCCACACTTTGCTGTGTACCAAGGAGTCCAGGGATTATGCCTTTGCACTGAGGCACTTTGGTAGCATCCACCTGGGTTTTGCTCAGTCTGCTTTGCCCTGGAGGGCATTTTTTTTCATAGCTGCAGCCCTAAAAATTCAGATGTTATACAGTAGAGAAACTTGTTTTCTGGGTGACTAGGCAAGCAGAGATAAATGCTGTTGATTCTCCTGCCACTGCAGGGTATCACAAGATCTGCACCAGTTTAGGGATCACCAGTGAGCTCTGTGAGGTGGAAAAGGAAAGCAAGACACAGAGATTTCCCCTCCCTGCCTGGGCTGAGAGCAGCAGCTCCCCAAAGCAGTGTCACAGTACAGGAGCTCCTGCTGCTTTCTCCCACAGGTGGGGATCTCCACCTGAACCTCACTCAAGGATGCTGATGGCACCCCAGGAAGGGGAAAGAGCTCTTGGCAGAATTTCCCAGTGTTTCTGCAGCCATGTAATGTGATCTTTAGTGCACCATGGTGTACGTGCTTGATGTTGTTCCCATTTTATATTTATTTTCTTTTGACTGCTAAAGCTTGTGGGTGTGTCTTTAAGTTTTTTGGTTGGTTCGTTGGTTAATTAGTTCATTTTCCCCCCTCCTCCCCTCTCTTTTTTCCCTGCTGGTTTTTGCTCCAGAGTTTTGTCACCCAGACTACTCCATTCACTCATAAACATTTAGCATCACATCCTCATGACACTGCAGGGCTGTGACCCACACATGATATTTCTGTGTGTATGCTAGATTAAGCAGTATTTCATAGTAGTAAAAACTTACAAACAACAGCACATAAATGTTTTGGTAAAGAATTTTTCACTTAGAAGGTTGTAATTTTCTATATGTGTGCAATATCAGTTTCAAATGCATTTATATTTCTATCCATGTATATAGTGTGTTAAAGCCTATTTGTTGTACACCCATAGAACTAGGGTAAAAATTTGGATAAAATATACAATTCTTAATATTAAATAGGAAAATGATTGAAAGACATGTACACGTTCCAGGAACCATTCCTTGTTAGTTTTCACTCTGGGTTTTTTTTTGCTTCCTGTTACAAGGAACTTACTCAGGCTACACCTGGGACCACTTAATTTCCCACTCTGTTCAGTTGCACTGTAAATCTGAGCTATTTTCTTGGAGTTGTTGTTCCATGGTAATGTACCTCCTGCTGTACAATGGCTAATAGACCCTGGATAAAATCCTCTCAGGAGTTTCAGAAATTAGCCTCAGAGCTCAGAAGAGGACTCAGTTGGGCAGCTGGTGCTGAGCTTGTGTTGAAATCTCCCCTAAAACCCAACTTGAGCCAGTACTGATGAATACAGGCACCTTTTTCATTCATATAATGCAGGTTGTGGCTCTGGGTTCAGATGTTTAGGGACAAAGGTGCAAAGAAAAGGTGGTCTAAATGGGGTGGGAGGGTGTAACAACTCAAAACACTTGGCATCAACATCCATGGAAGTCACAGGTACCATGGATTCCAGTGGTAACTGGATTTCCTAAGCTGAAGTGAAATTCTTCTGCTCTCCATGCCCAGGTGCTGCTCAGCAATGACCAGCTGACCCCAGTCTGGACAGTTTGGGGCACAAGGCCTCAGTGAGTCCTACAGGCTGAATGCACCATTTCTGTCTACTCCAGTCCAAAAGCTGTAGTGGAAGGTCAGTAATAGTCCTCTGCTGCTAGCACAGGGCTGATTCAGAGCTTGAAAATGCAGGTTTGTACACTGTGCTGCCCTGACAGTCCCAAGCACACCCTGCAAACTGCCATCAGGAACCTGGGCTGGACACTTTTCTTTCCCAGGGAAAAAGGGCCGGTCTTTGTCCCCAGGGGCCTGAGGCCCTGAGTGGGCGGCCGCCTCCAAAAAATCCCAACAACCAAGGATATGTCCCAGACCCAAGCTGTCCCCACCTCAAACCTGTGCTGCCCTGACAGTCCCAAGCTCACCCTGCAAACTGACATCAGGAACCTGGGCTGCTGAGTTTTGTTTCTCAGGGAAAAGGGCGGGCATTCATGCTCAGGGGCCTGTGGCCCTGAATGGACGGCCGCATCCTGAAATTCTGAATGGCACAGGATGTAACAGACCCAACCTGCCACCACCTGGAACTTGTGCTGCCTTGATAGTCCCAAGCTCACCCTGCAAACTGACATCAGGAACCTCAGAGGGTGAATTTTATTTCTCAGGGAAAAGGGCCGGCATTGGTGTTCAGGGGCCTGTGGCCCTGAGTGGGCGGCTGCCTCCAAAAAATCCAAATGGCAAAGGCTGTGTCTCAGACCCAACCTGCCACCACCTCAAACTTGGGCTGCCTTGAGAGTGCCAAGTGCAACCTGCAAACTCATATCAGGAACCTGGGCTGACTGGGGGAAACTGTGCAGTGCCTTGCACCCCCTCCAGTCTCTCCGGCAGCCCAGCATCAGGGAATTTGGCTGTGGGGTTAGAAGCTGAGCCAAGGTGTCAGTCTGGGTGGGTGCTTCTATCCTAACTTTGATGTAGCCAGAAGCAATAACAGCTGAGAGGAACTGATTTGGAAATAAAGTCAGTACAGATTCATCTTCATGCTTTAAAGCATGGTAACCAATTTGCAGGGTTCTAGAATTTAATTGCAATAACAAAAAGTGTTCAGATCATACCTGCAGAGAAATCAAAGCAAGAGATTCTTCCTTTCACAATTTATTTAGCAGGAGAGATGAACAAAGGGAGGAGGCATCGCAGTCTAGAAGAAATATTCAGGTATTGCTGGGGCAGCGAGTGCCAGCTGTGCTGTGAAGGGCAATGATGTACTTTGGAGAAAGATGTGCTTCATGCAAATGTAATACAGGCCCAGCCTGAGCACACAGAGCCATGCAAACCTGATTTACCATGAATGGCAGTTATTTCACAGCAATCTTTGAGATGTCAAATGTTCTTGCAGCTTCCTTTTCTCTCAGGTACTGGGGCGTGAGGCTGAAGATGGCCAGAAGGTGTTTGTTCTTCATGTGCTCTGGAGCTGTGTAACCTCCAAAGTGTCTAACACTGGGCTGTATCACCCCTGCTTTCACAAATGGGCACGTTCAGGAGATTTTGCCTGGAACCTTGTAGGACTTGCTTTTGCCTTCATCCGATCAGTATGTCAAACTGCATGGGCACCATGCAACAAAACAACTTCCTGACTATTGAACAGCCTTTTTCTTATTTTACAATTTTAAACTTGCAGTTTATGTAGAGCCCTGAGTCAGTTTGCAGCTTACCCTGCATCACGTTTCTGCCTTGGAGAAGTCAGATGGCAGTGCACCAAAGCAAATCAAAGCACCACTTCTCCTGGTGAATGACATTTCTGCAGATATTTAAGAACTGGGACTGTTCTGTCCAAACTAACCAGATGGAGGTACAAAAAAGTAATGTACTAGCTTGAGAGTGATGTTCTTTCTACCAGCTGTACTATTAGTCCTACAAACACTGAGCCATTTCAGTGGGGTTTGTATCTCCATATATTATTGATCCTAAAGGCTTTAATCCTTCATACAGTAAAACTGACACAGTTCATAAATCATAAATGGGTGAGGCCGTTTTCTCTGGTCCTAGAATTATGGGCCAGACACAGTTAGGGTGATAAAAAGGGGTCATCTTTATATGAGGATCTGTAGGTGCACAATTTGTCAGGTGGAAAATGCCAAAGATGCGCTCCTGCATAACATGTATACAATTTTTATAGATTCTGCAAATTAGCAAGAGTCCCCAGTTAGAAGCATACTCGGTGAAGTCATGCCCCTAATTCTAGTACCTTCTAAATCCTCCCCCCTCAGATGAGGACTAAATTTTGTTTATAAAAAATATGGCTTGAAGAGCTGGTATCAACCTTGGTTTCTAAGGAGAACCAAGATAGGATAGGGGTCTTGTTTTGTCTTTCTGCCTAGGAAAATGCTGAAGCTAAGCTACAATAATAAACTACAGAGCTACAAATATATGTGTAAAGAATACAGAGAATATATAAAAGAAAAAGGCAAAAATCAACACAGCATCATGGGCTCTGACAGGAATTTCTAGCAAGAAAGAGCTGAGTCATCTTCATCTGAACTCATCTCCTTTCTCCTCCTCCTGCAAGGACAGACACTTTGGGATGTGCTTCACAGGGATGGAGATTATGTGGAATTGTGGAGATTATGGTCCAAAACTGCCATTCTGCCCCAATATTTTTATGAAAACACGCCTAAGCTTCACTCTGTGTGGGAAGTCTGTTGGTCCTAAGGGATAGATGGTGGCCAGTGCTAGAACATCATGACAGAGATCACTGGACTTTGCTGGAATCTCAAATGTGCCAAAGAAGGCACAGCATCAGAGAAAGAGGACAGTGTGTGCTGAGGATGCAGTTCAGCCCAGATCTTCCCAGACAGCATAAAAGAAACTAAACTATAATTGTTTTAGAACACTAAAATAGCCTGTTTGGAAAATCCTAAAGGATCCTGGTGGAAGTGAACTGTTAACTCACAATGCTTTCCATCCTGGGGAAAGGGCAAGGAGAGCTTTCTGCAGGAAGGAGGTATTAGCACTTGTGTTTCCTGCCTGGCAATGAGAGAGAGCTGCCCCCAGACACAGCACAGAAAGGAGGCCAGGGAATGGGGAAGGGATTGTAAAAGGCTGGACATGTGGTGGCTGTGCCCAAGAGGGACCTGCAAGAGCTGGTTTAGCCTTGCTTTGGCCCCTCTTTACAAGTGGGGACTGCAAAAAGAACTGATGTGATGTGTCAGCAGCTGTGGCTCCCAGTAGCTGCTTGTCAGACTGACAGGAGAGGTGAATCCTACCTGTGTGCATGTGATGGCATCAGCCTGGGATAGAGGTAAATGGAGCTGGACATTTGCACCTGCTGTTGCTTAATGTGTATTGACCTTCACTTAGTAAGAGACCACAGGAACCCTGCTGCAGAGCTGTGTCATGGTGCTTTTGTAAATCCCACTGCATGCAAACCACAGAACTGAAGAGATTTTTACTGTTAGAGTCTGCATGTTTGGCTCATAATGGTGAATTTAAAAGCAAGAGGTACAAAATAATATAAACTCAGAAGCAATTGTAGGACTTTAACAAGGACAGATGTGCAAAGAAACACCAAAATGTGAGGGATGTCTGACATGTGCCTGTCAGAACTCAAAGAGCTGAGGACTGAAGTTCAGTTCCATGCAGAACAAACCTCTTGTGAAGCTGTATAGACTGTGGTGCTTTCCTGACAGGGCAGAATGAACTGGGACAGAGATGTATTTATACCACTAGATATTTTATTTAGTGCACATACATATTTTAACAAACCCCTGATTAGCTCCCGCAGCATGTCTTCCGTAAATCTTTGCATTGTGCCTGGGTGAGGAACTCTCGCTAGTCCTCTTTGCTCCTTCTGTAGCAAAAGAGGATCATTCTTGCCTTAACCTTCAGAGCAAACTATGGTTTCCCTTTCTACTTTTTTCCTAATTCACTTCTGTGAAGGGCGGAGTCCTTCTGACCAGGGAACCACAGCACAGGCTCTAGAGCTTTTGTCTGCTAGGCATTTCTTCTTCATTTACATTTTTCCCTACTGCCTCCTCCTCTTTCCATTTGAACAGCAAAAAGACAACTGTCCTCATACTGTTCTTATTCCCTGTCCCAGGCAGGAATTCTCTGTTCTCTTCTTCCAGTGCAGACTACTCGCTCTGCCTTCCCTCTGCCCATCTAATTAAATGTTATTTGCTAAACATGAAGGCTTTTCCTAAGAAAGATCAATATTTCTTGCTGTGTAAATTGTGCTTTTCACTTTATAGCAAAACTCCATTGATGTCAAGAGAATCCTGTTGCTGGGCAGTGCTGAGGGATTTGGAAGTCTGGAATGCTGAGACTGTGGAGAGTAAGGTATCATTGTCACCCATACAAGATAGTTGCATCCTCACTGTGACTTCCCATGAAAGAATCAAGAGCCTTGCAATACTAACTGTGTTTTTTGGAGTTAAATGCATGGGCTTTATGGCTTGCAACTGGCTTTGCTAAATAGCTTCTTATTGTCAGCAGAAAAAAAAAAAAAAAACAAACAAAAAACCCTCAAAACGGAAATCAATAATAAACAATAAATTGTACTCTTTTTTTTTGCATTGTTATGTGGAAACTTCTTGAGGATGAGCTGTCAGATCTGTCACTAAGTACACAGAAGATATCAAAACAAAATGCCAGGAGAAATCTGCTGTCACACCAACAGCTCTCTGCACACTTTCTTTCAGAGTAAAGCTCTGTGATGGCAACATTTCTGTGCATCTTTAGTGGGGTGAAAATGTGCCTGTACCAGGGAAGAGAAGGTGGAATTGAATTGCTATATGGGCTGTTTTCACCCAGTAAATGTCACCATACATTTTCCTTTTATTTGTTTCTTCTCACTTTGTTTTTCCTACTAAATGTCACAGCTTCACTAGTTGTCTGCATGCTAGTTTTGCTGAAAGATGAAGATATCTGTTGTGGCATCAGCAGCAGCTTCTTCAAAACCTAAAACTCTGCAGGGATCTCAAGGTCTTGCTGAAGTTCCATCAGAGCTAAATCCGAGGGCATTTCTTGCTCTGGCTTGGAGTTCCTTCACTCTGGGAGCAGGTGGAGCAACTTGGTGAATGGGCTGCCAGCTCAAGTGCAGACACTCATTGGGCCAAAACTCTGCTCTGGAACTCTGGCAGTAAGGTTACACACAGGAAGAAACTTTTCATGTATTTCTCTTGCCTTTATTTTTCTAAGTTCATCCCTGGTATCCCTGACTGACCCCTGCTTTACTGGGCCCTCTTTCTTCCAGCCAGCACAAAGATATGGACAGCTCTGTAGATTCCTTCCTAAGTGTTAAAACAAAGCTGCCAAACATGCACTGCCTGTGAGGTCAGCCTCAGTGGCTGATGTTCCACCTGGGAGTGGAATATCCCGGCCTTTTTTCAGCACTTGTGTTGATCCAGCAGCCTTGTTTCACATCACTTTCTTTCTTTTAATAGTATATTTTTCTGTTGGCCTAATAATTCTTTGGGTCCTTGTAACCATCCTTCCCTAGTACAGAAAATCATGCCATGGAGTTGGTTTCTGTCTCAAAGATATCCTGGCTTGAGTACTGTAAAAAGGGAACATTCCTTTATGTCTCCTCTGTGTTGATGATGATGATTCTACTTTATGCATCTCTCTGTAAATGCAAAGAAGCTCCTGTGTTGTGGGAAGGTTGTGGACTATGAAGGGCAATCAAAAGTACTTAATGAACAGGTAAACATGTTGAAATACAACCTTTGTGTTAATATCTGCTGCTGTAGTACATCAGGATGTGTTGATGCAGATTCTATTAATTAAGTGATGGTTAAGTCAAAGCATCCTGTGGATAACAGCATCATTCTTCTCTCCCCTTCTACCACCACTTGATCAGGACAGAAAGAAAGGGGAGAATAGGCAAGGAGAGGCTCCCAGTTGCATTAACCATGAGTAATAGAAATCCAAAGTGTCAGGCACACACAAAAGTTACCAGAAACAGATGGTGAAAGAGAAATGGATAGGAACTGGCAGCATACCTGGAGTAACCCATCCTATCAAAACAGAAAGAAAAATAATCACTACGCACCACTTCAAAGGGACCACAGGGAATCCCTTCCTTTGCTGGAAGACATCCCAAATCCAGTCTTTGGAAGCCTGGAATGTAAATTAACACTACTGAGGATTCAATCTAGTCCAGGGTGTTCTGGTATAGAATGAGCAACTCTCTGGAGCATGAATTATCAACACCAGTGTATGCATGGTTCTTCCTTCATTGGCTTCTTTAATGGGAAAGTGCAGTGAAAAAGTTTATTCCCTTCAAATTATTTACATGTATCCATTATGATATCAGAGGGGAATATCAAGACTGCAATTAAATTTATTCTTACTAGCATTAAACTCCAAAACAATCTTGACAAAATGGATCTAAACAAGAATCCCCCAGGAGAAAGACAAGTGAGGAGAAAATTGTTTCTACATTCTTAATTCAGTGTGTTGGTCTTCTTCTGTTTCTGTGCTGGAGAGCTGTACATGTGTAAGAACAGCAGTATCCCCACAATGGCATCCAAGCTGACAGCAATCTCCTCCTGGAAGACTCCCCAATAGACTCAGTAGGCTTTCCTGCAAGCTTTTTTGGTTTGTTTTTTTCTTTTTCTTTTTTTGTTTGTTTGTTTGGTTTTTTGTTTTTGGTTTTGGTTTTTTTGAGGGGGTGTGTGGTTTTGTTTTGTTTTGTTTTGGTTTGGTTTTTTGTGTTTTGTTTTGGGGTTTTTGTTTGTTTTTGTTTTGGTTTAGTTTAGTTTGGTTTGGTTTTTTTTTTTTTTTTTTTTTTTTTTTTTTTTTTTTTTTTTTTTTGAGGTATTATGGCAGAAAAATAATAAAGATAGTCACCTGCCTAGGACTTGGAGAAATCCTCCCTGCCACACCCTTCCTTATGGGCTAGTGTTGAGTCTGTAAAAGCCTGTTCCAAGTTACCAAGGCTTGGGCCTCACTGCTGCAATGGGGGGACACCAGTGTCACTGCCTGCTTGTGAGGGGAGTTCATCCAAAAGTGTGAGCTGGACAGCAGCTAGGGGAGAGTGACAGAATGCTCTGAGTCAGCAGGGACCCACAAGGCTCAGCAAAGCCCAACTCCTGGCCCTGTAAAGACAGCCTCAAAATCACACCAAGGGCTGTGGCAAAGCTAGTGGAAATAACTGAGAAAATTAGGCTGAGGTATAGTAACAAAATGCAACGGCATGTGAGAAGTGGTATTTTCTAAAGCATTAATGACTGACACGCTCCCATTAGGAGCACTTAGGAAAACCCCTAGCTAAAGTCTCAGGGAACCTGTCTGATCTTAAAGAATGAGACCAGTGGGGGTCTTCCTGTAGATGTGACAATTGGATCAGACTCTATAGTAATTTGTAGTGGTGAAATCTTACTGACAGCATTAATTGATCTATATCTGTAGACCCTCTTTGTGAAATCAAGATCTCTTCTGCCAGTTAAATGTGTACAGACACACCCTACATCTCCTGCAAAGGCCACTGCAGTGAGTGATGCTAAACTCTTGTAGGTGTGGGTGATTAATCCTGAATATTCAAGGTTAAACTGATTATCAGTTTCAAGTTAGAAACAAATTTTAGTGTTCTCATTAACTCGTACCATTGAAGCTTGTCTCCCCTACAGCACAAAATGTCCTTGGGCTGTCCTAGGACTGCTTGTTCAGCAGTACCTCCTCAGAGACCAAAGGCCCTGCAGTGACCTGACTCTTCCTGTGTTCTCAGGGACTCATGCTTTGTTGTCAAATTTAGGGCCTGCCCTGGAGGGGTGTGTGATGTGAGTACTGTGCATACAGCAGGGAATGGATCTGGCAGCTGGGCCCTATGTCAGTGAGTGGCCCTTAGAGTGGTGAATTCCTATCCATCCCTCACTAGTATCACAGATATCTGAAAAGAAATAAAATCAACTGATGTCACCTTTAACCCAAACAAATAATTTTAGTTGCTTCAAAGCAGTGTCTTGAGGGAAAAAAAAAAAAAAAAAGAGAGAAAAAAAAAAAAAGTAGCAGAAAACTGGACACATGTCAAAATCTCATTTTTTGGTCTCAAATACAAGCCTTTCCTTTCCAAAATGCACACATGGCCAAACCAGCCCTGCAACAACAAACTAGGGCAGGATAAGTTTTAGGAACAGGCAGGTGAATCTCAGAATTTCTGCATGTGATACAGGGCAGCTCTGCGGGGGAATGGGGCCTGATGGGAGTTGCCAATTTCTGAAGATGTGAATGCAAGAGCTCGGGAAATTTCTGGGATGGTCACAGCACAAAGAGATCTGAACAACAACAGCTGAAATGCCTCAACAGCTCTGGCTTGGTTTCCACTCTGCAAACGTGGGTTGAGGATCAATTGATGAGAAAGAAACTTTAGCTTTGAGGAGAATATAGTGGCTCTCACCCATCTGAATGGGCTGGGTAGAAGAAAGTTGAAAATAACAATCTCTTCTAGGAAAGTTCATGGATAAAGGCAAACTAATAAAATGAATTGCTGTAAAACCAACAGTTTTAACCAACACTTCTATTTTTGTAATTTCTGTAGGAAAGCTGGAATACTTTGTGCTCCTCCATGCACCCTCTGCCCTCACCTTGGATGATTTATTTTTTACATATGTGATGTTCAGTGGTACCTGACAAGTCCTGTGTGACACCTGGATGTTCTGAAGGTGTGTGACTAATGTGCAGCTCAAAGCAAACTGGAGGTCTGTTGCATCAGCTTCCACCCATGTATCTTTTATTCTGAGATCAGAAAACGTATTTTGTAGTAGAAGATAATTCCTACTTACCTCAAGGAACCCTGTGTGATGCCAGGAACAGGGAGAGTTTGAAAAACTGATTGCAAAGAAATTCAGAGGAAAATTTTTGTTCTCTTTCCGTTCACAAGCTGATCTCAATCCTGCAAATGGTTTTATTCTTAGCATTACTGACAAGTGCATGCAGGGACTCCTGCTGGTATCTTAATGTTTTAGACATCACCTGGAAGGGCTCTGAAGGTAGTCTGGGATCTGCTTTTTTGGCTGAAATTCCAGACTTGAATCTGGGAAGGAGAGCAGGTCCTTGGAGTTAAAAATAAAGGGAACACCTCCTTTGTCTTTTACTGAGCAGTAACACATCTTTTCCAGATTCCTTTTCCCACTTTTCTCTTGCTATTTACTACATCCTCTGTACAAGGAGATTATGGGAAATCCATTTCTAAGTCAATACCAACTTATGAGCCATTGGCTACCTGGAATTATTCCTGGTTAGAAAATGCAGAATCAATTTCTTCTGTAATCTTTCACCACACATTGGCATGTCCGTATTTGTGCCACAGAGTTTTGATTGCTAAGGCACAATGACCTTGTAGCTGTATTTATAAGCAGTGCATTAATTCAGCAAAGAAACTGGATATTGGGCATGTTCTGGTTCGAGTGTTAGTGCTTCATAAAGTATCCAGACTTATGAAGTGTCCTATACACCCCTGCAGAAGCCAACAGGACTTTGTGTGTCCATGGCACCCTCCACCCAAAGCCCAAAATTAAAGCATGCCATGTTTGCACCCATTTACCTGTGCAAGAATATTTCCTAGGCAGCCACATCTGGGTCACAGGGACATGACTGTTCTAACTGCCATTGCTGAGCTGGTGCATGTCTCTGCCCCAGCTTCTCCTGTCCCTGTGTTATCTGGGTTTGTAAGGCACCTTCTCTACTCTTTCCCTCCCACATTTAGTCTGCAGGAGGAACAGACAAATCCCTTAGAAACCTGCACATGCTTGAGCTGAGGAAGGGCTAGGCCAAGGTTAATATTTACTCTGAAAAATCTCCTTTGCTTTCTGCAGGAACAGGCTTACAAATAGTAAAAATAAACCAGGCTTGTCTAGTTCAAACTCTACAAGTTCCAAATGTCATTTGGAGGTGGTTAGGATTCAGTTCCTTTTTATACACTCATTCTCAGTAGAGAAAGACTGCATTTTACTGGGTCAGAACTAGCACAGTCACTTGTCACTTCAGCTTAGTAAATCTTCTCTTTGAACAGAGCCTAAGCCACTAGAGGTCAGGGGAGGGATGAACGGGGAGAGCTTCTGAAAAATGGAGGTAGGGATGGAATTTGCCAGGGAATGCCTGTTATCATCACCCAGGTGAATTTTTATAGCCTTGATTTTTAGATAATCCCCCAAGGAAAACACAGGAGTGTCGCTGGTATTTGACATCTTTATCCAGTCCTTGGCTGTGCTACAGACTTAGAGTGACACCTTTAGGATGTCATCTAATTGCTCTGTGTCACAGCCCCCATCTGCCATGGGAGGATTCCTACTGCACCTTGTGTTTTCTGAACCTACACAGAGCCACATGTGACAGTGGTAGTTTTTCACTTTTTGTGTGTGTGTGAAGAATGGGGCCCCACCATCCAGTAGGCCTGACTGAAATGCAGATAACTCAGCACCTCTTTTATCTTCAAGCATTTCCTTCACCTAGAAGGAATAATTGTAAACTAACCTGGCCTGGTTGAACTGCAGGGTGAGGGCTATCTGGTTTTGATGAAAGATCTACTACATGCTGTCTTCTAGTTTTTTCCTATTTTTGCATTTCGTCTGGAGATTGTTGGTTATATGCAGAGAAGTCAGTTTGTGCTTGTCAGATGAACTCGCATGGGATTGGGAAACTTGGTCCTTATGGAACTCTATCCATAGGTGAGCTGGAGATGCAGGTAACCCTTCACCAGGAGAGGGGGCTGCCTGCCCTCAGAAGGAGCAGGTACGGTGCTGTGGTTGTAGGGGAAGGCAGGACCTGGCTGTGCCCCGTTCCACCCCTCATGGCTCGGTTTGTCACCTGAACCTTCAAAGGCTGGAAGGAATCAAAGAGGGAAGGGAAGCAGAGAACATGAACGGATCCCACCATTGCCCTTTCTCAAGGCCAGATAGGTGCTTGTTCCCACAATTTTCCTTAGGGACAATGAGGCCCCAATGGAAGTGACTGATATTTTTTTTGCCTGTCTGGTTGGGATGGCCACAACAAAATCAGTGGGTCCAGAAAACTGCAGGGTATTAGCTTTGGGAACCCAGTAAACATGGGAAAGGAATGCCAGCATTCACCAGGAAATGCATTTAAACTGCTGTGACTGAGCTGGTGTAATAGGCTTCACTATACAAATACTTTCAAATTTCTTTTTGTATTTTTCCCCTTGTGTTTGTTCTGACAGAAGAAATTGGGGCTGATCCAGGAAAACCTTACTTGTGTTCCATGAGGGCAGTGCATGGCTACACCCAGTGGAACATTCCCCATGAAGGTGTGCTCTGCACCTGCTGCTGCCCTCCCAGGCTGAGCACACAGTCCTGGATCATTGTGTGCAGGGCATGTGCTCTCAGCCTCCTGAGAGCTGGGAAACAAAAGGTGAGGAAGCATTGCAGGGGATGTGACATTTGGGACTTCTAATGCATCTGCTTGCTCACACTGTTCTGCAAGAAACAGAGCGTTTCCTTTGTCCTGTGAGGTGGTTACAATACTCAAAGCCTTCTCCCCCGCTTCTCTTGCTTCATGCTAATAGGACTGTGACCTGTCCCCTGGGGGTGCAGGAAAATACTTCACATATTTTTCCTCATCACTGCTGTTGTGTTGTAACTTTCAGCCCAGGTCTCTCTGAGCTCGTGGCAACAAGGAGCCCCTTCCAAGTGGCCAGGGAGCACTTGTGAACAGTGTTCTCTGGATTGCTGAGCAAGGGCTCTGGCTCTTGTAGTAGTGATGGTAAGCACACTTTTCTGTACTGAGAGCAGTGATTGCTACTCAGAGGAGTATTAGGCATGTGTGAATGATTGCACCCACAGCTCAGCGTTAGTGCTGCTCATTCTCCATCTGCTCCGTGGAAGATCTAGGAAAGATGCCAGGAAAATATAGTGGTAAATAATGTTTCTATTGCACCTGCTATTGGAAACATGCAAAGTGTTTTGCAAGCTATGCCAAAGTCCTGCTGCCACTAGGGAACGGGAGCACATTCTTGTGCTTGAAAGAAGGTGTGGGGAGAAGACTTAACCCTGGGCAGCACGGACCTGGTGGAGTCTAGCTCTGTTTCCAGACTTGCAGTATGAACTCTGTTATGAGAGAAGCATAAAAAATTAGTTGGATGCCTCACGGCAATTTGAAGAATCTGGAAGTGCTACCAGACTGCTCAGTGAAGTAAAAAATGCTGCAATGACAGAAATATTTGTGCTTCTGGGCAGGACACCCACAGGGCAGGACCTTGCCCCTTCCTCCACATGCCAGGATGATGGCACTCCTCCACTGGGACCCTGGAGCAGCTCTCATGGATCATTTCCTGAGGGGATACTGCTTCATCCAAAACATTGTGTGACTCTCCTGCAATTTCTTTTATGAAGCATTCAAATATTTTAACTAAAACTCCTAACTATGACTATAGTCATAGTATCCTGACTCCTAACTTTGACTTCTCTGCATATTTCTTTGCTCCTGCATATAAATCAGTAGCAATAAAATGTTTTGTCCTTGCAACAAGTCCCATGGAAGTAGCATGTTTTGATTTGTTCCCAGTGTTTTGCCTCCTCACAGAGCAGACCATGTCATTGTAGCTGTATGTGTTTGTTTGAGGGTTGATGAGTAGATACATTCCTGTTGCAGAACGCCTGACCTGAAGCTCTTTCCCACTCTCAAGGACCAGAAGGACAAGTCAGGTTGCTGGTATGCCCTTTCTGAAGGGATACCTTCTTTCTGCATCTACAAACTTAGATGATGATTCTGGAAGAAGTTATCCTCTAGCCTTGGATTTTCTATGTAAGGAATTAAAATGCCACTGGGATGTCTCCGTAGCCATTACACAGTACTTATGGGAACTCCTGTTGTATCCATTTGTGGCAGGAGCTTTCCTAGTCACTTGCTTTCCAGCTGCTCAGACTCACTGGAGCCCAGCAGAGTAACCCACTGCCCACCTAGACCCATGCTGGGACTGAGTGGATCCTTGAGCACTTCTGCATCACTTTGAAGATGATTACAGACATTGAGATCCCTTTGGAAATGCTCATAGATAAGCTGGAAATTGTCAGCATGAGAAAGTTGTATGGGTATAACCTAGAGATGTTTTTTTTGACCTGTAGATGTTTGATTGGACCTTGAAAGGGACAGTACTAATTTATTTTTTAAGTGCCTGTAAACAAGAGAGCCTTCCAGTGGGTTTATCTGTGCAAAGCCTTGCACTCATTTGGCTTAATTTTTTGACTTTTTTCCACCAAAATGGTCGGTATGCTCTCTTTGAGGACAACTTGTCTGGGTACCTATTGAACAAAGGAAGGGAAGCAGCTTGTCCAGGGACAGGAATGGAATCTGTCAGAACTGCATTTATTTATCTGGTATAATTTTCCTCAATGCTGTGCCAAAACCACACCTCTCCGGTGAGCTGGTTGGATGGAGCAAAGCATTCTTATGGCCTGGAGTCAGCAAGAGTTTTCCCTCCTATAAAACTAGTTTTTCTCACCCTCTTGCTGATAGCTGACAAAACTAAATCAGCTCCTACCTGTGAGACCCAAACAAGCTGTAAATCAGCTCTACCATGTTTGTGTGGCAGGAGGATGTTTCCAAGTGCTTGGGAGGAAAGCTGCAATTTAAGTCAGTTACTTAGTGATGATATTTTTATGGCACATTTCTCCATGGGCTGGATGCAGAGGGCAGAGCTGTTCCCATGGTGCTCAGATGTGAGAAAGTTCATGCCATTCCACCACCTATTCCTCAGGGAGTACAGTCCACCAAAAATCAGGGAAGACCCAAATGCTAAAAATACTTGTATGGAAGACAAAACCCACAACACATTCATGTGATATCAAGGGCCAGCTGCTTTGTGGTGGTAAAAGTGCTGTGGCTTGGGTATTGTGAAGGACTTCAGAGCTCAACAAACTGTGGCTTCTTCAGAGAGAAAGATGTGGCAGCTTTTTTCAACAGTAATATTTTCAAGGCCTTGGTTTTACTTTTATAAGTAAAAGCTGGAGATTCAGATTCAAGGGTATCACTGAGACTCTTTTTTCATAATGGTAGAAAATGTTTTGTGAATGAATAATAAAATCAGCTTTCCCAGCTATTCCCTTCTGGCTGGTGTCTGGCTGAGGCACAGCCTAACACTTGTGCAAACAGAGCTAATGGCAGGTGCCCTGTTATTTGTTTGTTCTAGCATAAAAGGTTGACTCTGTGGTGAGGTTTCAAACTTCTCAATCTTCCTTGTAACCCTGATTTTGTCTAAATTACTTCTCTGAAATCCATCTGTATTATCCAGAAAATTCAAAGCATGACAACTGGTCCCCTTTCTATCTTTTGCTCAGGACAAGGCAGCTGGTAAGGACCCATAAAGGACTGCATGGATAAAACGTTCTGCCTGTTGGTGCTAGAAAGCTTCTCTCTCTTAGCAGAATGATATCTGGGTAAAATGTGTGTGGTGTTATTAAAGAGCCATATACTCCTGGGGACTATTGCAAAAAGACAAATCACCCAGATAATAGACTGGAGAGGAAATGGTCAGATAGCCCTGGATATAATATCTAATAGATCTTCCTCATCAAAATATGCCTGAATCAACAGGGGAAGATACGACTTCAAATATGATTCTTCCAAGTGTTAATGATATGATAAAGAGGTTGCTGAAAAACATGCTAGCTGGGGTGATCATAGATTGATTCTATTTGAATTAACTGTAAGGATAAACAAAAGTAGGTTTATGATTCAGATTTTCTTCTTTCAAAGGGAGAATTGATTAGGGAAACCAACATACTTGAATATGGATAAAGGTTTGGAATTTCTTTGTCAGTTGCTGTACAGTTATTACCAGGATCTTACCCAAGTACAGGGCTTTTCACTCTAGCATTCCAAAAGAACTGGAATATAGCAGCAGAAAGGGTTTGAACAGCCTTGTCCTCTGGGAATAGAACCATACAGGTGGAGGAGACAAACCAGGCTGCATGGAAATGAGATGAGAGTAGAGAGTAATGATGTTTCTAACAATACATGTGATTTTAATATTTGTATTGGTTTACTTTTATGGAGAATTTTAAAATGTAATGGAATTGAAATGGATACAATTCAGCAAGACAAAACATGTGATTATGAGTCCACAGATCAAGAGAGATTTCTGCTGTACATGGCAGGTAAGTGTAATCAGATGGGGAAGAAGGATGGGAGGGCCAGTCAAAGTCTGGATCTGACCTGCTAGGTGGGAAAAATGCAACTGCAGTCCTGGTAATCAGGGAAGGATGAGGGGTTATTGATGCATTGTACAAAGCAGGAATTAAGTTTTAACTAGCTTTGCAGGTATTTAGCTCTGCAACAAGTGCAGGAAAAGGTTATTAATTTCCCAGTAACCCTAGAAAACCCTTTGATGAGAGAAGGAAAGAGTCTACCATCTATAAATGCACTGCAGGAATTAACAACAGGAAGAGAAACATATTTAAACCAAAGGATAGCATTAGTCAAAGAGCAAAAGGGTATGACCGGGCCAGACATAAACTTGGTCTTGAAACAAGATAAATACCTATAAGCCTCTGAACAGAGAGACTTTAAAACAGTCCCAAACAGCTGCTGTGGAGAGAAGAAACTTATTCTAGAAAATGGAGGTCTGGAAGGCCTTTCCAGCCCCATGCTTTATGGAAATGATAATACAGATACAGCTGAACAAGTTGACATTAAAAGCACCAGGTGCCATCAGGAGATAATAATTTTGTTCTAGGTGGCAGGAAACTGAACTATTTTCTTTTAGAAGCAGCATTCAGGTGGAGTCTGGTTATCTCCACCAGTATTTGCCAAAGGCCATCCACCTCTGTTTTTTGGGACAACAGGGCAAGTTTCAGGCCAATACACATTTTGCTACAATGCTTTCAGACCTGCCTGGGAACCAGTGTTGAACATATGTATTCTTAGAGAACACGTGTCTACATCATCATGCCCTTGGAGTAGAGAATATGTTTCCTGATTCTACAGCCTGGCTCTAATTCAATTAAAGGAACTGCTGGTGGCACTTTGTGCAGTCTATGAATGGTAGGAAAATGTGAGCTACAGTTGCATTGAACCAGATCCTCCATTGCAAGACATGGACCTTGCTTGCAAAGGTTTTATTTTTAATGTTCTTTACAGCTATACTGATGAATGTGTGGAATTTGTAAAATAAGCCATAGGATACATCTGTGTGAATATTGCTGCTTGAGTCATTTTAGGAAATGATGCAGGTTGGAAACTTTACAATATTCTTCCTGCCAAAGTGGGTATTTCCCAACATACAGCCCAGCCCTCTTTACAGTGAAGTTGCCAGTCAGTGCTCAGTAGTAAACGGCAACGTGGCAAGAACTGATCTGTCAGAGGCTACATTACCTCAACTGTGTCTGGGATCCGGTGCTTTGAAGAGAAGGAGGGTTCTTGCAGGTGTTCAGGCAGATGTCCCTGAACAGCAGGAGAGTGACAGTTTCCAGTGCTACACGTGCAGATATAGTTCACCTTGTTCCTTTCACCTGCCTTGCAGGGTTGTGTGACTGGTCTTGCTGCAGGTTACATTCCAGGATGAGGTTTGAGCTGCTCCAGCAGCTCAAATGAGCAATAGCTACACTGATACACATCTTAAAAGAATTAGCTGCTAAAAAGAGCTAGTTGGAAACGGCAATCCTGAGAGGTTTGTTCTATTCTTGAGAATTAAGCACTTAAGCAATGCCCTCTAGCTTTGTTCTGACTTTGTAATTCTCTGTAATTTAGCAAAGCTTACAAACCTTGCCCTCTTGCCACATATCAATTGTGGTTCATTAGGCTTTGAAGCAATGAGCATAGAAATAGACAAGTGATAAGAAGAGTTGGCTTTTATGCTCTTCAGTAGCACCACTTGCCACTGCAGTTAAAACCATTTTTCCATCTTTGCACTTGCTCAGAAAGAAAAAAGCATTTGAACAAACAGAAACACTTGCCCTAAGATTTATTCTTATTTAATATGTATATATGTGCGTGTATGTACAAATATATATACATATGCACATATATATTTGAATTTGACTCTATTTAAAAATAGATTATCAGAGCAGATGAGACCATTTCTGCTTATTTAATCTGATAACCTCTATGTTTTAGCTGTAGACTTCTGTAAATTTTGTTCCTGTTTGAACTACACAGGTTTTCAGAAAAATATCTAATTTTGACTTGAATAATTTTTGGTAAAGTAGAATTGCTACAATTGCTGGTGAATTGCTCCAGCTAATTATCCTCATTACTAATAAACATGCCTTGTTTGCTGTTTGTATCCAGCTGGTGAGGGCTTTTTTACAGTTTTGTCACACAGACAACTATAACAATTGAATTAGTCTTCCTATGTACATGCACAAAACCCTGTGCAAATCAGCCATTGGCCTAAAAATCCAAACCCATGTGTGCTTCTTGAATCTGTTGTTATCAAACATCATTCCCAGCCCCGTCATCTTTCTTGCAGCTATTTCCTGAGTGCTCTTGTGTTTATCAACAGCCTTCCTGAGTGGCAGTCAACAAAGCTGCACTTGCTGTGTCTGGGGTAGATGTGACACTGCAATTGGGCCGTGACAGCACTCGCTGCCTGTTCCAGTGCTGAGAGCCCATTTCCCTGCAGCTCTGTGCTGGCAGCTCCTGAAGTTTGGGCTTCTTGCTGTCAGTCTAGTCACCCTTCCAAAGGGACTGCTTTCCAAAGCAGGATCCTTTGGCTGTAAGACTCAGATCTATGTTCTTAGACACTAAAACATTCCAACTTGCTAAGCAACCCACATCATTCCAGCAGTGAGCTCTGCTGTCCTCATTTACTAAAAGCTATAGCATTAGGATGTGGTTCTTGATTGTGTCCCCCCTTGTTGCTAACAATTTATTAAAGAAAGTAGAGCTGAAATTCCTGAGGAACTCCTTCAGAATTATGCTTAGTAAAATATCCCCACTTCTGTTGTGTGACTTGATGTATAGCCAGGTTTAATTCATTTACTCTGTCGTTGTAAAGCTCAGCTGCCATAGTTTCCTGATCAGCATGTTACATAATATCAAGTGAAGTGTGCAAGAGTCCAGTTCAGTGACACTGATACCTTTCAGCAGGCAAGGAAACTTTTGATCCCTTTAAAATAAAAATCAAATTCATTTGGCAAGTTCTACCTTCTGATAAACACTTGTTGGTTGGTACTAATTATATGATCCCCCCTGTTTTTCTATTAATCAAGTCAGCCCTTATGCTGTTTTACTCAGGACTGATGCCTTGCTGGCAGGCCAGCACTTCTGTTTAAAATATTGGCACAACATAAGCATCCTTCCAGACTCCTAGAAGTTCTCTCTGTGAACAGTTATCAGCAAGTCTCATGTCAGCAGATCAGAGCACCCTCATCCAGCTTTTTTTACAGCCTGTGAAGTTCTGTCTAGGCCTCCTTAGTTTCAGCCTGCAGCCTGGCCTACTGCTGACAGCTCTACCCATGATCTAATGAGGAGGCAGTATGCTGTCAGCACTGTTATGTTAAAACAGACTGGAAAACAAAAATATTGTTTGCAGAATATTCTGTGTCCTTTTGCTTTGTTATCAATTAGTTTTATTTTTATATTCCAAGTTATCAAAATTTGTCCCTTCTGTGTTAATAGTATGTTTTTTGTAGCCTCTTTCTCAGTAGGTGGCTTTCTACACTGCTACTGTTCTCCAACCCTTCTCTTGACCAGCTGGACTCCTGACTGTTTTAGCTTTGTGAAACAGTCCCTGTTAAAACACCAAGCACTCGGTGGCTATATTCTGATTGCATACAAGAAAGATGACCCAAGTAAAAGCACACCTACACAAATTACAACCAACATTAGTTATGTGGTCAGTTCCCTCTGGTGTCAAAAATGAAGCCTAATTCAAAGCTTCTCTTATTAGGATACAGAATTATTTGCACTAAGAAACTGCTAATAATGTCCAGAGTTGCAGGTAACTTTGCAATTGGCAGCACACATCCCTTTACTTAGTATCTAATTTTTTTTCTTTCCCTTATCTCCCCATTCCATAAGAGGTAAGTTCAAGTGTACCTACCCCTTACCCTATGCTACTTTACCTAGACAGTGCATTGAGAACCTCATTCTTTCTCCTTCCTTTTAAGAATGATCTGAGAATAATTTGGATGTTCTTTCTCAAATTGCTCTTAAATTCCCTGATCCTGACTACATTCAAACTGTGATCCCTTCAAGCACCTCACTAGTAGTACCTGCAACCACTGCTACCTGGGATAGAAAGCTAGCTCAGCTTTCTAAATTTGGAGTAGCACTTTGTCTTTGAAGAAAATCTGCCTTTCTTTTTCTTTCTTTTCATTTTTTTTTTATATTAATGCTCATGGTATAGAATGTGCTGTGATATACAAAGAGCTCTTTGACAGATGTTCTTGGTCTCTTTACAAGCTGGGCAGGGCAACACACCAGTGAAGGAACCCCTGCATGTTCTGTTCTGTTTGATCAGTCACCAGTGTGGACTTCAGAGCTTGAAACTGTTGAACTAAGTGTAGAACCACTAGGAACAGCTGCTGGTTCCTTCCATCCTGTCTACCTGGTTGTTAAATCCTGTCCCACAGAATTGCAGGCAACCATTCAGTCCCAGGATGGAACTGCTGGTAGTCCAGAAGGCTGCATTCCCAATATCCTATTGTAAACCAAATGGCTTCACTGTAAATGCTGAAAAGGCATGAAAATTACTAAGTGTGAAATAAAATAATCCCCTCTTCAGAAAGCCCAGATTGGCCCTTTGGGTGATGAGGTTAGAGATGTATTTTGTTTAACTTAAAATACTTCAGTCTGCTTAGAGCCCTATAAATTCAAGTGACCCTGATGATGTACTAACATAAAGCACATGATGCTATGAGACTGGACTTGCAATTTTCATGACAATGTCTGGGGCAATTAATGCTCAGTCCTAATTAGAGCTGCTAGTATTAACCCAGAATTTTCCAAGTTGCTTGAGGAAATTTGGTCTTGAAATTAGTTAAGTCAACTAGATTGAGTAAACCACACAGTTAGAGCTGTACAGTTCAGCCTGTTCCACACTGTGTGACTGCATCTTTTACCTGTCCTCACGTAGGCAAAGCAAAGCAGTGGAATCATTTCTGTTAATGTTTTTGCAAGAATCCCCTTCTCATAGCTTGAACCCTTTTGGAAGATGCCAGGAAGCTGTTTATGAATTGGTAACTGCTGTGTCTGTCCTTATTGTTTTAGGATTCCTCTGCTCCCACATGGATCTGGCAGTCTCTTCCTAAAATGCTGGGGTAGTGCAAGAATGCTATTTCTGTAGCTATCCATTCCACACTGGGTTCTTAAATGCTAGTTAATCAGACCTCAAGTATTTGGCAGTTCTGAGAAGTGGGACTAAAGGCAAAGATGCATCTCATCATCTGCAGAATCCGACTCCTCCAGTGGGCGGAGGCAGAAGTTCAGTCTACAACCTTCATTCAAATGGAACAAAACTTGCCAAAAATGTGTCACACTAGTAATTGTAGTCCCTGCTGGGACTTGAGGTGACACCACAAACTCCATTTATTTGGAGCATTAAGATTCCTCTGAGTATAATGAAGGGAAGGACTTCTAGAGATAGATCATGGCATTCAACAAACCTAAACATCAAAGGCCATTTACTAAGACATCACAAAGGGCAGTGGCAGTGTTCACCTTCTCTACCAACTGCCTCTGGGAGTGGAGAGAACAGGGTTGTTTGGAGTGCTTCGGGGGTTTTTTGTGTGGGGCTTTTTTGTTTTTTTTTCCCTTTAATTTGGTTTTGGTTGGCATGAGCTATTCTATGCGAGGCAGCCTGGAACACTATACAAATGTTGTAACTGAAAAAGTCACAAACAAATATTCCAGCATTTATGGATGATTGTAGTGGAGGGTGAGAGCAGCTGCTTGTATTGTTGCAAAAGCTAAATGTTTTCATGGAAATACAGCTTCTTCTGCATCCAATTTATCTTTGTTTCTTCAAAGATAAGTTCTGTTGTCAAACAGAAGCACTTCTGCTCATATTGACCCTCTCCAGAACTCTGGAGATGAGGAAAAATCAGTAAGTGCAGACTAGGATAAACTAAAATAAACATTTTCAAGCTTTTAAGATACTAACAAAATACTGAAAGGAAGAAAATAATCCCTGAAGGGATACACTCTGTTGACTGCCCTGGGAGAGAGCAGGGCTACTAACAAGTGAGTCTGTTCCTTCTTCACTGAATATGCAGCCAGATGCCTGCAAGTTCCCTCAGCACAGGACTAGTGCCTGGTTTGCTTTGGTCTCACCCAGGCAGCATTGTGTTTGTGGCCACTGGGAGCAGACAGCAATGGGTATGGGCTGAGGGGCTCTCAGAGACCAGGAAGGCTGCTAATTCTACCAGACCTCCTAATGCTCACTTGATTCTGCAGGAACTGGCCAGGGCTCATTCTGGAGCAGAGATGACATGCCTAATGTGGAAGAAGCTGGAAGATGAGCTAGCTGAGTTCAGATTTGCTTTTCAATGTATCCACATACCTCTTGGTAGTGATCCCAGTATGAAGGAGATTCCTAGCTTTTAGACAAAACATAGTATCCCCAGTAGCAGGAGGATGCTGTCCATCTTTATCACCTGGGCTATGTGGACAATCCTGTTCTGCAGTCACCATTTCCAGACTAGGTTGTTGTCATGTGCTTTCCTAGGGACTGTTCTCAGATCAATCTAATGACTGAGGTAGGTGCACAAAATGTGTGCTTGGTAAGCAGAGTAAGAACTGGTATCTTCAGGGCTAGGACTTCAACCCACCTAGCCTGAGCTCCTGTATCATCAAATTACAGCCCATTCTCTCTGCAGGGAGTGCAATAGCTCATCTTGAATTCAATAATGCACTTGCTAGAAAGGCAATCAAACCTGGATCAGAGGACAGAAAGGAATAGAGAATACACACCTCCTTTAGTATTTTGTTCCAGAGGATAATCACTCTGTAACAAATGTGAACCAGATGATTCATTAGAATTTTTCTAATTCCAGCTCTTAGCATTGTTCTGGTTCTTGCTATGCCTTTCCCCCCTTGATTAGAACTCTTAAAACTGCTTTTTTCTCCCCATGTTAGAACTTGCACACTGTAATCAACCTGCCTCTCATCACCCTGTAACAGCCAAGCCCAGCAATGTCACTGAGCTAGAATCAGTGCTGCTCCTCTTAAAAGCAGTCCAGTTATATGATTCATCCTGCCAGTAAAGACCATTCTATTACACCTTTTTCAGTTCCCTCTGCTTTCTCTTTACATAAATCTCGTGACATGGATGCACTGGCATCATCTGTGTTTGTCTGTGAGTTTTCCATGTACAGTGGAAGGTGTTAGGGTTGGCTGCAAGACCCTGTGTGTCCACATAACTCACTGCTCAACCAATGTCTTTGTGCTGTATCTGTGGTTGTCTCTGAGCTGAAACTTCTCTCTACATCAGGAATAAAAGGACGCTCTTGTATGTTCCTTCAGCTTGGTCCTGCATTGCTCCATGTTCAATGGCCATCAGAAGTCTGCCTGAACTTTGGAAGATATATGTCGACCTTTAATAGTAAGTTAGTGTTTGGGATGGATTTTTCTTTTCTTGGGGATTTGCTGGATTGAGGAGATTTGGAGAAGTCACTCCCTAAAAGTCTTTTTAGGCAGTTATTCTAATGTGCATTAAGCCACCATGGCTCCAATGTTAGCTGTGTTTGTGTGCTTGATACTGGTTAAATGAAAAGAAAAAAAATTAAATTAAACACCTGTTCCTTAAGAAAACTGTGCTTTCTTAGCTGCTTTCAGGAGAACCATCTGACTCAAGAGACTAAGGTCTTCAATTTTACCCTACCTTTTAGTCTCATTGACATCTTCTGAACATTGTTTTCTGTGTGCAGAGCCTGGGGTACACCAAGCAGTGGGAAAATAAACTGTGAGAGTCTAATAGCAGAGAGTAGAATAGACTGTGGAGCAGACCATTCGTATCTGAGGGCTCCTGGATGCTCTGTGGGACTCCTTGAACCTGCAGTTCAGCTGTGTTTAGTGCCTGATACGTTAAAAAAAAATTGAGTTTTACCACTGCTGGGCAAGCCAAAGGTCCTTGTGAAGCCATTTCACTTCTTTTTTCCTTTTTCTTATATTCTTCCTTTCCTTTTTTCTTTTTTCTTCTTTTCAGTTCTAACATTTTGTTGCTTTTGGTTCGTTTGGTTTTTGTTTGTTTGGTTTGTTTTTCTGTTTCCTTTTGGGCTATACAACATGTGAGCACTGTCACTTAACCAAATTATGTACACCACTACAATTCTGAAATTATTGGGGACATGAATAAGCACTTTTGTCAATATAACTATTCCCATATACATCTGAACTGCAGATGCTGCTATGGAGCAAAAAATTACCCCCTAGACTCCAGTAAGTCAACCTGAACATTATCATTAAACCAGATATGTTGTTTCTGTTACTGAAATGAACTCTGGAACATCTGTGCAGACCCATTCCCAATGTTAAATTGTCACTTCTCACTATTTGGGAGTGTCACGTATCACCGGAAATGGTGTTTGCTCCTTTCCTCAGCAGTGTTGCACAAACAGCCCTGAATTGCAGGTGACTCACCAAAAAGTGCCCTTTTCTCTGGTAGCATCCTGAGGGTTATGTTGGTGGTATCTCACCAGATTTCTGGCATAGTCTGAATCTGGTGTCATTGGTGGGCAGGGTGTGACACAGCCAGGTATGCTGAGCACACACACACGGTCTGTGCTGCAAGCAGCTCTGCGTTCCTCAGAGAAAGGCAGGGGGGATTTGTTTAAATACCTGAGAGACAAAGGCTTTAATCACAACACATTTTCTTACGTAATATCAACACACTGAGAGAAATCTGAAATTGTAACATGCTGGTTTTGGACATTTGTTGGTTCTCCAGCAGTCTTTTTATTTCTCTGGTTTTAGTTACCTTTTGTAGTTTTATGACAGGTACGACAGGCTGGAGCCACTCTGCTTGTGAACACTTTTATCTCTTTGAAGATTCTCCTTTTGAAATGAAATGTTTCTTGGCCGTTCTTAGCTCAAAGGTGGAACTTTATAGGGAGCGGGATGGAACTGTTTGCAGTGGGGGGAACTCCAGAGCAATTTTACTTCCTTTGAAGATGTGTGTTGTTCCTGAAGCTAGTTTTGTGCAGTAGGAAAATCATTTGGGGCCAAGCAGGAAGTTGTGAGGTCGGTGGCACATCCCAGAGAGCCCTCGCCCTGCATCACACTGTCCCTTCCCTGCCCAGGAGACAGCTCTGGGCACGGAGAACTTTTGGACAGATTTATTTTTAAAACCCACATCTGAGGGTAGGCCTGAACAGCCCACATGGAGTTCATTGTTGGGTACAAGCCGGTAGTGCTGGAGCCATTGGTTTTGTTTGGTGGGTTTGTTTTTCTTCCAGCTACCTCCACACTTCCGCCCACCCGTGTGTTTGAAGCTGGTTGTGCAGTGCTGAAGAATAATAAAGGTAGATAAAGGAAATTCATGACATGACCCACTGCTCTGGTGATGCTGGGTAGGTAAGACCCGGCCTCTCCCGGGCTGAGGGCGCGGCTGAGGTGAGCTGAGGGAGAATCCCCTCACAGCCGGGCTGAGGGGGATCCCCCCAGGGCCGAGCTGAGCTTTCTGAGGAACCGCCTGTCATGGACGGGCTGAGGGAGGGCCCGCTCCTGGCTGGGCTGAGGGATTCCCTCAGGGCACCTGGGGGGTGCAGGAGGGACACCCTCAGGGCCACACTGGAAACAGATAAGGAGCCGACCTGAAGCGTCTGACGGACCTCTCGGGGCCGCTCTGAGGAGGGATGAGAAGGCGCCCCGAGGCGGGCTGAGGGGACACCCCTACGGGCTGGTCCGTGCACGGCTGAAGGGGCGGTGTAGAGCACGGCTGAGGAGGCACCGCTTAGGGCCGGTTCGAGGGCGGCTGAGGAGCCGCCCTGCCGCGCCGCCCCGGCCCCGCCGCACGGACCCCGCGGGGCCGCTGGGGCGGGGCGCGCACGGCCGCCGAGGCGGGGCAGGGGGAAGGGCGGAGCCTTTCCCGGGCTCCGCCCCGCCGGCCCCGGCCCCGCCCGGGCTGTCAGAGCCGGCCTGTCCCGGGCAGGCTCGGGGCGACCGCGGGATGCGGCGCTGAGCGCGCTCCGCTCGCTTTTTCCGTCCGTCTGTCCGTCCGTCGGTCTCCCCTCCCGGGCTGCCGCACACCGAGATTCCCTCCCGCAGCCCATGATGTGCCTGGAAAGCGACGGCTCCTCCGGCAGCAGCCCGGTCTGCGGCGGGCGACTCCGAGCTGGCGACGAGGAGGAGGAGGAGGACGGCGAGCGGGGCTGCTGCGGCCGGGGTGCCGAGGGAGAGGTGCAGACGCTGTCGGGCAGGATGAACCCCCCGGCGGTCGGCAAGCACCCCGACCGACCCGCCGCCCTCCGCAAGGCGCCGACCCTCGGCCGGGCCCGGGTAGCGGCCGCCGGCATCCTCAGTGTGGGCAATGTGCTCAACTACCTGGACCGGTACACCGTGGCAGGTGAGCGCATCCCGCAGCTGTGAGGGCATCCTCCGCTGCCCGGGGACAGCCCTTCCCGGGCACGGTGCAGCCGCCGCCGTCCCCAGGGTTGTCCCGGGCTTGGGTCAGTGGGGCTCGCCCGCCTTGCCGGGGCTGGAGAGGAGGGATGGCGTGAGGGATGCGGCGCGGCCGGTGCCCATTGTGCGGCCCCTCCGGTATTGTTCTCTAGTTTGTCTGAATTTTACTGAAAATAAGAGGAGCGCCCTTTGTTTGCCTGGGCTCGATGACGGAATCGGTGCTCGATGGGATTCGGGAGGGACCGGTGGCTGCAGCGCGGTGAGAGCGGAGGGCGCTCGGCGCGGTTCGGGGTGATGGCAGCCGCGTTATCGATCCCGGCACGGGGTGAACGCTGCGGGCGACAGGTGCAGCTGCGGCCGGGGAGACACAGTCCTGCCAAACGCGGGGAGACATGCGAGCGCCGTGTGTCCTTGGGTGAAAATCGCAGCGAAGCAAATCCCCTTCGCTTTGTCTCTGCGGAGTGCGTCCAGCCTGGAGCAGCCGGCTGCCCTTCAGCCCTGTGCCAAGGAGGGTCCCTTCCCTGCAGAACTCCCGAGCAGGTGACAGCAGAGCTGGCAGGAGCGGGCGCAGGAGGAGCAGCTAGGCAACTGCAATGCACTTTGCAAAGCTCGGTTTTCTTAAGGTAAACACTTAAAATCATGTGCTGGTGGATGTGTGACCAGCCGTAGTATGTGAACCACTGGGTTCCTCAGTACTTACTACTACTATGAAGCTCAGCTCCAAAGCAAATGTCTGTTTGGGTGTTTACTGTGCCTTCCCTAGAGAGGACTCCTTGTTTATTCTTGTCAGGCAATAACAGCAGGGAAGAAGATCATCACTGAACTTTTTCTAATTAGAAATGAAGTAGGCTTGTTGGTAATCAACTGTCTCATGTCATTAGAATATAATACATATTCTCTGTTTGGCAATACTGATAGTTTTATCTTCAGAGTTTACAAAGGGGTTTGTGCATGTATAAATATTTCTCTATGCATATATATGTTTTAATCACTAGGACTCAATGTGGTGTTAAGCAAATCCAATATTTGTTTATACTACATTAAAATAATATATGTTTGTAGGGCAGTGATAGAGAGCAAGGGACATAAATCTAAGTCACTGTTGTTAGAATAAGTTGGCCAGGTATTTATTTTGTCTGGAGTAGGGAGATGGGGGGAGGATTAGAAGGAGAATTTAGCTGGCACCATTGTGGCTTGTTTTTCTTTTTAGATGTGGCATGTTCCTTCAGGAAATGTAAAGGCCAGTATTGGAAGGTATTAAGTACTCTGCTGGTAGTCAGTCTGTTACAGAAGAAGCTTGAAGATAGAAGATTAAGCTGTTATCATTGAAGGAAATTGTAGTGTGCTCCCTTGCCCTCAAATAGGGACCCCTCTAAGTGGAGTTTTTCTACAAAGCACCTATAATGCATGGGCAGTTTCCTTTTTAGGAAGCTATTCCCCCTGTCGTGCATTCTTTAAAAAAAAATCCCATCTAGTTCACCTATTTGCTCTAGCACTTCCACCGAGACCTTTGCCATCTGATTTTTCTGCCTGCAAGAACTGAAAGCTGTTCTGGAAAGGCTGGAAAGTGCCTGACCAAGCAGAAGATAAAAATGCCTGCGTACTGTAATGTGGCACTGCCAAACCCAGTGCTGTGATTGCTGGTATTTCTAGGACAAGCTCTGGTATTACTGTGCTCAATAACTGCCCTGTGGAACTTATCTATTAACATTCATCTTGATATCAAAGGTTTAAGATCTCAGACATCAGACTTGCCTTTGGGGACAGAATCAAACTTTGCATGGGCTTTTTGTCTTCTGTCAATTGGTGTTTACTTTTCAAACTGGTGTTATATAAAGTGCTAATTTAAAACATGAAATAATTTAAATCCAGTGTAATAGAAGAGTTGTGGTAATAAAAAATTACATGTTTTGAGCTCAAAACTGACTTGATTATAAAGTCTTCCCTAAAAGTAATCTTTACATTTGTATTTTGAGTCTTAGTGCATACCACATGCTTATGTGATGTGCACTTGCAGATGAATCAAGCTAGCACTTTGAATATACCTGTCTCAAGACAGGTAATAATTAGTAAATACAACTCTCCAGACCTTCAAAGTACATTTCAAATATGAATTGTTGCAGCAATGTAATAAGAGATTTTAACACCAGCCACGTTATGGCAGGGGAAATAGCATCAGAAGTTATGATTTACCTAAGGCCAGTGGACTGTTGTGAGAACTGGAATTAATTTCTGGTTCCAGCTCTATTTGAAACAAGTGTTAGAAGAGCAGCAGTACCAATGGAAACTGGTTCCTGAGGATTTGTCTCTAGGGTGATCCCTGCTGTGGATTCTCTGATGTCAAATAAGTTGACCTTTGTCATTAGCCTTTCTCTTCTTGTCTTATAAGAGTCTTGAATCTTCCTGGCCATTTTTTAAAAATGAAAGTGTTGGAAGCTTTGGGACTTCTTCCTGCTGTCAAATTTAGTCAAAGGCAGGTCAGTGGCCTCAAAAGGAATTAGCAGGCAGCTGACAGACAGAAGCAAACAGCGTATCCAGCTGTATGGGCACAATACTCCAAGTACATCTTCTGTCTTACTTGAGAACTTAGTTGCAATCATTTTGGTTGGCCAAAAAGTATAAGAAGAAGCAAGTATATATTTAGTGTATATATACACACACACACATATATTTATGTATATAAACACAAGTATATGCAAGTATGTATTTATTTACTGGGGGGAAAAAATCATATACAGAGTTATTTCCAGATGTAATTTCCTGAGTATCTTCCACTATTTTCTAACATAGCCTTACAGAAGCTGGATAGCATGTATCCAGTCAATGTAAGAGCACCTTATGTAATAGAAGGAACTAGCCTTACCCGTCCTATAGCACATCTTGCCCTTAAAAGTAAAATATTTTGCATCGCTACAAAGCAAACAGCAAACGTGTTATTTCTTGGTGTTTACACTCTGGACACATAAACATTGTGTATAATGAGTTGGTTTTGGGTAATCTTTTTTTCAAGTGCAACAAACAAGGAAGTAGCTGCCTTTTTTCCTAGCTTTGGTTAAATGACTTCCCAGTATGGACTAAATGAGTTTATGATGGGATATGCCTTTTTGGTATCTGGGACAGAGCTTGAGTGCAGTTTCCAAGATACAGGGCATACACAGCTTCACACCTGACACTATGTTTGCTGCTTTTTTGGGAATCCATGATGAAAATCGGCCTCCACTGAGGACTGGCCTGTTTCTTAAGGTTTCAGTATAAGTTTCTTCCAGTACTTAAAAATAAAGAGTCTGCACAGCAGTAGTGGATATTTCAATAAGGTCCTTATATTTACAAAGAGTTGGAACTTTCCAGTGTGTGTGGAGTATGTTGGAACATACTGATATTTGGGAGAAGCTGTCCCAGACAAAAAGTGCCAGTGCCTCTACTGTGGCTCTTGTAAAGAAAAGATTGAAAACTCAATCAGTGCTGACCATTACCAACTTGAAGGGAAATGATCCTCTGCAATTTTCTTAATAGGTCTTTGATCATACTGACAACAATTGCCTGTGGAGAAAGCATTCTTTCAAAAGCTGTGATATTTCACTGCTGTTAGGATAGCAAACGAGTAAGGACAAGGGGAAAACAAAAGTAATGAAACCATTGCAGATTTCCTGTGAAACTGCAGGATTTCAGCCATCCCATGATGCTAGGACATATCTTCTTCCTTAATGAAGTTTTGGGAAAAGTCATCTTGCCGTCCAAGCCTTCAGAAGCTTGGAATGTGGTTTCACAATTATACCATGGGTGACCTTTTACTGTGCCTGCTGTTGACGATGAAAACAGTCTTGCTTCATTAGGGTGTCACCTCCACCTTCTAATTCAGATGCTACTTCCTGGCATTTCTGTAGTGCTTTAATTTAAAGGTAATGATTTAATTAAGCTGCAGAACTACCCAGAAAAGTAAATGAGTCTCACTATCCCACTACAGAAGGGGAAACCAAGTTGCAGAATGTCAGTGATTTGCCTTTGGTAGAGGAGTTAGTGGCAGAGCCTTGGCTGGTATCAGTTCATCCTTGAGGTTCTCCATCCCTGTCACACAGTACGTCACAGACTTATTGGTTTTGGTCTGCTGGTTTTGTCCTTTAAATGTCTGCAACTTGCTAATAACTGTATTTGTGTTAATTAGCCTCTCATTACAACACATAGTTGCAAATCAAATGCCATTCTTTGAAGATACACACATGCAAATGATCACTGAAAGTTGAAAGTCAAGTTTACAACTATGTAGTACAGACTCCAGCTGAAGGGTTAGGAAAGGTTCAGCACTAACTCTCAAGTGCAAAGACATTGAAGAGGTTGTGACCCAAAACTGCTTCTTTCCACTTGTGAGCTCACATTTCTGACAGTAACATAGTGCCCCATTGCGTGCTTCTTAGTGAAGGTAGTCAGAGAATTCACATGGAATGGGATAAAAAGAGCCCCTTCTCCCCTTGTAGCAAGACTATGCTCAGTGCTCATAGCTTCAGGGAGGGAAGTATCAAGAGGCAGTGCAAGCACCCAGGACAAACCTCTGGAAGGGCTGTAATGCTGGAAAATATTAGAAAACAATACCGACAGAATTCATTTGAGGCAACAGTGCTGCCAGCTCACATATGTGAGAGTTTGTGAAAGGATGACAGTGTTTTCCTTGGGCAGCAGGGACCTGTTACTGACTCAAAATTCAACAAGTCCTGCTTTGGGAGCTGAAGTTAGACTTGAACCTCATGCACTTCAAAAGCAGGAGACAGAAAGTGCTCTGCAGCACAATGACAGGGTCTGTGCCACAGTATCTTGTTCTCTAGTGTTGTTTTCCCTGTGGGATGGGCTTTATTGCAAAGGTTGCTGCTTCCTGTTTGCTGATTCTTATGCAAGTTGGCAGGATTTGTTCCAGAGTATTTTACATTTCAAGTGAAGTCTTATTATGTTTAATCATAGTATTTTTTTCTTCCTTGTGCTGTAGGTTTGCCAGATACTAACTATCTTTATTATTATGTGCAGATTTTCCTGTTTGACTCTGAGATCCCCTTTCATGCATGTT
This sequence comes from Vidua chalybeata, assembly GCF_026979565.1. NCBI lineage: Eukaryota > Metazoa > Chordata > Aves > Passeriformes > Viduidae > Vidua > Vidua chalybeata. Next base: position 3,850,871 of record NC_071549.1, on the reverse strand, counting down.
GATTAATTTTATCCCCAAAGCATCCAAGTCATCACAGCCAGAGAATGTGGCCTTTATTACATGGAGTTAATATACTCATAAATATTGAGTGTGTTCTTAAGAATAATGTAATGATCTTATTAGTCCCTTGATCTCTGTGACTGTCAACACCAGAACCCTTGTGATAAAGCTTCTCTGGTCAAAAGTGTGGGAAATCTGTAATCATTCCTTCAGATTTCTCAAATACCATACCAAGCTGCAAGAGGGTCAAATTCTAATAAATGGGACTAACTGAGAACATTTACTCTTCATTTTTTCTGCTACACTGTGCATGAGAAGCAAATAAGCTGCTGATGACGTAGCATGATGGGTTATAAATTTGAACAGATATTGTTAAAAACTGTTGACTTTCCCTGTAATACAAAATCCCATGGCTCTTCCTTGGTATTTCAATTGCTGAGGAACTTGTGGTTGAAAGGTGTTATAAGGTATCATCTACATCATATAAGGTCTGTAAAGGTCTTGAGGTTCCTTATAACTATCAGAAAAAGCTCGTGGTACCTCTTCAGGAGATTCAATGGGAAACCATGATTTTATTTGGCAGATAAAAATTAGGAACTCCAGAGATCAGAACTCTTCTCAGTTTCTTGTTTACATCATCACTTCTTGATGTGTATTATAGACCAGGACACTGTTGTGCAGCTTCTATGGAATAAGGTGATGCACTCAAAGTACTTACAGTCCACATCTATCTCCATATCTCCAAGATATATCAGAGAGCTGTAGGCCAAGGATGGAGTCAGAGGAACACAAGAGACAGCATTGGTCAGTGGGAGGGGTCCCAAAAGATGAGCAGATGTGGTTTTTTGGTAGGCAGTATAGGCAAGGGGTGAGGAGGGATTTGAGGGAAGGAAAGGGCAGCTTTCAACAAGAGTTTACAAACAGCATCTTCCAGACACAATGAGTGTCACGGGAGAAAGGATGAAGATGTCTGTTGGAAATGGATAAAGGAGGATGATGCCCTTCTGGCTGAGAGAGTTTTGTGGAAATTGGCACTATGGATGTAGGGTGATGAGTGTTCTAGAAAAAATCAATGTGTGCAAAATGAGGTCTGCAAAGAACCTGTGAGATGCCTAAGGGCGAGGGAAGTTAATGGGAGCTGAGCAAAATGGGCTTGGGCTCAGAGCCCATAGAGGTGTAAGTGAGGTGAACAACACCTCATGGTTTCCAGAAGAGTTTTGAGTACACATCTTGGCATGGACCTCTCCTGTAAATTGCATTTTTGGTGAACTGGTCTGAAATTCTTGGTTTGAAAATCAAGAGGCAAATCTGAGACAGGTAGGGGCAAAATAAGAGAAAGAAACCCTCAAACAACAATCCCCCAGTCATTACCACTGCATTCTTTACTATTAGATGCCCCCTTTGACTTCGGTGCTGTAAAACCTCTCACCCTGCGATTCATCGACTGGACGAGGACCCCACCTAGAATTGCTGAACTGCCGAGCACAGCAGGCATCTCATGCATGGCTTTTCTTTTCTTGACACATCTGTTTTCATTGTTACGTTGTGTGTGTTTTTGTCTGATGTAACCCAGCTATTTCTGTAGGGTTGCAGGGAAAGGAAGTGAAAGGGAGGGAGCACTAATATCCACGCTCCTGGTTTTACAACAGTATATAAAAAATCAGGAGGATGAGAATGTAAGGGATCCTGGCTGACTGAAGGGATGTGGAATCCTTCCTGCTTGTGGTCATGGCTTTCGACCTGTCACCAGTCAGGAGTGGCTGAAGGTTTCCTTTGGATGGTTCTTGAATGGGGTGGCACTTTCCACTCTTCATGGTGCTGTGTGTTTCATGGAAGCCTCTGCACAAGGCATGGCTGGAACCAAAACGTTATCTCTCACTATATAAAATGACAGAGTAAGGAATGGAATTCTGTCAGGCTGAACTTTCTAGACAGCAATGGAGCATGTTGTGAGAACAACATCCCATCTATTCTGGTTTTGAGGAGATAGGTATCAATCCTCCTTCTCCAGAACTGATCTCCTGCCACAACTTAAATCATACGGCAATTTTAGCTTTAGAGAAGGGACAGAAATACAGAAGAAAAACTAAGGCTTTATGTCTTGCCTTTCCGAAGTTCAGGCTTGAGCAATATGACTATGCCAGGGTTATGTTGTTGGTGAGCAATATTATCTCCTATTGAGATCTTTTGTTTGTTTCTCTTGTCGTTGTTGTTGTTGTTGTTTTTAAATATATTTCTTATGCTTCTGTTGGTGGCTAGCAACTGCAGTAACTGAACAGAAGAGCAGGGGGAAAAGACCAGTGTTTATCTTTGGAGTTTGGCTGGCAGAGTGAGAGAACCCCATGCTGGAATGAAAATCCTTTCAGCCTTGGCATGTGATGATTTTTTGTTTAATTTTTTTATTTTAAGGCTGCACTGAACCAAAACTGCAGTAATCCATCTTACTCCTTGTCCAGGCTTCTGCCAATAATTATGTAAATAACAGATCACAGTTAATTATTTGTTTCATAGCTTCCTATTTTCTCTATTTGTATTAGTAACATGTCATTATTGTCTTAGAATACAGCTCTGTGTTCTTGGCAACATGAAAAACAACAAAAATGGGTGAACTGACAGTGGCAACAGGACTGGTGTCTGTGTGAAGTCTGCAGGGCCTGAATTAAACCTACCTGCCTGCCTGCCTGAAGGTTAACTCTGATTTCCCATGGCTGTCCTGGGATTTGCTGATCTGTGCTCTCTGCATATTCTCATTTCAGAGAAGTGATCCCTCAGGAGGGTTTGCCAACAAAGCAGTATGGATCTGAAAGGTGGAGGGGGGGTGGATCTTGCCCTGCTGTTGACTGGCAATTTTCACTTCTCTCTGCCTGTCATGTTTGCATTTCATGATTTGTGCCTGTGTGGTGGTGATGACCTTGGAAGTTTTAATCCTGGCTTAGGCAGCTGCTTTAGTACAACTTTCCTACCAGGTGGTCAGTTTGGGAAGTTCACAAATCACTGTGTGCTCTTGCTCTGTTCCTCTTCAGTGAGACTTTTCTTTTGAAAATGGGAGACTATGACAGGATTTCTTTTCTAAGAATTTGCGTAAGATACTGTATTCTCATTTTCACATTGCCTTTAGTGTTGGGTGGTTTTTTCCATCAGACTGGTGCTTGTAAACTTTGCCCCAGCCAGACCCACTGGGGCTTGGCTGTCCCAAGCTGTAGGATGTAAATAATTTGATGTGACATCAGCTGACCAAGTGCCACTGCTGTCCAGGCTTCAGTCCCTGAGCAGGTTGGTGGATGAAATGTTGCTTATGGGATGCTGAATCAGAGCTGCTTAAGCACTTTGGGCCAAGCACTAATTTTGTGCAGTTTCTGGCGTGTTCTCAGTGCTAAATAATAATTAATACAGAATTGCAACACTATTAATAAATACCAACTGTGCAAACTATGCAATAAGGAGAAATTATTTCTATTGCACTAGTGTGGCTCATAAAGAGGGGTCATTGCCTGTGTTGGTGTGCTGAGGTATTAGAACTCAAATACTGCTGCAGTTATACCAGTGTTAAAACATTTCTAATCGTCTTGTTATTTCCGTCTAGCAGCCAGAAATGCTGACTAACTTTCAGGATAACAATCGTTTATATATTCAGGAAACAAAATACCCAAGGGCCACTGGTGACTGACAGCTACAGTGCTCTGATTAAAACTGACAGTTCCTGATCAGCTCCGTCTTGGCTGTGTTAGTTCCTTTTCTCATGGGGAAAAGAAGACAGAGGACAAAAGATTATTTAATGTAATAATATTAGGATATGAGACTTTTTTTTTTTCCTTTGCAATTTTTCAGGAATTTGTAACTCAGAAGTACCAAAGTACCTGAGTAATAGTGCTTAGAAGGGCAAACATTAATTTCTCCATAATGACTTTCCTTTAACAAGGTACAGAAAATGCCAAGTGTTGGCTTCTAGTCATTGATTTTTGACTGTATGAACAATGTGCTGAGGTTCCTGAGTTTCTGATGATCAGTTAATATCTGGTGTTTGCGTGTTTTATTCCCAACTGGTATTAAGATAAGGAAGATATTTTTCCCCTCTAAATGAGAGTAAACATGGTGCTTTTGCTCATCTGTACTTACATACTAACTGCACAAGCAATACTCAATCCCTAATGAAAAACCTTGAGTCACAGGTCAGAACATGAGGTTGCTGGGAGCCACTGGTGCCCTACATAGTGAGTATATCTCCTGCTCTCCTCCTTTGCCCTTCTGTCCAACAGCATTTCTTAGTCATTGGGGAAATAACTTTATTTCCTTTACCTCTGTGTTTATTTAATCTCCTTTGTACAGGTATAGATATGCTGGATGCTCAGGAGCAGTTAGCCACACCTCCCCAGCATCTGTTGCTTGTGTGCCTTTCGGCTCTGGGGTACCTTGAACTGTACAGAAGAGCTGCAAAAGCAATAAAATTAATGAGTTCTCTTCATTACTTCATTATAGAAGTGTCTTGGCAGATCTGCTAAAGTTTAGGGTCACGTGCTATTTTCTTCATGAAATATATTTTTAAGTAGTCAAAATTTTCACCTCTTAAATGTTGGCAATTCCAGCTGTTTAAGGTGCAGTAGGAGTACTTTATGTTACGACAAAGCTATCAAAATTTTCAAGTTTTTGGACTGTGAATCAAGAGGGTTGCAACAATTGCTGGAGAAACGAGAGATAAATCACATTTGGTCTGCATTTCATTGTGCTTTTTAAACTTCTGTCTGGAAGTGGCCAAATTAGTAATGTTTCTGTAGTCATATTATGTTAAAAATATGTAATGTTTAAATGTCAAACTGCACCTTATTGCAAGCTTACATTTTCCTCTCAAGTGTGCATTTAAATCACTTGCATTGCTGAAAGCCACTTAACAAGAATAAATCAGAAGTGGAGCTGATGTTTGAATAAAACCAGAAGTTATGTGAGTGGCTAGAGAAAGGTCTCTGTCTGTAAACAGATGCAATCAAATCTGAATCAGGATTTAAATTTTTTGATTTAAATATTTACTCAAGCTCTATTATACCATCCCTTCTCATTTTCTACATGAATGGGAAATACCTTCATCATCACCATTTAGAAATTACTGGGCTTTGTAACCTGATGATGTTTGGTTTTATTCACTCAGACTTGTGCAATTGAAGCACAAACCACTTCAGTCCTGAGTGGGAGAGATTTCCTGTGCCACTGCTGCCTGCAGAAGAAGTTTGTGTGTACAGCATGAGCCCAGCAGTGGGAGAGCTCAGATTGTCCAGGCAGTCATAGATGTTCCACATGTGGTCTGTGTCCAGAGACTGCCAGAAAACAACAGGCAGGCTCAGCCATGGTGTGGACACCACTAGTTGGTAGATTTGTATCACTGATCTGATAATTAAGATGTTTGTAAAGTCCATTAATCATCTTTTTTTGCTGTCAAGATTTCTATTTTTCAATGCTCCAGTTCTCTTTGTAGATTAAAACAAATGCATAAAAGTTTTTGCTTTAATGAAGGAAGCTGCTAAGAAGAAAATTTATTATTATTAATTATTTATTTTTATTTTCTTTCATTTCTCCACTGTTTTTCGATCAACGCCTTTGACAAAATATAGAAGATCCCTGTTTGCAGCTTCCATTCAAACATGTGGACTCCAGTTGCCTCTGCTAGTATTGAGTCATCAAGGCAGAAGAACTAAAATACAGATCTTACAGTCATGCAGGAAGTTTCTATTTAAAACAAAAATAGGTTTATAAGTATGGTGTTTCTAAAATATATTGGATCCTTTGTAATTACACACTTTAGATATTAATACATATAATTATGAAAATATAATTAGACTCTGGTAGGTAGTGTCATAACAATTTTAAGGTAGATTTAAAAATATCTTGTATCTAAATATCCCAACAAGAGCAATTTTTCTTCTCTAGTAATATTCTTGGGCTTAGTCTGGAGGACCTGATTCTAGACTCTGGGTTTTTTCCTTTGTTTTTTTTTTTCCTTTTAACCCAGAATTCAGTAGAGAGTGAATTGTTCTGTCTTTTAAAGGAACAGTCCCAGGCTGCTTATGTGATATTTCAGGGCTAGAGGGAAGCAAGAGCACACTTTGGATAATTTTAGGTTAGAGATTGTCATTACAAAGGAGTCTCTTGGCAGTTCTTAGAAAGCCAGGTAGTAGAAGACTTGGTTAGTGGGAAGCTGAAGGAATGTGGCACCTGCAAGTGCTAGGGAGGAAGTGTCACAGTGTGTGTGAGGGGTGTTCACACAGCGACTGCAGACCCTCCTGCTCTGGGACCTGTTTCTTTTAGCAGATTCCTTCCCCCTTAAATCCAGAATAGCGTCTTTCCAGTCCAAATTGCTATGCTGCATGTGGTTTGCTGAGGGGAAAGCAAGTCATTTTGTGTCTCCCAGAGGCTCGTGCCGTGTCAGCTCTCTGGTGCCCCTGTAATTTCGCAGAGATCCTGCTCAGAGGCTGTGCTGAGACCGCAGCTGCGGGCGCCCGGTACCTTCCGCATGGGTGCCCAGAGGGTCCTGCTTTCCTTCCCTCCCTGCCCCCGGCTCTCACTTGTGTGTAATCAAATTAAGCAGCGGCAGCAGCCACAGCAGAGAAGAGCAGCTCTGTTTGAAGCTGTCCCTCCAGAATGTGCACACAGATTTCATCGCTTGCACCTGCCGTGTCTGGCTGCTGCTGTGACCTCTTGTGCCAGCAGCCTGTACTGATAAGTGTTCCCTGTTCCTTCCATCCCAATTAATAGTTTTAAGGACGCTTAATTCCTTGCCAGCCTTCTAAAGCTTGTCTTTGTCCATAAACACTCTGCATTATTTTTGTAAGGGTCCAGTAGAAGAGTGCTTTCAGAGCATATAATGAAAGCTAGAGCAGGCAGTGTTAGGAGGTTTCTGTTAAACACATAAAGGCAGCACTTGCTGGGCAGTGATAACTGTGTGAGGATGCTGTGTCATTCGAGCTGGAGCAGTCACTCATGCAACACTGCAGACTTCTCTTTGAAACCCTCTGTAGGTCGGTAAAGCCTTTCTTGCTGTTTTTACTGAGATCTTTGGGCATTGTGCCTCCCCTAGAGTACAAGGCTGCTGCCCTTTCCCTGTGCAGGACCCTGTGCCAGCCACAGCAGCTGCTGTCTGGGCAGGGTGGAGATGCAGCAGCACAGGAGTGTGGAACAGGCACCAGGCTCTGAGACTTGCCAGGGCTGTGCAAGTCCTTCCTCTGTGCTCTTCATTGCCTGGTGAACTCCTTGGAGTCAAACCAGTCCAAAACCACTGTGTCCATCACTACCACAGGGTATTTCCTTATGCCATGAAGCCATCTCACTGAAATATTTTATGTTTCAAAGTACTGACTTGTTTCAGTCTAGAATTCTTTGGTTCCATACAGATGTGTATCCACTCCCTTTCGACCACTGAAGACACCAGTGAGACAGGATGAGCACAGGGGATCTATATAAGAGCCCTGCTTAGACGAAGCACTAATTTGGTGCTGTTTGGCTTCCTTTGGGGTTCATTGCTGCAGCCCCCCCCACTGAGGATAACTTCTCATGTGATGGATAATTTTCATTTGTGCAGCAGATGATGACATCCCATAAGTGAGTGTTACAGGTTACAGTACCCATGGAAAGGTGTCTCTCTGCTGGAATTGGAGAACATTAGTGGAACTGAACAGGGTGCAGCCTCTCTCATTGATTCTGCTGTTGCATTGTTAAAAACCTGGTAATCTTTTTAGCTGCTCAGTCTCTCCCATTGGTAATTGCTAAATCTAGTTGCTTATGTACAAACAAGCTCAAACAATGGAAAATATATGAAATATGAACCCTTTCTTCATCGGGTGGGAACATTTATCTTGCTGTGGTGAGGAATGTTCACCTCACATTTCCGAACATTGTGTTCAGCAGATGAGCTGTTTCCTCCTTCTCCTTCAGGTTTTGGTCTCTCCATTGGGGACAGGGCTGAGGCCATGCTTAGATGGGCTGTTAGAGTAATTATCCAAATGAACAGGCATGGCTTTAAAGATGCTGTTGTGTGATTTTATTGTTATTGAGTGGAGCGGGTGGAAACTGGCTTGGTTCTTGTTTTGTTTTTCTATAGTTCAGTCTATTGACTTGTAGATGAGTGAGAATCTCATTGGGAAAGAGCTGCCTTTTGATTCTTGTGTTGTCCCCAGTTGAGAGAAGACTGAAGAATGCAAGGGAACCTAAAAAAACAAAAATCCCAGAGCTGACAGCCTCCAGTCAAGCAGCATGTTTGCAAAGATGATGGAAGTTTTCATGTGGCTACTGAATTTTATCTCTGCTGGGTGACTCTGTCACTGTTAAATGGCTGAGAGAAACCTCCTTGTACAGGCATGGGCATAATTTTACACATCCTAAGGTAAAGAGAGTAAATGATAGAGAAACATTGTTCTTAAACAGTTTCAGCCCAATTTAATGGAAACTTTAAAAACAAAATAAATATAAACCCTCTTTAAAAAAAAGAAAAAGCTCTTAAAATAGAGATGAGGTTAAAAGGAGACTGTGTCTAATTTTGTTAGCATTGTGGTCCTAATTTGTTGCTCCTGGTGACTTGAATTCCTCACAAATTGCTGGTTTGCCTGCAGATCTGTAATTCCCGCATGCTGTAATTTTGCCGTTAGAAATGTTGGCCATGGGCCTCGCTCTTTCTGAGCTGGAATTTTGAAGACTTTAAACTCTCCAGCATGGTTTTTCTCTGTTTGGTGGAGGTGGAGGCTCCTGCCTTGCAGGGAGGATAAGCAGCTCTGGGTTTGCTGGGACAGAAAGCCCTGGTAGGCAGTGAGGATGAGCAGGGGTGCAGGAGATGCCTGCTGTGAGCGTGGAGGCAGCCCCTGGGTTGTGTGTCAGCTGTACATTTGTACCCTTTGGAAAGCTGTGTAACCATCCAGCAGAAGGATGTGCTGGAGAAACAGGCTGTCCTCTTCTGCAGTACTTCAGTATGTGAGATCAAGATATGTGGGAACAATTCTGAGGCATTTGTTATGGAAAATCCAAGAATTTTCCAAATAATGTACCCTGCTCTATAATTCCTATCAGCTGCTGGAAGGATCAGCTATTGCTATTAGCCTTTGGCTGATTTGAAATCATTAGCTACATGCTTTGAGGTTCAGCTAGCACCCAGTCTCTTCATTTTATGCCATATGTTTAACTGTTATGTCATAAACTGAAAGAATATATCATTTTTTATCTTATCTCAGAACTTGAAATGCTGAAAGGAGAGATGGATTTGAGTTCCACTTTGATCTGGTTTTCATCATTTCAGTTGAGTTTCATCTTGGTTTTGTTGGGTTTGGGGTTTTTTTAGGAGTCCAAAGAAATTTAACTTTACTCTTTGTTGTTTGCTTTTTACATCAGTTTTATCCTCTTGGCATCTGCTGTTGTTATGACTGTTACTACTCTCATAGTCTTACTATGGATCTCTCAAATAAGAGGACATGACAAGTAAATGCAATTAACCAACTATTCAGATTTTCAGGGCTTATGGGGTAACTGAAGCGGAAGATGGAGGTCAGTCTCAAGGTACAAAGATACTTTCAGCTCTTGGTATTTTTACATCTCTGTTCAGCTCTAAAATTTACTGAAGTCTTGATGCTTACTATAGTAGTCACGGATGCATCTTGAATCTGAAATGCCTGGGGAAGGCTCTTTGGTTATACAGTAATTATGGACTGTTTCCATTTACACTCAGGAATTGCAGTTAAGGGCACTGTCAGGAGCCTGGAACTCTGCTTAGCACGTAGATCACCTGTGCCCTAGCTATAGGCATGGATTCCTTCACTGCCTTTTATTACCTCAATCTCTCTGCCCTCAGCAGCCCTCAGTGATAAGGTTGACCATCTTTATCTGCTCCTCAACACACTAATGGGGTTTTATATTGATTAATATGAAGCAGAATATGGGCCTGCAGTGTTCTCTTGTGCAGGCCCAGCGATGGAGAGAAGGCAAAACCACATGCTGGAATTTCATGAGAGAAGAGTGTGTAATTTTAGCAAAATGTTTTACTTGATAGGCTGCAAGCATCTATTTTTCAAATGTGCTGTGAAATGCTAGTAGTGGGTTTCTGTAAAGACATTTAATTGTGAAAGAGGAATGTTTATTTTGGGTCGAAAAGTTTCAGAAAGGAAAGGATGTCTTGATCAAAGTTGAGTAATGTCAAGTTTGGAAGGAAAATAGCTGGGCTCAAGTCTCTTCACGTTAGTGTGAATACAGGGCAGTTGCAGAGTGTTTATATTGTACAGCTGAGTAGATTTTGCTACTTTTATTTTCAGGTGTTAGGACAAGTGGACGAACGGACAGAGAGCTCAAGCTTGGTTCTGGGCACGGCCATGACGTGTTGCTGTTTGTATTAGCACAGAGCACACAGGTCCACAGGGGCAGATCCTGTTGCAGAAGTCTCTGTGCTCTTCAGCAGCTGCATCCTGGCAGTGGTGCTGGCAGCAGGACAGCAAGGGTGAAAAGGAGAGAGGGGAGGCTCAGCCATGTCAGGGTCCTTCAGCAGGCACACAAGGAATGCACAGGTGGCCCTCTCTTCCAGGGAGACCATTCTTCAGACCTGCTCTATGCCCTGCAGTAACTAAGCACAGCCTCTCTGTGCTTTCCCACCTAGCACAGCAAGGCTCTCTGGCACATGAAAACTCCTCCCAAATAATCAATACTCACAGTGGCCCTTTAAGTTAGTTGTTTGTCATTAGTACTGTAGTGTTGGTGATGATGCTGATGTCTGCCCTGTGCTTGGAAACTGGGAACAGCAACCAGGAGGAGTCGATCCTGAAATGGCTTCTCAGAGAAATGGAGGTGTCTGTCATCTACCTGCTCCAGTTGTTTCCAGGCTGCTAGAAAAGCATTGCTGCTCACCTCCTGTTATTTGGCAGGGCCTTCCAGTGCTCCTGCAAATGAATAGGCAGTTAATTTGTGAATGAGCTGACTTGCATGCCTAATTTCCTTTCACACCTCTTGTTTGCAATTGATGGAAGTGTGCATTAAAACAGGAAGCTTTCCCTGCTTATTCTGAGTGTGTGTGTGTGTGTGTGTGTGTGTGTGTGAAAGGGAGAAAGAGGGCAAGGGCTGTAAGCAAAAATGTGTTGATGGAGGGCTTTTAAATACCTGTACTGTGACAGAAATGGATGTGTTTCAGAATATATCAATTGGTATAAAGGACTTGAAGAGGAAATTGATGCAGCTCAGATGACTTTAGGATGCTCTGGAACCAGCCTGTATCTACCTGGAGCAATGGAGGGGAGGATTAGGACATGCTTCAGCTGGAAAAATGTGTTTGGTCATTTGTGAAGGCTTTCTGGAATATTTGTAGGCAGGAGCATTGTTAATTTTGTCTTATAAGGCAAATCAGTCATTGTTTTCTGCAGGGAGGGGAAAGTAATGCAATAACATACCTCCCCCTTTCCCTTCCCCTTCCAGGTGATTTTGCTCCCTCTTTACTCTGGGCATGGCCACACAAGAAGTTGCTTTGGCAGGTGACTTGGGGAGCAGCAGTAAGAGGATCAGGGCAGGGCAGGTTTCTGGGAATAAGCAGCTGATAAGCAAAGTACTGGGACACTGTCCTGATTGGATAAGAAAGATTAGACAATTACATTTTTGTGGGGGCAAAACCCCAGACAACATCCTTAAGGCATGGTAGTATTTTGTTAACAAAGCAAAAGGCAGAGGATTTTATTTACTTGTAGCTCTATGGCTGCAGAGTTTGCTTTGCAGCAGTTGCATTATTAAAAAAAAGCCTTGAGTTGATCAGCACAGAATCATAGATTCCTTTAGGTTGGGAAGGATCTCCAAGATCAAGTCCAGCCATTCCCCCAGCACTGCCAAAGCCACCACTGCCCCATGTCCCCAGGTGCTATATCCTCACATCTGTTAAATCCCTTCAGGGATGGTGCCTCCACCACTTCCCTGGGCAGCTGTGCCAGGGCTGGACAACCCTTTCAGTGAAGATATTTTTCCTAATATCCAACCTAAACCTATGGATACTTGTCAGAGGGCAGAAATTATGCATTGTTTTCTTGTATTCTCCTTTTGTTTGTGTTCCTATTAATTTATAGCCTTGTTGTCTTATGTCTGAGTAAGATTTTTGTGCCAGGAATCATCATTTTTCTGTTTGCAAAAAAATAAAAGATATGGTGCTGATGTCTGATGGAAATTTACACCCCACAAATAGTAATTGCCACAACCATGGCCGCTGTAATGAGCAGACTTTTCAATTTTGCTATGAAACTTAGAGATAAATAGCTTTTGGATGTGATAGAGTTGTATTCTGGATTTAAAGCCTGTTTTTTTCCTGTTTGGGGGATTTTTTGTACAACCATGTGGATTTGTAGAGCTAAGTCTTATAGTATTCAGTAACAGCTGTTTTAAGGAGAATGCCAAATCTCAAAGGAGATGGCATTTCTTAAATCCTACTTCTCTAAAAATTTGGTTTGATTCTGTAAGTGCTTCCTTGGAAAGCCATGGCATGAGGCAGAGCGTGTGCTGCTGTCAGATGGAAACTAAAATACAACAAATGTTTGCTGGTGACTCAGGGAAGATTTGCCTTATGTGGAACTTCTGTGAAGCTTCTGCTTTCCTTGCTGCAGTGGGGAGGTTTCTCAGGGAATCATAAAATTGTTTGCATTGGAAAAGACCTTCAAGTCTAACTGTATTCCCAGCACTGCCAAGATCACCATGTCCCCAAGTCCCACATCTACAGATTACTCCATCTACCTTTATTAACCTCCTTCCCCCAGTTCTACTTACCAACTCATCTTACACTGAGTTAGCCCATTTTCCTAAAATTTGCTGTGAAAACAAGTACTTAAAAATTATATAAGCAGGAAGTTTACTAGAAAATATGTAACAGGGAGTCAAGAAATCCTTTGCATATGTTTAAATAGTGCTTGCAGTGTGACTGCCATTAAGCTTAGACTGTTTTGTTGATGCTGTTGCTCCAGCACGGCAGAAATCTCATTCCAGCTGCATATGTGAAGGGAGTAAATATCAGAACTAGCAATTTTCCTCAAGCATTTTCTTTGCATTTGAATGGAGCATAGGAAAAAAGCATCCGATCTGACAAGCAAACCTGATGATAGCTCCAGGAAAGCAGTTTTTTGGTTTTGTTTTCAGAGCAATTTCTGTAGTTTTTCTCCACTTCTCCATTGCACCATTTAGCTGAATGGTGATATACTCTGCCTCCAGCACACAGCAGGAACCTTATGCCTATACATGTTTTATGCAGTCTTTTCTTTTTCATGTATCCTAGGGTGGTGTGCTTGAGGTGAATATTTTTTCCTCCTCTCTCCCCAAAAATGGCATTAATAACAATATAAAAAGGAGGAAATTATACAAAAAGAAGGTAGGAGTAGAATGGAGTGTGTCTGCATTTGATAAATGTCTTTTTCATTTCTAACACTTGAATTTTTAACATGTAATGTCTATTGTCCCTCAATATCTGCAGTCCTCCTCTGGGCCCTTAGCGTATCAGAAGAGAGGGAAGAGCATTTTGTGACCCCCCCACATGTGAGGAGGTGAATTAATGGTGTTCTCTGAAATTGTAGGCCATTTAAAATGCATTAATTGCAAGAGATTTCTCATTCTCAGCCATTGAAGATATCAAGCTGTATTTTCTTACCTGTAGCAGACACTGATGGGGACACAGCTAAGTCAAGAAAGAAACTGAAAGTCAGTTCCAGGTTGGAAAAGGTTGTGTGTGTGTTTTTAACTAACAGCCATATAAAAATCAAACTGCTGATCCTGTTTCTGAACACAGAAGGAAAACCTATTCTATTTGGTTTCAGTTTCAGTGTGCAAGGAGCAGCTCTGATTCCTCAGTGTCAGTTCCGTCACAACGTGGGAGCAAAATGAGCAGGAGAAAAAACAAAAATGAAATCTATTGCTTGGCAGTTTGAGTTGACGTGAAAGGCAAGTTTCTTCATTTTGGGAGGAGAACCCCAGATTCCTAGTAGCAGGGAAAGAAAAAAGGTAAACTGATTTAGGGTATAATTTTTCTGAATATATAATATATATCCTGCAGTCCTAGTAAATATAGGATTTTAGGATTTGATTATACTTATATGTAGAAATTTCTCATGGTTAAAACAGTGTCTCGAGGAAAGATGAATGGTAACTCTTTCCCAGCCCAACTTCTGTTCTGAACAAATGGATGACTGTGATCCTTCTGGCTACTAGCAGTTATATATATTAGGAGGCTAATAATTTTCCATGTGTTTGCTACATCTGGTTTTGCATGCAACAAGTGCAGCACTGTGATAGGTATTTAAAACGAGTAGATACATGTTAGGCACCTCTCCAAACATTTTTGTTCTCTGTCCAACTTTTCCAGATCAACCAGCTATATGACAGGTCCTCAAAATTGCATCAATTTCCTTGAGGATCAGCAGGTGCCCTCCAAGCATGCCATGGGTATTTCAAGAGAGGTGTTAATAAGACTAATTTCCTAGGCAGATTGCTGTTCCAGGTTTATATGCATTAGCACAAATTATTTTCCCCTTGGTAACTTCTAGTTTTCTATACATATTTTTTGCTCCTTATTAAATTAAACTCTGTGGTTGGGGATTGCAGGAGTCTGAAGAAGTATGAACAAGACTTTCAAGGTGATCTACTTGTGAGTTTGTGTTCCTTATTATCATTGCTGTAATGAATGAACAGCTGCCTCATAGAACGAGAAGCTGCACAAAGAGCAGTTTTTCATTTTTCTAAGATTGCATTGAAGATAAAGCCTATTGGTTTGTTTCCTTTCCCAAACCACTTGCATTTGGTCCTTCCTCACTTCCACTTTCTCTTCACTGCCAAACCAGGTGGAGCAGAGGGAATGTGCAGTTTCTCAGTCGTGCACAAAGCACTTCCAGGCTTGCCAGAGAAAGAAAGAAATTGGATGACATAGATGGAATTCTCTTTTGTTTCATTTCCTTCCTCTCATTGCTGCTGTCATGAACATGTGAAAATTACCTCTAGCAAAACACTTAAGCTGAGATATAATCTGCCAAGGGAATTTGGGCATACAGTACCTGCTTAAAATAACAATAAATTAGACAGTTGGATGCCTTATTCTCAGTGCAGCTTTGAAAGTCTCTGGCTTTAAGTATAATTACAAATAAGATTTAAACAATGTCATTATTTATACAAGCTGGCTATGAGTCATGAATTGCATCTTTCTAAATTAATAAAAAGATTAATTTTCTCTTGTTTTCATTTCCATCATCCCCAATACCTTGCGGGGAAGAGCTTAAGGAATAAACTGCTTCTGGGGCCCCAGCTGAAAACCATTGCAGTGCGGAGGCTGGTGAGGAATGCTGCAGCTCCCTTGTGGAGTGCATCCCTCCTGGGGGCACCTGGGTGCCTGTTCAGACCTGCACACGGATCTGCTGGCTTTGGGTGGCACTCACAGCAGGGTGTTGGACTGACTTGAAAGCACCCTCGCTAGCTTGGCTTTGGCCTGATTGAAAACAGCTGGTTGTGCTGGGGCAGCTCACCTGTATATCTTGTCAGGCCCTCATGGATTTACCTGCTGCCCATATGTGCTCAAACATGCTCAGTGGCACCTGTGTCTGCACCGCGGTGTGTTCTGTGCTTCTCTCCAGGGCAACCTCCTCATTCACCACAGAGGGACTGATGTGAGCAGTGGTCAGCAGGTGCTCTACAGCTCAGCAAACCCCTCTTGCACCAGGAGGGTGCTTGGAGCCAGGCATGATTCCAGCCAGTGGCAGGAGCAGGATAAAGTCTGTGGACGCACCATACTTAGGTGAGATCTTAAGCCTGCTCTCCACCTCCAGCATGCATGCCCCACAGCAGAATGCTTGACATAGAGTTTCTTATATCCAACAATCACTTTATCTGATGGTATCAGTTTCAGTGCTCAGAGTTTGCAGTACTTCCTGAATCCTCATTTACTTTAAATTTATTGACCACACAAGCATTTTGCTATACTGTGCATTGCCTTCAACACCCAAACAGCACTGAGGCTGGTTTTCCCTTTTCCTTCAGACTGGCACTGTTTTTATTTCCTCCCCTATATATATTATGTAGCATTCTAAGGGGCATACAACTCAGGTGCTTCATTTTCTGCTTAATGTCTAACTCAAGAATAAATGAACAAAAGGATTGACGCTTCCTGAAAGAAGTGCCTTTGATACCAGTGGCTGAAGTGCAGGACCAGTGTGTGGATTACTGACTGTCCAGATTTAGGACTGAGTTGCCTTTTACTTTTGAAATGGATCTTTTCTTTTTCTTCTCTCAGTGAGAAAGGCAGTTCACAGGACACCAACAGGTTTCTTCATCAAAGCTCTGCCTTTTGTGTTCCATTTGGTGGCTAAGCATATTCTTCCTGACCCCATCTCTTAGTTGTTTAGGTATTTCTGTGCAAAAGAAGGGTGTGGGTAGTCAGGGAAAGATTCTGTTTGCTTTATTTCAGTGTTAGTCACTTGTGTGCAGCACCTGTGACTGATCTTGATTATCTCTGAAGATTTAACAGCTTTCTACTTCTTACATAACATCCTGAGATGAGGAATGGGAGTTAGGGACTACCCCAAAAGCCATCCACCACCAAAGTTACGTGGTGTTTATCTTACTAAATGACTGACAGTGTTGATTAACAGAAGAGAGTTGTAAGAGACAAGGGATAATGCACACATTTCCAAGTTTATAGATGCTGTGGAATAATACTGCTTCTGTATGGAGAGGAGGAGCTGCTATGGCTGACTCTGGACCTGTAATGCAGATGGCTGTTCTGAAACAGGAAAGTCACTATGGGAGAAAATGGGGAATTGAAAATTAAAGAATTTCAGCAATTCAAATAAATGGAGACATGAATTGCAATTAAAGCTTTTTTTTTTTTTTTTTTTTTAAACAGAGAGTATTTTGTAAGTTGGTTTCTCTCTGGATTATTCATTATTCCCCTCTTCCCTAACTGTTTTAATCCATTGGCAATTTTGGCCACACTAGAAGGAAGACTTCATGATACAATACTGCTGGAGGTTTCGTAGACATTTGGAGCCAGGGAAAGGAGAGAGTCTCTGTAAGATGAGCTTAATGTTTATGACATGTGAAAGAAACCACAAAGGCAAAAGACTTTAAATATCCACCACCTCTGAAAAAGCTTGAAGATTGCTGTCTCAAGCATAAAGCCATAGTAAAACAAGGATCATTAGTTCTACTTTTAGGAAATAACCTTTTGCTATAAACTTGCTGTGAACTGGCTTGTGGGACCTTGCCAAGGCTTTCTTTGAAAAAGATGTGGGCTTCTCTGAGCCTTGTACTGTGTTTAACTCCTGGTCTAGTGATTAGCTGTCCTGACTCCAAGGAATTAATGCACATTTCATGAGCAGAAGCTGAACAAATTAGAACCTTTTACTATTTATAGTTAAGGGGTGAAACTCCTTCTTTAGCTGTATTGCAGTGTCTCCTGAAACAAGTGGAGGCTATGTACTTTATTTCTTCTACTGCATTGTTAATTACCAGAAATTAAGGTGTAGGTGACTTGCTGACAGCAATTTTCAAAAATCTGACTCTTGAGAAATGAAGGGTTCAATACCACCCTATTTTTTTTTTAAACCTGAAGACTTTCTATGCAAGGTGAAAGCAAGGAGTTTGTGTGTCCTGGAAAGAATGTGCAATTATTCATTTTTTCCAGGTTCCTGTACTCATCTATTTTTTAAGCAATTCATTACTGAATACCCCAAGGGATATTTAATGAAATTTGGTATCACAATGAAGTTAAAGTTGGAACTGTGTTTGTCACTGGATGATGCTGAATTTAAGTTTGGCATTCACTGAGGGGCTGCAGT
The DNA here is from genome assembly GCF_026979565.1 of Vidua chalybeata. Classification (NCBI taxonomy): domain Eukaryota; kingdom Metazoa; phylum Chordata; class Aves; order Passeriformes; family Viduidae; genus Vidua; species Vidua chalybeata. The sequence continues at coordinate 3,833,082 of NC_071549.1, read as the reverse complement.
GTGTCCAGAGAAGGGCAGTGGAGATGGGAAAGGGTCTGGAGAGTCAATCATATGAGGAATGGCTGAGGGAGCTGGGAAAGGGGCTCAGCCTGGAGAAAAGGAGGCTCAGGGGGGCCCTTCTGGCTCTCCACAACTCCCTGACAGGAGGGGACAGCCAGGGGAAGGTGGGGCTCTGATCCCAGGGAACTGGGACAGGATAAGAGGGAACAGCCTCAAGTTGCACCAGGGGAGACTCAGGTTGGACACTGGGAGGAATTTCCCCATGGAAAGGGTGTCAGGCATTGGAAGGGGCTGCCCAGGGATGTGATGGAGTCCCCATCCCTGAAGGTCTCCAAGGAACAACTGGAGGTGGCACTCAGTGCTCTGGGCTGGATGACAAGGTGGGAATCAGGCAGAGGTTGGATTCCATGATCTGGGACATCTTTTCCATCCTCAGTGATTCTGGGATCTCTGGGATGCTCTCAGCCTGCTGCAGGAGGAACAAGGGTTGATCTCTGGCAGAGGAGGAAGGCAGCTCCAGGGGAGAGCAGCCCAGGCTGAGGCTTGGGGAAACACTCGGGTCTCTTTCTGGGCTGTGCTGCTCAGTTAGATGTGAGCTCTGTGCCTTTCCCTGTTTCCCTTTCCCATGTTGAAACAGGCAAAGACACTAACCTAAATGAGAAATACTTGGTTCTTCCTGAGACAAAATCACTGTAGAAAAGATGTTTCCATTTGCACAAGTTTTTGTTAAATACCCAAGTGCTTATTAATATAATTTCAATGTAATGATTCCCACTATGACTATGCTCACTATGGTGTGTTTAGCCACAGGAAATGTTTCCTTTTTTTCAATCCTGGTCTTTCCTTCAGAGTGGCAGTAAACTTCTGGTTCCTTGTTTTGCCTCACAACAGTAAAAATACAGGCAGGCCTGTCGTATCACAGACAGTGGTTACTGTGAAATCAGACCTTCAATCAAAGGCTTTTATGTCTGCAGTATCAGAAGCTCAGCAGCCTTTATCACCTACCCACCATCTACAAATAAAATTTGAACACGGAAAGTGATTAAAATGGGTCTGCTTTATGAACAGAGAAATAAAAGCTGGCCTAAATAAGACAGACTCTCCACTAATAACAGCAACAACAATGTTCCTGTCTGGTTTTTATTTGGGATACACATCTTATAATTAATCTTCCTTCTCCTAATTTCCCTTTCATCTGAGGCTCTTCCAAGCACTTCATGGGAACATAATAACCAAGCCCAACTGTATCTGTGACACACATGATTATTGTTATTATCTTCATTAGGATAATGCAGACTCTGAAATTCTTCATGATCAAGTAACATGCCCAAGGTTAAATAGTGATGTAGTGTCAGGACTGAGAACAGAGCAGCCCCGTCTCCTAATTCAGGGCTGAATTCAGGTTTTGCTCTGTCACCTAGGAGTGTGCATCACTGTCCTGTTACCAGAGCCCTTCTCATGGAGGTCCTGTAGCAGTGCAGCTTGGCAAAATCAAGAACCTTGCTGTGAAGGGTGTTTAGCTCCAGAAACCACTGCAACTTGCACTGAATAAAACTCTATATAAAAAAAAAAAAAAACAAAAAACAAAAAAAAAAAAAAAAACAAAAAAAAAAACCAAAACAAAACAAACAAACAAAAGCACACAAAAAAACCCCCCACAAAAACAAACAAAAAACCAAACAAACAAACAAAAAAGAACCAGTCCTTTTTGTGCTGTCATGCTTATTTTAGTGTCCCCTGTTCTCATCTGAGTACACACTCTCATGCAGGTATAAGGTTTCTATCCACGGATTTTTGCTATATCAGCCATGGACCTATTGTAGAACACAGTAAATTCTTTACTAGATAATTTTAAGAAGTTAGACCAATGCATTTAAGTATCTTCTGTGATAACTCCAAAGCTGGTTTCTTTTCTCTAATAGTACTGTGGGTTCCTTAACAAGCTTTTGTACCCTACATAGATCTTTGAATACCTGTGTGCTCTTACTAATTACCTGTACAAAGCCACTTGCTTTGCCAGTAAATGAATTTAAAGACACTTTGCTTAGAATAACTAATGGATAGTTGGGCACCATACTCAGTTGTGACCTGACACAGCTTGACCAGGACCCAGAATGAAATGGAAACACTCAGTGTGTTTCTGTGGGAGATAAATGCATGTGAGGAGTGTCACATTGCTTTGTGCTCAGGGAAAGGTGTTTTAATCTGAGGCAGATGTTGGAATGGGCAGTGACAGGAGGGCATTTCCACTCATACATAAATTAAAATATGCCCATGGTTAGAGCTCTGCAATGGCTGCTTTAAACACTTGTGACAGAAAGCTCAAGGTGGTTCCAGGAACCAAACATGGGCAGTGTGTAGGAATGTACCCCCATTCAGCCTCATCTGTGGGAAAAACATCTTCCTCAGAGCATATGAGGATAAAACAGGACCTTTTGATTTATTTACGTCATGCAGGTAGTAGGATTCTTGCAGATCAGTGCACTTGTGATGGGGGAGTTCCCCAGCTGAATACCAGGATGGAGAGAAGGAATAGGAGGAAGGGAATGTGTGTTGGATATGAGAAACTGCTATAGGGGTCACAGTGCCCTCCAGATCAGGGTGGATGAGGGGACCCCAGAAGTCCTAATTATGGTGCTCTAGAGAGAGCAGGGAAAAGAGGTGGATGGAAGGAAGCATTGTGTTACAGTGGCCTTGGAGCAGCTGTATCCTCCCTTCTTGTCCTCCCTCTTACGAACACAGGTGAGAGAGTTGGGCTTGCTCAGCCTGAAGGAGAGCAGGCTCAGGGGAGACCTTAGTGCCCCTTCCAGTGCCTAAAGGGGCTCCAAGAGAGCTGAAGAAGGACTTTGGATAAGAGCCTGGAGAGACAGAACAAGGGGGAATGGCTTCCTACTGCCAGAGGGCAGGGAGAGATGGGATATTGGGAAAGAATTCTCACCTGTGAGGGTGCTGAGACCCTGGCACAAGTTGCTCAGAGCAGCTGTGGCTGCCCCTTTCCTGGAAGTGTTCAAGGCCAGCTTGGATGGGGCTTGGAGCAGCCTAGTCTTGTGGAAGGTGTCCCTGGCCATGGCAGGGGTTTGGAACAAGATGAGCTTTAATATCCATTCCAACCTAAACCATTCCATGATTCTTTATGCAGGATGACAGATTCATGAACCTACCTGCCAAGTTCAGCAGCAGAGTCTCAGGGGTGTTTAAAGCATGTGTCTAAGAGTAAAGGCTATTCTGGGATTACTAAAGTTAGGGTAAGTATTTTTAGCTGAGTCCAAAAACTTCTTCATCTGGAATTTTAAACAAGGTTTAGGTAGCTACTTGAAATAGTGGAGCTTTGGTTTCTTTTACAGACTTCCTGTTGTCTTAAAAGAGGGTGGCAGCACCAAGTTTGTATCACAGTTTTATCCAGGTTTTAATCTGTGGACGAGATGCTGTGGACAATTCCAGCTTTTCCTGCTTGTGCACTTAAAGCCTCATGAGCCTGTCCAGATCTAGGTCACAGAGGGAGATTTGTGTAGTGGACATTAACATTGCACAGCCACTTGTGCAAAATCAGTGTGCAGGAGCACTGAAGATGTGCTCTTACACCTCTGTACTGGCATGAAGTTGATGACAAGAGCTCTTTGTTAGCCCAGGACTATGACAGTGGATGTTTCATTCTTTGACTGAGAAATCTGACAGTCATGCACTGCAGAAACCTGCCTGGAATGTGCCTGACATTCCCTGATGGGCTGCTTTGCTCCTGGCTGCTGCTCTTCTGCAGATCACTCTGTACAAGGTACCTCTGCATCTGGTATCTCCCTTGCATTTTATAAAACATTCTTTGTGGTAAAAAAAGAATAAGAAGCTCCTTACAATTACATACAATATACCAATGTGCCCCGGACAGCCTGTGATGTTCTGAAATAGCTGCGAGGTACTGCCAAGCAGAAGCAAAATGCAAATGAGAGATGAGATGCAGTCACTTGGAAGTATGTCCAATCTGAGTGCACATTTCTACAGATTTGATAGAAATCTCCTTAACTGGAGAAATTAGCTGTCATCTGCTGTAAATCATCAGTCACTAATTACCCCAGTTGTTCATTCAGTCTCCTGTGTCACAGAAATGTGCATAGCTGTAGGAGAAAAGGAAGTGGGTAAAAAGTGCTAGAGTGTGGAACTAGAGAACACTGAGGCTTCCTTTCATCTTCACAACCTTGAAATTTACAATTTTTGACTCTCTGATTTTTTTTTTTAGTTTAACAATTTGAATTTAATTTTATTATTGTGAAATAAAATCAATGAGCTCCAGAGACACAGTTGCTTGTACATAGAAGTGCACATAATAGCCCAGGCCTTTTGGTGGGATTTGTGTTCCCAACCTACCTGAAAACCTCAAATCCAAGAGGTGGTGTGTCAGAAGGTGTAACAGAGCAACTTCTCGTTGCCTGTGTGAGTAAGGTGGCACCAAAGTGGTTGTGCTTGCATACACTTGGGTTTAGAACTGCTAACCTTATGCCATGCACACTACTAGTTCTCAGTTTAGTGCTGTTAAAATATTTGCATGTGCTTTGACTGGTTCCAAGTGATTAATACCCACCTATTTACTTGATAAGGTATATCAAGCATTCAGTAGATTATGGCAATATGCTTCGAATGTATTTGGTTAAAATATTTACTTTTATAAAAGTAAAGGCATCAAACTGATTCTGAGAACAAGAGCCCAATCATTATGTATTGTCTCTGGAACTCATAAATGCCTCTTTCCTTTCTTGATTTTATCTAGTCAGAAAACCATGAGGTTAGAACTGTGAAGTCTATAACCACATCCATACAAAGACAGCAAAAATCTCCAAAATCTCTCCAATAAGAGATTTTATAGATACTTATTTTAATTTCCTTGCAATTTGTGGCTCATGCCAGTTTCCTGACTCATCGTCACCCCGGTATGGTGATAAGCCAAGTTTTCCAATAAGGAAAACAAGGGAGCAGTGAGTCACTGACTGAATTCATATGCACTTGATTTGCTCTTTCATTATCCATACTGGTTTTATTTATTTTAATTAGTTCATATACAAAATCTCTGAGATATGTTTCACTGCATGAATTAGCTCAACTTGTTAGTCTTGTCTAAAGATTAGAAAGGCAGAAGACAAGTACAGCTTCTGGTGGCAGGCCCAATTTTTTCTGCTACAGAGTCCACGAGGATAATATGAATTGGGGGAGTATCTGAATTTTCTGAGATTTGAATAATTGAAATAATAACATTATTTTTTGAGGCTCTCCTCTTTGATCTGAAATGTCCCAAGAGTAGTTTTTTTTTTCCCTCTGGTAAAGATTGTGTTTCATTCTGTGCTTGCATTAGATAAAAACCCCCAGAAATTGGGTCTAAACTGAGTCCTGAGCTAGAGATGCTGAATGTGGGAGAAAGCATTGTCTGAAAGCTGCTAATGGTTCCTGTCCTTTCAGATTACTAATATAAACCTCAGCTACTACTTCAGTTTCTTTGATTTTTCAGATTTGTAAGAGGTTCTGATTTTCCCCATTCCACATAAAGGAACTGTTCCAAGTCTCAATGAATAAGTTTGGTTTTAAGTTCAGGTCTAGGTGCCAATTCATTTTAGTCTGTCCTTTGAGCCAAATCCTGTCACTTATCTCTAACTGAAGTCTTCCCTTGGCTAGTGGGAGCTGCCAGGCTGATTATATAGGCTAAGCAGTAGTCTGCAAGTGAGATGAGGCAGGGGTGAAATTAGGGATCTCCTTGCAGGGAGCTGTGTCCCGGTGGAGAGGAGAGTGAAGTGACACTGTGAGCTTCTCCTCAGATTTGGCCCATGTCATTTTTAAGTCTTACTGCTGAGAGCTTTTGTTGCAATGGGTCATAAATGGAAAATGTTCCATGTTTTGGAATTTATTTAAGCTCTTTGTTTCATGCTGGCCAAGTATCCCATGTTCCCTATTTGACAAGGACATCCTTCCCAGCCATAGTCCTGGGAACAGACATATACTCTAATTAAGGAGATGAAGGATTTGATTAGGGTGTGGGTTTACCAATGAGGCACACAGCATTTGGCAGCCATGGTTACATTCAAACTCCTATTTGTTTTGTTTGGTTTTTGTTTTGGTTTTTTTTTTAATCCCAACAAGACTGGCTGTCCTGTGCTGCCTTCCCGAGACACCCTGACCCTGTGTTAATTATGCCTTGTGCTAATCGATTCTATACCTGATGAACTTTTTTCATCTCCTCCCAGTCTTCCAGGCAATTTTGTGCTCAGACTTTGCATGCCACATTACAGTAGAGTTTGAGTTGTTAGAGAAACCATCATTTATTGCTGCCAGAGCAATAAGTTGTTTTTTAATATACTTCTTCTCCCTGTTCTTGATTAATCACATTCCTTCTAATTTTTTTTTCCTGTTGCTTAATTACTTGTTACATGCTATGCAGGTAAGCCAGTAGTAGCCTTTGGGAATGAATGAATAAATGAATAGCTCAGATACTTCCCTACTGATACTATAATAAGGACAAAAACATTGAATGAAAAAAGTGGGTGTGACAGGTGGTGTGAGTCTCCAAGGATAACACTGATTTTGATTCAGAATATGAATGTCACCTCAGACATTTCTATTTCATTTCCCAAGCAGTAGTGTGTGTTTTGCAGAGCTTACAGCACCTGTCCTTCCAAAAACCCACTGCAAATGCTGCTTGGAGTGAACAGTAATTCCTCTGCTGTGTCCTGACAGTCCAACACCATCATCTGAGACAAGCCTCTACCTTCTGCAGGTAGTGGGAGGCTCTCAGTGCCTGTGAAGGCTGTGAACTCTCACACTTCTCTAGGGTTTTGTTAGGAAATGGCTGGAGCTTTGTCAGGGGAGATTTATGCTGGGTATCAGGGAAAGGTTCTTCCCCCAGAGGGTGCTGGCACTGCCCAGGCTCCCCAGGGAATGGGCACAGCCCCGAGGCTGCCAGAGCTCCAGGAGAGTTTGGACAGCGCTGCCAGGGGTGCACAGGGTGGGATTGTTGGGGTGTCTGTGCAGGGCCAGGGGCTGGACTGATGATCCCTGTGAGTTCCTCCCAGCTCAGGATATTCTCTGATTCTATTCTGTGATTTTGAAGCAACTGTTTCATGTCCTATGAATGACATCAGGATCCTGGCTGACTCTGATCTTCAGCTCAAGCTGCTGTGATTGTCTCTTCCCAGCAGTCTTTTACTCAGGGAAACCCCTTCCTAAGGACGCTGCTGTGGGTGTTGGCAGTTGCTTTTCAGTGCTTTCTAGGTCACAAGTTTCATGCATTACAGTGTGAACAGATCTTAGGAAACCCTTGTTTTGATTTGTCTAATTGTTGGGTTTGTTTTGTTTGTTTCTTTTTAATCCTGCAGCATTATTTCGAAACCAAAGACTGTTTCAGCAGTGTGTATTGTCATGTCATGCAACAGTGGAAACTAGTTTTGCAGAAGGAAAGTTGGTGTTTATGTCCTAAGGAAGCTCCTGTCAATGTTTTCAAGCCACATGTCACCAGGCATTATCAGTACTTGAAGAGCAGGCAGGGAATGCTTTCATGGCAATCCAAAGAAGGTAGTACGACATTTATATTCTAGACTTGCTAGTTCTGGCAGCAGTGGGAATTTATCTTGAGGTACAAATATCAGTAGGGCTACCACGGTGGTTTTCTGTAGCTGAATATTTAAATAGGACTCAAATTGTGCCGCTGTTGTTTAATAGCTGGTGGGTGGCTGAGCTGAAGCAGCTCGTTTGAAGCTCAGGGATCTGTGTGTGAACTGCTGCTACACCTTGGGGTTGCAGTGAAGATACAATCACAGAGACTTCAGAATAAACTTCTCTTCACCTAATCTTTTCACATGTCTCTGAAGAGACAGGTGTGTTGCACCACTCCTCTGCCTCCTTAATGCTTTATTTGAAGGAGGTTGAATATGGCTGCAGGCATGAGGAAGAGCCTGATGGGAGGAAGGTGATTTGTGTCTTTAATGGATAGAAGGCCAGGGCTTGGCTATCCATGTTTAGGTATCTCCCTCTAATGAAGCTGGTCGTGGAAGTACCAGGGATCACAGTCTGAGAAGAAAATGCCTTCATAAGAGAGGTAGGTAGCAAGAGGTAATGGAAGAAACAGTATTGTCAGTACAGAGTCTGCACTGGCGCTCAGGGAGTTGAGTGTGTGAATCTGGGTTCCATAAAGAGAGGTCCAGACCTGCAGTGGGGCAGGAGGGAGGGTGCTAGGGGCACACATCCTGTATCCTGTGGAAAACCATGTGCTGCTTCTTTTCAAGCACCATCTTTTTTCCCCCGTTAAAAAATGCCTTTAAAAATGAACATGCTTTCTTAAGTAAGTAGTTATGTTGGCCAGTGGTGTTGCAGCACACACACAGTATTTATAGAATGTGAGCTGCAAACCTGTGCCTTTACTTCTATAGCTCTGTACTCTGTGCACAGGCCAACTCTACATTTTGCACCTGCCTTGGAAGCACTTTGAAAGCAAAACATGATGTTTTGTTTTGGTGACTGGAAAATGGGGCTGTCCCAGGGAAGCTCTAATGTGTTTTTGCTTTGAAATTGTTATTTTACTGTGGACACTGTTGTCCACATTTTACTGTGGACAAACTAATGGACACTGTTTCTTATCATGGCAATGTATACAGGCAGCAGTATTTGGTGAAGTGCCCACGTAGAATCCTGCAGCTTTTGATTTGTTGTAGCTCAGATCAGGGACACAAAACCTATCTAGGTAAGCAGCTTGCCTCATGCCTCATCTGGACCACCTAGCTCCCTGTTTGAAGTGTGAACCACAGCTTCCAGGAAAATTCAGCTTTCCCAAAGTATTTCCCCTAAAGCAGAGATAACCTGGGCCATTAAATGTGGATTTGCATTCCAAAAGCCTCAGAATCATGTCTTTTACAATCAGTGTTTGTGAAGTGATCAGTAGAAATATCAGCAGTACCCTAGAAACCCTTTGTCCCTGTGAGTGGATGAGGTCAGGCACATCCCTCCCTATCTGTAGCACTCCATGGCCTTTTATCCTCCAAATTGCTTCTCAAAGTCCTCTTCATGACCAGTGCCCACATAAGTCTGATAGCTGCCTTGGTGTCTGTCAGGTTCTTAGACATTAGGCCTGGTAAAAGTCCCCTAGAGATGGCTGCAGTAACCAGTCTTTGCTCTTCTCTCTGGGTTCCCAGTAAGTGCTGTCCCCGTGTCCATCTTGATCAGCACTCCTGGCTGGGTGCTGCCTCTGTTTCATCTCATTGAGTTCCAAATCTACATCAGCATTAACAGCATCTGGTTCAGCTGCTGAGATGCTTTGGGAGATTGGCACCATGTTTCCTGTATGTTTGCTCAGCCCTGAAAATACAGAATGTGCTTAAGAAATAATAGGTGGGAGAACACAAGGTGCCATGTAATCAATCATACAGCCATCCCAAAGGGCCAGCAGCCCTCCAGAGAGGTTCTCAGGAAGACTGGTGCCTGCTTGCTGCTCTTGGCTATTTTGAGATCCTCCTGCATCATAGGTATGAGCTTTAATCCAAGAAAGACCTTGCCAGCCATGTGTGGTGGCTTCACCTCTTGGATTGCATCAGGTGCTGTGAGATACAGCTCTGCAAGCAATGTGGTCATTGTCTGGAGCCTGGCTCCAGCTCTCTCCCTTCCCATCATCTAGAAGCAGAAGGGAAAGTCAAAAGCTCTATCATTGTCCTGTATTTTCCCTTGGTCTATCATTGCTTAATTGTATCCCTAAATCTTATTAAATTCTGGGGTGAGTCATTGCCCCAGTGAGGTAGAAACAGAGCTGAGTGAATTTAAGAGAGGAGGAGTGTCTTCCCAGGTGAGTGGCTGAGCAGGAAAACTCCCACAGCAGAGAACTACTATCACTTCATAGGTGTGTTGCATCATCTGCCTGCTGTTGCCTCTAATTTAATGTTCTAAACCCAAATTAAAACACCTGTAGTCCAAAGAGAATATAAAATAACTTGGGAGTAGGAAACCCATGCCATTTAGACATGCAGATCTCTCAATCATCTGAGACCTTCTCCCAAGGTCACACAGGATTTACAATTGTGGTTCTGCATTGTCCTGTTGTATTGACTCTCCATAGAACCCACTTTCCTCTCCACCAACAGGATAAAAATGTAGGATTAATCCAAGTGTCTGCATGTCTGTGTCCAAAATGTATTTAATTTTTGGCTACAGGAGTTCGAGTTTGTAAAACTCATTATGGTCTAGAGAATGGTGAAACCACTGTCACTGGACAAATAGCTTGTCACAAACTGGAAACTCTCCTATGCTTTTTTTTTTTTTTTTTAGTAGACACCATTATATTCCCCTCTACTTTCTGTTTTGGTTTCTGATGCAAATCCATAAGTTTGTTTTCCATCACATCCCAGGCTCCTGCTTCTCATAACTTTTAGAAGTTTCATGTGCCTCTTTGGCATTCTGTCATGGCTGGGATTATGTTGCTGAAGGTAGGAGAGCCACCTTTCAGAGTGCTGGATGGAGCTCTGGACATGTGAGTGTATTCCCTCGTGGAATATATTTCATCTAGTCCAACCCCCTGCTCAGCTGCAAGCAATGAGTAGGATATTTCATTTCTGTGCAGCACGACTGAGTGATGATAGGAGAGCATGAGAAAATACTGTCCTTGGTATTTCCTCCCTTCTTCCACATTGTTCTTGAGGATGTTGATGAGTTCATTGTCCCTAAAATTGGGTTATAGTGCCCAGGAGTTGTTTTGACTTGTTGAGCTTTGCCTGATGTGGGCAATCTGGGACCAAGCAGTACTGGAGCCCAAAGTGCTCAGAGCTGGTTAAGCTTAGTGAGGTTTCTAAGTTGGGTGGCGTGAGAAGTTGGGTGGCATGGATGGCATGATTTTTTTTTGTGGAAAGGTGGAACACCAAGGGGAGCAGGTAAGTCAGCTACACCACTGAGGGGTTTGCTAGAAAGATGCAAATTTATTTTTGCTCATCAGTTGCTGCCTGGGTAATAGTATCTCAGTTGCTAATGGAGCAAACTAGGGAAGCACAGTCAAGAAATGCCAGGGCACTTTGTAAATGGAGTTAAATCTGCCATCCAAGAGAAAGCAAAGAAATTACTACAATTTCCTGTTGAAATTGTAGTAGACAGCAATGTTCCAGAGGAGAAGAAAGGCCAGGGGAGCACCGTGTCAGGATGGATGTAATCAGGCACTTAATACTTCAGAAAGGTATGGAATCACAGAATAATTGAGGTCAGAAGTGACCTCTGGAGATCATCTAATCCAAGCCCCCTGCTAAAAGCAGGGTCAGCTACAGCAGGTTGCACAGGAGTGTGTCCTGTTGGGTTTTCAATATCTCCAGGGACGGGGAACCCACAACCTCTCTGAACCTCCAAGCTTGACCTCCCTGACAGTAAAAATTCATTTTCTTATGTTTAAATGGAATTTCCCAGATTCCAGTTGTTGCCCTTTGCCTCTTTAACTGGGCACCAGTGTGAAGAGCCTGGCTCTGCGTCTACCCACTTTTATCAGTAACAACATACGTTAATTAGGTTCATACCCTTCCCCACCCTCAGCCTTCTTGTTTGAGGCTAAACAGTCTGATGAGAGAGTGGGGAAGTGGGAGTTGTTACAGGAGGCTGTACTAATGTTTCTGGGCAGATACTGAGGCCTAAAGCCCACCTGAATGCTGTTCTGAGTAAATAGTGATGTACAAGTAGTACAGAACAGCTCAAATGAGCTTTCTTGCTTTTTCCTTCCTTTTCTCCATCTTCTTCTTTTCCTTTAGTATCTTTAATTTATGACTGTTCCCTTGGCATTGTCCCAGATGTCTTCTGGGAATAGTTCTCTCTGGGTCTTTTATCTCTCTGTGTTTGTCATTTAGTGTCATCTTGGCAGTCTCAAAAGCTAGGACATTTATGGTGAGTGATTCAGGTTGGTGCTCAGTTGATTTCTGTAACCTGCAGAGATGAGAATGATGACTTTGGATAAAGCCTTGGATTAGAATTTGAGCTGGAGGTGAACTTCTGTGGATGTTCAGTGTCGTTAGAGAATGATTTTCTTCTTTTTAGAAAAGAAACTTGCATATTCTCAGGTTAGGGGAAGACAGTAGTCGAAATAAGGAGGTCCCAGATTTAAAGAGAGCAGCAGCCTCAATTCCAGACCCAGGCAGTCAGATGCTGGTTATTTAGACCACTGACAAATACTCAGGCCTATGGATTTGCGTCTGAGACTACTGGATCATGCAGAGCTTGGCAAACCTGTGTGCCCCCAAATGAGTTATTAAAGCTCTGCTGTGGGTTTTCATATTGGTTTGTTGGTTACAAAAACATGACTGTCATATATACCTGATGTTACATGTGTCAAACTGTTTGGTACAAGAAAGTTAAATCTAGTTGAATGTGTAAATACTTCAAAACCTGTTGATTTTGCTTGTGCCGATTAGTATATTTGGGTTCAAAGAAGACAAGATTTGGTTTGGTTCTGCTTGTAGTTGCTTTGAATCTTAGCATCTAGTCACTTACCCACCTTTATTAAGGTATTTTAAATTTATTTGTTATATTGGCTTTGAAATAGGAACTCCCCAGAACTAGTTAAATATGAAATCTTTCATCATTGCTATCAATTTGTCATATCTCCTCCCAGCAGAGATTTGTTAAAACTTGTCTTGGATTCAATTTGTCTGTCTTGTCAAACCATTTGAAGCACCTTAGATGCAGAATCAGTTTCCCTGTATTTCTGTGAAATAACAGAAATAAGAGGTCTGGATTATGAAAAAAAAAAAAAAAAACACACAGAAAGAAAAGCCTGATCTTATTTAAGTAGAAAGACCAGTTTCCATTCATGAGGATTTCATTCCCAGGCTCATTGTATGATGTTGCAACTGCCTACCTCTGCTTTTATTGTAGTAGCTCAAAATTACTGAGTGTGTAATGTATAGAGAAAAAAAAGTGCAACCTTTAGAAGTTATGTGTTAAAACTGGAATTTGAAGCTTTGCTGATGTGTCACAAAAGGTTTGAATTGAATGCTTTTCAGAGGCTAAGGCACTGAGCATGTTCTCCCTTTTCCTTGTAGGTGTGTTACTAGACATCCAGCAGCACTTTGGAGTCAAAGACAGTGGGGCTGGCTTGCTGCAGACAGGTAAGAAAGTCATTCTTATCTCACTGCTCTTTGTAATATTCCATTTGTCCAATGGGTGCCTAAAGATTTCTTCATTATGATGCATGGGCATACTGGTTGTGAAATCTACTCTTAGAAAGGTGAATAAATACACTCCTACTGGGAAGCTAAATGAACATGAGGGTTTTTTTGGCCTTGATTTACTGTTGGGCAGGAGATTGGGTCTCACAATGACTTGAGTGTAGAATGGACCAAAAGCAAACAAACCTGATTATTTTATTTACAAGAACTAAATTCAAGCAGGAGATGGTTCCTTCCCCTATATTAGAAAACTCATGATAAACCAACACCAGGATCCTGTTCACTTCTTTAGGTTGGTAATAAGTGTGATGTATTTTGCCCTTCAAGTGCTTGACAGAGAATCTGCTGAATGGACAGTCCCTGGGAGCATGGTGTGGCATGAAATGTAAAACTCACTGGGGCAACAACCTGAGGATGAAAGCTGTAGGCAAGGCTAACCACTGCATCCATGAGAACTCATGGATTAACAATAGCCCTGGAATTCTGGTGCTGTTAGCGTCAACGTTTCTCTTGTGTAAGGAAGGATTGTTGCAATTCTGATGTCCTTTTGATGGAGCAGGCATTTTCATGTCTCAGACATCTTTAGGCAGAGCTGAACAACCCCAGGAGAACCCCAGCTTCTCTGCCTCTAGTCCTGAGGTGCCTTAGGGGAGGGCCTGTATCAGTGGGCTGCCCAGGATGACATTGAGTGCCAGTCTCATGCAGGCATGACAGCACGTTTGATCCTCGTGGAGAGTTGAAAGAAGTAGCAGTATTTTTAAGAAATGCAGTATTTTAAGAAAACAGTCTGCTTTGAAAACCTCCTACAGAGCTATTAATTAGCGTCATGGATTTGTGGTACTGTAGCTGTCTTGTCACTGTCATCTGTCTGAAGGAACCACACTTGAACAATTATATCTCTGAAAAAGTGAGAATTCTGTTAGGTTTTGAAATAGTGTGCCAGCATGACATGTTTTCCCATGCTATCACATCATATCATACCAAACACCTGTCAGGAGCTTGTCTGTGAAATTGTGGCCAACACTGAATTGTACAAAATAATTCATTCTTTATGATCTCACTAATTCTGGAGTCCATCAATTGGTCTTTGATTTCAAATGATGTGAACCACTGCAATTCCCCTCCTTTTTTATTTCCTGCAGCCCATGGCACAGTAGGGTTTCATCTATGGTTGCAGCTTCTTGGTAATGTTGTAATACAATTAATAACGATTTGTATTAAATGTTTAAAAAATGCTGTCCTTGTGGGACAGTAGAGCTCAGCTCAGCTGATGTGAGCAGCATGTGTCCAGAACAGAAGGTTTCAGCTTTACAAGTGTCACTAATTATACGTAGCATCAATCAGTTATGCCCAAAATGGCACTGGCTGTCTGTCAGATTCTTTTCTACAGCAATTATTTGTATTTATTTATTGTACTCAGAGGAACAGGTCCTCAATGTATAATTAAACACAAAGTGCTTTCAAGAAAATATTCTGGTGGAAAAGACACTTGCCAAAGCATGTATTTCATCTTACTTCCCTTCAGGATGAAATGCTTCTGAAGATTATTCATTGATAGCAAGTAAAAGCTAACTTCAACAGGATATTCATTTGTTAATTGCAAGATAAGTTATTTATTTCTCTAGCAAACACACAGGGCATCTGAAGACAGCATCACTGAGATACTGCAGGATTTCTCTTGAGTGTGTCAAGTTTTCTAACAGGTAATTTGTTGCTTTAAGAAAAGCAGTGTTTTCTCTTAGAGTTTTTTGCTGATCTGAAAATAGAGGGCTAGACTTTGCTTCTGCAATATAGATAATAATGTACTAATCACAGTGCTATCAGAAGAAAAGAGTGCTCAGAAAATGAAACGCCATTTCACATAAATAAGGGTAGAGGCACGTAACTGAAAGCTTATTAAGTCTATTCCTCCAGCTTGCCAAGTTTCTGTGTTGGCAGGTGGTCCATGGGCTAGGTATCCTTAATCCTGGTTAAATAAAAGATGCTGCCCTAAACCACCATTGCTTCTCATCTTTTGTCTTTTCTCTAAATCTGACTTCTTAATGTTAAAATCAGGGGAAGTGGTGCAGAGTTTAAAAACACTTGCCCAGGGTTGCAGAAAAGCCTGGAGCAAAGCTGGGGCCAGGCCAGATGTCTCCCACTCTTCTGCCTTAACCCTGAAAAGTTCCTTTGCCAGCAGACATACAAATGTTGTTTGCTTCCCATGAGATGGTCCTGCTAACTAATTGAGTGATGTGAGACGAAAGACTGTTCATCCTGATTATGTCCTCTGAATAAAGAGTGCATTAGTCCTCAGGTTTTTAATCCTACATCTAAACCAGTCCTAAATTAATTTACAACATTAATGAGGGGGAGTGAAATGTAGTATATATGCAGTTCATATCACTCATCAAAAAGGCAATAAAATAAAAAACTTTTAAAAATTTAAAAAGCCTTTTAACTGAGAAACAAGGTTGCATGAATTTTTAGGAGGAAATGGCTCTGAAAATCCAAACAGAAAGTGGGGAAAAGAAATCCACCAAGGATAGTGTTTGACCCTGTGTTCATACCACACCCCACTCTTTGCAGGCACAGCTGATCTGGTATCTCTCTCCCTCTGATCACTTGCAAGCCAATCCATACTCTCAGCTTCTGACGCTGTCTGGAAAGCAAAGGTGACTTGTTCCTTAGGAATTGCAGACACAAATAGAATTTTTGTGTTCTTTTATATTAATCCTGACATACAAGCTGCTCTTTAACCAAGAGATGATGTAAAGTGGTTAGAGGGACACTGTAACTCCCTGTTCAGAAAAATCACAGGACAATCCAGCCTCATCCATAATGGAAAGAAGCAGACCATGGCAATCTCTACAGCATGCATCCTGTGACAGCAGAGGACATGCTGACAGATGGAGCACAACTGCTGCTTGCTCAGTAGCATTCTAGAGTAGCACACATAAAACTGGTGATCTGAGCTTCAACTATCTCCTGATGATGCTGTAACTGTGTGCTGATCTTCCCTTTTAAAGCACTACATATGCACTTGTATAAATACTGATTTAGTTGACCATCCCACAGGTCTGCATCCAAGCTTTCTTGTGCTTTTCAGTTCTTACTGGCTGCTTTTTCCAGCTAGAGAAAGGATAAACCTGGCTGAACTCAAAAGGTGATAGAGCATCTTGTGCCTACTTGAACTGTACAGCTGTAGCCAGTCAATACATTTATGAACCAAACCATTCAAATAGTCTTATCTATGTGTGGAGTTAGGTAGGAGCAGCTACAGAACTGCAGGCCACTAGGAACACAAAGACTAAGAAGGTGGACAACTGAATTTGTACTGCTTCAACTGGATTTTGAACTTCTTCAAAATAGTGTTATCCTTCCATATACACTATATCATGGGAGTAATGCCTCAGTGCTGTACTCTGCTTTTGACTAGATTATTTTCCCTTCTTTCTACAATTTTTGTGTTTTATTGCTCTGTCTGCTCTCTGTGGCCTTGAATTTACTTTGGTTTTGTGTCTCTTGCCAGTGTCTCTGTAGCACACAAGAGCTCTTAATAATAGCAGTGGCTGGCTGGCGATACAGTTCGTCGTCCGAAGATCCCAGGATGTTTTATATCAGATGGGCTTATAAGGCTGGCCCTTATAGATGGGGAAACCAAGAAAGCCAGATGGGAAAAATTACCTGCCCAAAGTGGCACAGCAGGTCCGAGGCAGAGCCAGGATGAAAATTACAAGTCCAGTTCCTGAACATGCAGCATTAGTGTTATGAGTGAATTAATTAATGAGGTTAATGCTTAGACCCAGAGATTTGGTCCTTGTTACTGGGCACCTGAATCCTCCGATCCAGACAGCTCCAGCTCAGGGACTTCTGCAGGTGGAAACTGGGAGGTATCAAATGGAGGTTATTGCAAGGATTCTGTGGAAATACAGAGGGGGAAACTGTCTGTCTTCAGGAAGAGCATGGAGATGTCATTAGAGGAAACCCTGGTAGGCAAAAGTGTTTACTGTAAGGTCACAAGCCAGGAAATGTAAGAAGGTGAGAGGTCTGCAAGGACTCATTAAAGGTGAATAATCATAGATAACTGGGGCTCTGAAGGAACTTGTCTTTCCTCATATGCAGAGAGATGGGCATTCCCCCAGATGCCTTTCAGCCCCTGGTTTCCCAGAAAGCCAAGCAACGCCAGGTACTTCTTCGTAAATCTTGTTGTGAGCTCACTTTTCCTGTAAGGGTCAATTCCAACTACAGTCTCTGTTAATTTGAAAAGTGGAACTTTTATCTACCTGTGTTGCCCTACCTCTTGAGCTGACATAGTGTAACCTTTGGAGTAGGTTACAACCTTACAAATACACAATCAGCTCTGGTGTGCTGTGATTGTTCCCACCAAGCTATAAACATGTGCACTGAGAAGGGGTCTCAACAGTGTGGATGCAACACAATGGTAGCACAAATCAGACTTGATGAAATTCAGTTTCCTTTAACTCCCATCTTCTTGTCATTGGCTTATGGTGGCAGCTGCACCTCTCTAATATTTTTATTTATTCCATGCAGAAACCACATTCTCCAGGTGCTACCCCTGAATATGTGTATATTACGTGAGTTGCAGGTGCTGCTTGTTTCTTTTCTACCATCTGCTTCTCCCTAAATGGACACTGTTTTTCTCCTCAGCTGTGCTCTGCAGAACTGAACTACATCTTCATGTTTTGCTTCCTACTGCACCTGCTTAACTGTTCTTCTTGCTAGAACAGAGAAAATCATAATCTAAACACTTTCTGTTTTCTATTTCAAGTTCATGGGCTTTGCTTTTGGGTGAATGGCTTCCTGCACCCGAGCACTTCCCAAGGAGGTGGCTCCTCAGGTGTCCAAGCCAGGAGGTGAGATAGAATGCTTATAGAATATTTTGTGGTTGCTTTTCTTATGACTGCAAATGGTTTGGTCCACCATGTCCTACCCACTGCCTTCTTCCCTGCTTCCAGCAATACTAAGCATTCTTAAATCCAGGTTACTTCTCGGGCAGTCTGGTGCTCAAAATGGCAGGACAAGGTAGAGCTTCTTTCTGCCAGGAGATCCTCTAAGTCCTTTCAACAATGAGCAAAACCTTTCTCCCCATTTCCCCCTCCATACCTGACTTTGTGTCCTTTTCTCTGACATTTTTCCATCTTTTATAGGATGCTGCTGATGTAGGGATTAAGCAAGGTCAGTTTAAGCAATGAAGAGGAGAAAGCAGGGCTCTTTAAATTGCCTTGATTAATATTGTGATAAGGGTTAGTCTTACTTTACTGGAGTGAGTTGACAAAGTCCAGAGCTTGATTATTTCCCACCTACATCCTTTACAAGTTCAGACAGTCCTTTTTTCCTGTGTGCTAGAACAGTCTGATATCCTGAGAAGTCATGGCAGTCTGAGGGTCTGATTCATGAAAGCACTTAAACCTATTTGGAAATGCCTCGGCAATCAAGAAGGAGAGTATTGTCTTGAATCAGTGAGCAGGTTAGAGGAAAACGTGTTTGTGCCCTGGCCCAGTCCCCACACACCAAGGACCGAACTATAAAAATGCCGTTTACAGCCTGTGTTCCCACTGGACAGCCCTGGATTGCAAAGTAAATCTTCTTTGGGGGGGATGAAATGGTCAGGGTGGGAAGGGAAGGTGTCCTTGCTTCCTACTGAGAGGAGGGAAGTGCTTCAGCTGGTGTTGTATTTTGTCTTTCCATTGTTCGTGTCAGCAAGTGAGTGCAGGCTACTAGAACAGGGAAACTCTCCAGACTGCCTTGTCTTCATTAATATCTTCACTTTATGATAATGCATGGCCAGTAGCACAAGATAACAATTCATTCCCCCATCTTGTCTTTCTGCTTTACACAAGGAAAGTTTGTCCTCACTATTAGCCTTTCAGGTACTTGGTCTGGGTGTTGCAAGGGAAACTTGTACTTTTGCTGCCTGTGGCACATCTGTTCTATTAGTAGAAATTGGCCTATTTTCCCTCAGGCTGTAGTTCAGACACCTCTTGCCAAGGTTGTCTTCACTTCTGCAATTTATTATAATAATGAGGGGAAAGACTTCCCACAGATTTTAGAGAAGTAGTTATTATTCCACCCAAAGTCCCCACATCTTTTAACACAGCCTGTCCACCCCCCCACGGATGTTCCTCGGACCTCAGAATTTGATTCAAGCACTGTATAGTGGAAGACAGGATTTTTGTTGATATTGTGTAATACTTTCAAACAACATTTTCCTCTTAGTACCAGCAGTGCAGTCTCATGTAACTGGTATCTGCACAATTTTGTGCACAAATAGTTCAGAAGGGCTGGTCTGGCTCCCTTGACTTTTTTCATTACCACCATAGCAGTAATTATGAAAGAGAGAGATGAACATTTACATTATCAGTTATTATGTATTTAATGGCTTATGTTCAAAAACCTTATAAGTAGGTTACTTTTTTTCCTCCCCTTCTTCAGTGGCACTAAAAGCTTTTGGTAGTAAGTGGAAAACCTGCTTATCTTTAATTCTTGCTTTCACTGTGCCTATAAGTTTAATTTTCAAGTGTGGTGACCAGGGGAGTGAGTGTTTGTATGTGGTCTCAGTATGGTATCAGTTGCTGTTGATACATCTTGGGCCCAATGTAAAGTGTTAGCTCAGAAGGGAAGGGGTTTTTTGCCTTGACCTTAAGTGAAGTTGGATCAGGGTCTGTCTTCTGTGAACTGGGGGTAAGAAAATAGACCTAATTTTTATGGTACATTTTATATATTTATAGTACATTTTATATATTTAACATGCTTCATCCCAGGGGAGCCTCAAGTGCTCTCTCTGAAAAGATTTATTTTAAGGTTGTTTTGGTTTTGTCTTGTCTCCCACACCTAGAGAACTCTATTTTTTTTTTCAGAGCACAAACCCGCAGTTCTGCAGGGCAGAGTATGGTGCAGTGAGAATGTGAACAGCAGGGAGAGATCAGGTGATAAAGAGGTCAGGCTTGGTCTGTGCCCACTGGGAGATCCCCAGGGTGATACAGTAGTGTTGGAAGCATTGCTGTTGGAGGTGGTGTTGGATTTGAGAGAGAGATCACTTGGATAACCCCAATAGTCTTGACAGAATGTGAAGGACTCGAGCACTGAAGGTGCTGTTTGGGAATGAAGAGCACTGAGGTTGGTTGCTATTACACAGCAGGCGTCCAGAAGATTCTGGAAGTTCAGGGGTGTGTTTGCAGTAGTGGGAACGTTGGGGTCCTAGACCAGTCCATGCAATTGTTTTGCTTCTCTAATGTCCTATCTGGAGTTCCAGGTGACCTTTCCTCCAAACCAGTGCTTCTCAAACCTTTTGGGCTGTGTACCAGACCACTCTGCATCCTTACAATCAAATTGGTATAATGATTTATTACCACTATAAAAGTAGCATTGCTACTTGTCTGGCTGGAAAGAACATGCTGTTTTGTCGTTGGCCACAATTTTGGGAACCGTAGCCATGGCAGAAGCAGGAACAGGTCAGCAGGGCTGCAGTGATTCCCATATAAAGACCCATATGCCCCTGAGGAGGAGTGATTCATTCATAGACACTTGTGCCTGGCTTTGAAAATGAATTCCAGGGCATCACTTACGTAAAAAGTGAACATTCTTCATGGTATTGGGTAGTGTTACCAGCCTGCAGAACTAGATTCCAATTAACACAAGTAAGCCTGACTTGCATGAATGGTGTATTGTTGTATCAATCTCCCAATGTTCTCCCTTGCCCCCAGTAAATGCACATATTTGGGGATGTTGCCTGTATGCTGATGTAAGATTATAGAGGAAAGACCCATTTTCTGCTTAAATTATGTAGGGAGCCTAGTTTTGGAGAGAAAATATTACTGATCATATTCCATTATTTACCCTCATTCACATTTACAGTTGTGAACATTGTACATTTGCAGTTATGTAAATGTATATAAACATTTCTTGCTAAAACTCTCTTCAGTTGTTTTCAAGGTAGTCAAAAGGCTCTGGAAGGCTCAGGTTTTTAAATCACAGGTGGAAAACAGTTCTTTGATGGGATGAGTAGTAGGAGGAGGGGTTCACAGATTCTTGTGGTCTTTGCTGCTGCAAGCCAGGAAATGCTTTGGTTTTCAGTGGAAAGGACATTTCTAGGGAAAGTTCAGTTCTGATGTCTTTTATTCTTCCACTCAGTTATACATTAGTTTATTAGTAATTAAACATTTGAACAGTTTTAACCATTTGCTCCTTCCAAACTTTTCATCCACTAATGTTTACAGAAGACTTACTTTACATATTCTCCTACTGCATCATTCCCCTTGTTCTTTGTAGGTCAGCTGAATTGGAGATGAGGCACCTCTAATTTATTTCTTTGTGGGACAGTGGTGTTGAAATGAGAACATTAATAGTAATACACCTTTTCTGCAAAGAAGTCTTAAAGAACTAAGGAGTTACAATAACTTGCTTATCTGAAGCTGCACTGACTTTAAATGGATGGTTACAATAAATAACTGTTGATATGGACTTGGAAGTGAATTAGAGAGGTAGTAGTACAGGTAAAACAGTTTGAGCTTTGATTTCTTTATTGTAATTCTATGAATTTACAATTCACAGAGTCATAGAGAGTTCTGAGTTGGCAGGGACCCACAAAGATCATAAAGTCCAGCTCCTGGCCATGCACAGGACACCCCAACAATCCCACCCTGTGTATGAGATCATTCCACTGACAGTGGTGGCCAAGGTGCTCTCTTCTCTGTGTCATTTACCCGTTTCCTTCTTTGTCTGCATCATCAGTTTGTGGAGGCAAGGTGATCCCCTGTCAGCCTCTGATGAATGCCTGTTAAAATGGACCTTGCTAAGAGTTACACACTGAAATTTTCAGCAGAGGGTTTGTCTGTCTGGGGTTGGGTTGGATTTGTTTTATTTTCCTTGAAGGATGTTTGAGATACGTTCTGAATTATTTGTTTTTAATTCTGCCTTATTAACAGTTACTGGATTTTTCCCTGGCTCTGCCTCACCCTGAGATGTGAGTGGTCCTGGTCACCTCAGCAGTTGATGGTATCAGTTGTCAGCACTGTGTTTGTGTCTTCAGCATCCTGTGGTTTTGTCCAACCTACCTGGCAGTATAAACAACAATAAAAATATCATAGTGAGTTGGCCACACCTCTTGAGCACTAGAAATCATTGACAAAGTCTGACAAAGAAAGATACTGTTTCATGAGAGTCTTTGTGATAGAATGAGTCATGTTAAGAAAGATAAGTGAGTTAAAGAATAACTTTACCACCAATTTAAAAAAAAGGAAAGAAAAGAAAAAGAAAAAAGTCTTTACTGAGTTCAGTTTAAGTATATGGGCTTTTTTTGAAAAGCAACCTTCCATTTTCCAAGTGTAGTTTAGGATATATAAATGCTTAACTTACTAATTGTGCCCACAAATCAAAGCGAAGTGGCACTAATTCCACCTGAAAAATTGCTCCCAGGGTAAATTAAAAGCTCAAAATTAGTGATTGAGCTAAGAATCTTTTAAAAGCCTGATACTAAAAATAGATATTCGTTCAGAAGGGCTGATGTAAACAGTTATTACGGTGAGAACAATGCAATATTTCACTAGATAAATCCATCTCCTTTATCTGTCTTCTTGAAAGTCAAACTACAGAACAGGAGCGTGAAAATGTCTCATAATTTTTGCTGGCTTAGTTCTCATCATCTCCTGCTTTATTTTTAAATTGTCATCTCCCATCATCACCTTGCTGCCCACGATGTCTCTGGGCTGGAAGCACCACTGAGGTACCACTGCTGTTACAGCTCAGGGAGCTGAGACTGCCTCAGCTCTGTGGCTTAGTCATGGGGGCCTGGAAAGAGGCTCTGTCTCTAAGGGTTAGTGGGTTGTATTTCTTATAAAATTCTTATAAAAATGTAGGTGGATTCATTCCTGCTTTACCCACCCAGAGCCTTCAGTGACTTCCAGCTTTTGGCTGACGTAGCAGCCATGCTGCCTGCCAACTGCTTTGAAACCCATGGATGTGATAATGGGGAAAATTATTAGCAAGTGTGACAGCAAATATGTCATATTGAGGGGGAGGGTGGCAAAACAAAGAGAAAATATTAAAAAGAAAATATCTCTGGGAAATAAAAAAACATGAAGAGAGCAAACATTTTCCTTAAAAGCAATTGTCCAAAGTTGTCCTTGTTCTCATAGAGGATGTCTTATAGCAGAAGAGGTATAATATAGGATATTATACAATGGATACTGAATTTTCACTAAAAGCTCCCTGGTGAGTTATTCCTACCAGCTGCTAATGTTACACCTTCCAGAGACTTGGACAGTGAGCAGAGAAAATATTTGCATTGTATATAAAAGATGTGTTAAATTGTCTCATTTGTACTTACTGAACTTACTCTTTCTGGATTCATAATCCAGAAACTGGTCTCTTGTCTAGACACCAACCAAATAAACTTCAGGCAGCACCATGCCAAATTTTCCCCAAGGTTCAGTTCCAGCTGAATAGAACTCTGATAGCAGAGCTCAGCTGGTGCCTCAGGGCATTTCTGGTCTCCTGGGAGGGGAGTGGAACAGGCACTAAACACAAACCAGCACCAGATGGGCCACTGGTCACTCATCACGCCCACCTTCTACATTTTTAGATCTAATTGAAATGGGCTTCTTTAATACCTTGACAATCTCTGGATTTACCAAATCTTGCCTTTCCTTTTTTCCATTAAAGTAATTGATGGTGCATGAAGGAGTTGCATTTGCAAACCTTGCGCATTGCAGTATTTGTTTCAGGATGTTTTTTTCCCAGTGGTACATCTTCTCCCAGAAAGATGGTCCAAAGAAATTTAAACTGAGGGAATATTTAAAACAGGGTCCAGTCACACTCCATAGCTATTCAAACTGTGATGTACCCTGGAGTTTTCTACAGATATCATGTTCTTTTATCTGTAGGAGCAAGTTCAGTTGCAAAGCTCACTCCTGGAACTGCAGCTCAGCTTGGCATTAGAGTATTTTTCCAAGTCAGGAATGACACATGGGTGATAATCTTAAAAATAACAACTGTAAAACAGAGATTCTGTGAGACACACAGGGATTCATTCTCCAGTGTAGCTGTGATCCTTTTCCAAACTGTGGCAAGGTAAACACATTTCAACAATTTCCTTTAACTAATTTGTCCCTTTTTGATGGCCCCCCAGCCACTGTGAAACACTTGCTCTTTGTCTAAATTGCCATTTATAACAGCAAGAGGCAGGAGCTTTACTAAATACTACACACAACATTGAATTGGCAAATAATTCTGTTGCATAGCACTTACAGCGGTGTGAGAGGCTTCCCTATGTCCTGGGATGTCTCTTCACTGTGGGATGGAGGCTGCTGCCACTGTAGGTGTTTATTTGTGGCCTGATGGTTGTTCAGCTCTTGTCCTAGTCCTCAATATACAGTTGCAAATGGCAGTCAATGATGGTGTTTCTTTGAATTTACTTTGTGATGCAAAAGCCTTTTGAAATGTTACATCTGGAATAATAGATGGATCAGCCCATGGAAGTGCTGATGGGCATCGTGTGGCATTGGATAGGAAGCAGAAAATATTTGTGGTCCCTGAGCTGTTCTCAGACCACTGAGAACAGCTTTATTTATATATCTATATCTAGACAGATGAATCAGTAGATAGTTTTTTGTATCTATATCTGTGCTGTAGTTTAGGTGCCAGACTCTCAGAGAAGAATAGGTTGAGTTACCTGGTGTGCTTTAACACAGGAGAAAGCAGCTCGACAACTGCTGAGGGGCTGGAGCCTTGTTTTCTGCCAAAGGGAGATCTTGCTGTCTGGTGGCTCAGACTCCTCCTGACCCTCACAGTGCTGCTAATCAGACTAGGAAGTGGTTCAGCATTTTATTACCTGTCTCTTGCAGCTGCTGCTGACTGTTTGTGTCCGAGCGCACGGTTTCTGTGGCTGGGTGAGTTTAAAGATGGGTAATAAATGAGAATCAGCTCAGGGTTCAGGGTAAGTGAGAGCAAATGGTTCCTTCCTTGCCTTGTAGAGGATTTGTGATTCATAATGAAACCAGACAGCAAGTACATTTACACACAAACCACACTTAGGGCCAACATGTCTTGTCCAGAGCAGCTAGCCCTGGCCCCTGCTGCACTCTCACATACACCCTTCACTTCCTTCTCACAGGAGAAGTTTCAAAAATCATTATTTTTATTTTGCGTGTCCTCAAAAATTAAAGGGTAATGTAAAATCACATAACATAATGAATGTCCTGAAAAGGATGTGGGGTGTATGCTTTTCTGATTTTTTTCCTCACAATGAAGAAATAATCAGTAGGGGTCAGTTTGTTGGAAAGCATTCCAAAAACTTCTCAAGGAAGAGTGGAAAGCTTGGGGAAATGATAGTCACGAGGAATATTGTTAGAACCTGAGCTTAAAAGATCAGCTCTTTATCTGGATAACGTATTATAATTCTTGGGAGTGCTGAAGGCAGCCTCTGAGTAGGTCAGCTGCCTGTGTAGGAATTCTGTGTACTTTCCTCGGAAGGATCTGACTGCAGTCCCTGCCACAGACAGGATGCAAGACTACATGATTTTCTGATCTGTTGTCATTGTTCTTGTGTTCTTATGAAGTGGTCTCCTGAGGTTAAATGAAAGATATCTTACTGGGGGACATACTTATACTTATTCACTGGCAATGCCTTAGGCAGAAAGATGGACATGGCTGTTAGGGAGAAACTGTGAGATTCCACAGTGAGATAATTTTTTTTTTCCCTTTCTGTGTTGGTGCTTTGAATTGAAACCTAGTCAGCACTGCAGAAATTTCCCCTGTAAAGTTAGTATGGTTTTGGGCCAGTCCCTAATGGGTGGTAGCTTATTTAGAGAGCTGTCATTGCACAAGATGCTTTGCATTTTACAGGCAACCCAGAAAAAAGTAGGTAATTAAGCAGGACAAAATACTGAAATTCCCTCTGTGACCAGCAAACAGCTCTTTAAAAGTAAGGATTGGCTGGGCAGTGTTATGAAATGTGTGTGTTTCCTCTGCAAATGAAGGTGAAGCTATCAATAGCACTAACGGCCCTGGGAGGAGGGAAATCTGAGGAAAATAAGACAATTCTGGGTTGCTGGATTAGCATCAAACCAAAGCAATTACCCACAATGGCTTTTATATCCATATCTTCTGTGAATTTTAGCATATTCTCATTCCACAGTGATTTCTATTCTTAAAAAAAAAGTGAATTAGCATAAGGCTGCAGATGGCAGGATATAAAGAGCAGTACTCCTTGCTGGCACCGCCTGCATCTTAGAGCAAGTGAATAAAAATCAGATATTTTGATGTCCTCTTGAAGTTTTCGCGATGAGAAATAATTTATTTTCATCCCTTAGAATTCGGTTTAATTTAACAAATGTTTGCCTTCCTCCAGATACCTAGAGGCAGGCAGTGTGAGACCAGGGTGAAGTCAGTGTGTTTAGAAATTCAGAAAGATGTGAACTGACCCCTGTGAAGGAAGTCAGCTGTAATACAGAGATGAAGATGTATTTTTTCCCTTCAGATGGAAAATTTCCTTAGTTACTGAGTTTTACTGATTTTAAAAGATGGCATTTTACTGATCTGCTAAAAGCACTCTTGAAGACATGTGGCATGAGTTGGAAAGGGAACAGTTTTGTGAAAAGTGGTGTGGAAGGAGTTTGCTACCAAGCTCTGACACACTTTTATCTGCAAATGCACAAACACACACTGTGAATGTGATTCCTTGTCCTTCCCTGCCCGGACATCAGTGCTTTGCTCCTGTTCCTTGGTGATAACACTGAAACAAGATCTGGGGTGTCCTGCATGTCTCTCATGCACCCCAGAGCATTTCCTGCCCATTTGCCTGTGCTTACGTGCTTTCCTGAGGAATTTCTGGAGCACATAATCTGCAGAAATGTCTTCAGTTTTAACTCTAAGTAGGACAACTTTGGTGGGTGCCAATGATAGACATAAAATTGAGAGAAAACTCTCATTTACTCCTTGTGTGCTACCAGATTAGATGCTGTCCTGAGGCTGTTGGTGCTGTCCTGAGGCTGTCGGTGCTGTCGTAGTTGACAGCCAATTCCATCATTAAAATGCAGCTATGGCCATTTTCTCTTCCAAAGAGGGTGCATGTGTTTTGCCAAGCCCACTATAGATGGTACAACAGCCCCCTAAAGAACTGTAAAAATAATTAAAAAGAAATCAATCAGTCTCGCTGGGGAGAATGTCAGCAAAGAGCTAAGCCCTCCTCCCCATTCCCAAAGCAGAGCCGTGTGGATTTCAAGGCTTTGATGCAGGTTTTCTTCACTACTCTCAGCATTTGCTTGGCTCCCAGCAGTGTAGCCATCAGGACTGGTAACTCCAAAATCCCCCTGGGCTTGTGGCCCTGGTGGAAGGCAATGGCTGAGAGTCTCTTTCTGGCCAAGACTGCTGGAAAACCAGCATCCCTGTCCCAGCCTTCCCCAAATCCCTCACTCCAAGAGGGACCAGTGAGCGAGCGCTCCTGTGCCCCGGCTGCGTGTTTGGGAGGAGAATGTTTGGTTCCTGCAGAGTGTCTAACTCTTTGTAAATGCTTCCAGCAGATATTGAGAGCTGTGTGTAGTGGTCATCAAGGCATTCCCACTGTGAAATAGTAATTTATTTAGGGTTTTCATTTAAAGAACAAACCCAAATAAACCTTAAGTCTGAAAGATGTGGGATGAGAATATATCAGATGATCTCCCTCAGTAAGTTGTCACAAATGCATGAGGAGCTCTTGATTCTGCTCTAAAGAGAAGGGGAAGCACTTCCTATTGCCTTGTTTTTCTTTTCTTTTTTTTCTGAGGAAACTGCTGTTGTTGGTAAATAACATGGAGCAAGGAATTTATTAGTAATACCCAGTACAAGTGTCTCCTCTCTATCCTGTTCTCTATTGCTGCAGGAAGTAGGTTTTGAGATTGAGACAGAATAATTCCTATTGCATCCTAGTTAATTATTTGAAATTAAAATGTTAGTTGAGGAAGGATGCAGGATTAGTAGTGCTGTTGTAAAGAAGGATGGCAAAGCTCATTTTAGTATGAAAACAGTCTTCCCTTTCTATCTCAAATTAGGAGCCAGGAACATTATTTCTCTTTATACCAGATACAAATGAAGCATCATTCTATTATGAGAATGACAGATTTAAAGTATTTTATTGCTAGTTAAATCTAATTCATGGTACTCAATGCAGATTTTAAGGATCAAGGGATTTAGATTATCCTGCATTACCAGCTTTAGGCTGTCATTTCTTGATGTGTTTAAGTGTCTGCTGTGCTTGAAAAGGCTTTGAGGGCGAAGGTGCACATCCTGCCCCAAGGGACTTGGTGTAGTTCTTGCCACCAGCTCATGCTGCCTCTCTTGGATCAGGGAACTTGCCAGAAAAAAGACAAGATTAGTTTTCAGCCCTCAGCAGGCCCCAGATTTTGCTCTCCAGATGGTCACACAAGCTCTGTACTGGCACAAGGGAAAGTCTGACCAGCTCCTTGAGGAGATCTCACCTTTGCATCCAAAGGCTCCTGCGGATGTGGCTTTGTGCGTGTGCCTAGAGTAATAATGGCAATGGCAAAGGAAAGAGCTCTTCAAGTAGAGGAAGGGAACAGAACAAAATAAAGCTCCTTTGGGGTTTGTGGTTATTTAAATGCTTTTTTAAGACACCTTTCTCTGGCTGCGAGCCCTGGGTACAGGAGTTTCATCCTCCTGGCAAATAGAAGCAGCCTTTTCCCAGCTGGAGGGTTATTTGTGACTGCAGCTCTCAGAAGGATGGCAAACGGGCAGAACATCCTGGAAAACTGCATGGAAAGGGAAAAGAAAAACTGCTATTTACTCAGATGCAGACTTTCATGAGTGCTAGGAGTGATTGCTGGCTGTGTCTGTAACAGCAGCCAAGACTGGTTTAGGTATATTCTAGTTGTGTCATAGCTGTGTCACTCACAATGCTGCAGTGCTGCACAGCTATTGACCAGTCTCTGCACCTCTGGGATCTCATGTCTAATTCAGGATTGACCAGAATGGATACAAATCCATCCTAATTGGCTAACCAAGTTAATGAACTTTCCCTGCCGTGATTGCAGTGCCCTGTCACGCACTGTATGAGCAGCTGGTCACACGGGGCTGACATGTCCTGCTGCCCTGTGTGACCAGAAAGTTCTCAGACACTTACAGCTGGTTAAGTCAAATGGAGGAGAAATTGCAGGAGGACAAAGCTGTGACTGGGAACTTCATAACTGTATATGTACAGGGTCAAAGTAACTAGTGGTTTTAGAAGTGTAACTGTGAGCCACATTCCAGCTTTTAGAAATAAGTTAGGTGCAGCTCAGGGATATGTTCATAAGTTGTTATGTGATCAAGCTGGTGGAAATTATGCAGATGCAGTTTTGTCTTCCTTTCTTCTTTTTTTTTTTTTTTTTTTTTTCCCCAGAATACTGCAGGAATAGTTGTAATTTCCAAATTTCCAGACCCCACATCCTTTCAGTGTATTAGCCAGTCTTTGGTTGTGATCACATATGTAAGGAAGAAAAAGATGAACAGGACAAGATTATGGTGGTAGCTCCTGGGTAGTATACCAAATCAGCTGGCCAGCTGAGGATGTCCTGAACAAGAGGAGCTACCTTTAGCAGCCTTTCAGTTAGTATTCCTACAGGGTTTTGTCCAGTCCTTTTTTGTGAAAACATAAACTCTTAGCTCCTGGGGCTGTAATAAAATTCCAGTGTTTAGTTAAGTTTTGTGAATGAAAGGTCTCCTTTGATTTGTATTTTTCAGCTGCCAGTCTTATTTGATGCCACCTGGCTGGTCAGTCTTCTAAGAGAGGAGGTGATTCAGTTTTCCCCTTTTCCTTTCCACTCATGGTGTTAGATCTCCTCCATATCCCACACTGGTTGTTCCTTTTCCAGATGTTTAATGTTTTACTGTAAAATGACTTGTTATGTTCTTTTGGCAATTTTTTTTTTGATGCCTGCTGTGCCTTTCCCAGTAATAACCTTTAATATTACAGAGATGCAGTAAACTTACTAATGTTTTTATTGGCAAAGACGTTCTGATCTCTGCTGCCATTAGAAGCCAAAAGCAGTTCTATCTAAACAAAATTCTCAGCTGTAATGCCCACTGAATCAAGGAGTCCTTCCATCAGCTTTGGTCAGGAGTCTAAATGAAACCACACTGAAAGCATTTTGCAGGAAAACAACTCAAAGTGGAAGTAGCTGTAAAACAATTGTAAAACAGAATTGGCCTTGGCTTATTTAATCCATCACTTCTGAACAGTAAGAAATGCAAAAGCAGAGTTTAAACACTGCCAAAAAAAAGCACGTTTTCTGGGCTCTGCTGACAAGTGCCAGCAATCTAATGCTGTCTTAGGCAATAATCTGCATGGGTTTGTATGGCACTGCCATGGAAACCCAGCTGTGCCACAGCCTCCTCTTCCCTCTTCATGGAATGGACCAGATTGTGGAACTGACCCCCATGTGAATATTACTTTTTAATTGATGAGGAGAGGTGGTGTCTGCTCCTCCTCAAGTGTTCTCATAGTCACAGAAGACATTCTGTTACTATCATTTCATTGGAAAAGCTGCTCCTCAGGGCTGTATGGCTGCTGCTCTCCCACTCTAGGGTCAGTCAAGCACCAGTTCAGGCACAAGGAAAGCGATGGACTGGGAGCTGGATGCTGGAACCGTTCCTTGGGGTAACAGTTTTATTGATGATGAGGTTGCCCAAATCCCTTTAAAACAGTGCTAATGTGATCTCCCATAATGAAAAGCAGAAGTAAGGGGTTTCCTCTTTTCTATTTAAATGATGTTGTCTCTACACAGCTGTTCAAAATTTAGTCTTGTAGCATATTGAATCCTGCTCCAAGTAAATTTGCTGGACATCCAGAGAGAAAAAACAGTACAGTAGAGTTCTCTCTTTTCCACTGTACACTTGGGTAAAAAATTTTGAAGTACAGCAGAGTTTAACTGAATTTCAGATGTATAAAAGGGTGAATTGATAACTGTGAGTAACTATCTCTTTATGATTTCAGCAGTAAGGAAGATAGGAAAGGCTGAATCTTTAAGTGCAGCTTCAACGGACATAATGTAGGAAATGAATTAAAAAGTAGTTAAAACATTGAGTGCTGGGTTTCTGGATAGTCTTATCTTATTTTCTGCTTCCAAGGAGTGGATTTCCCAGCAATTCCCACTGAAGCAATTATTCTTGTTAGTTAAGGTGAACAAAGCAAACTTCAGGATATCCTTTGCTGGGAACATAGGGGCTAACCCTTGGAAGAATCTGGTTTCTGCAGTGAGGAAAAGAGGGACAATTATCAGTACTAAACTCTTCCAAGCACTGCATCTTGTGTATTACTGAGTGAATTGTGAACTTGCCAGACAAGCTGTGTTCAGGCCTTGTCTGGCTTCTTAAGTGGTGTTTTTGTAACTGGGTTCTGACCCTGTCTCAGCAAATGGAACCAAGTGGTGGTGTACAACAGCTCCTTCTCCATGTAAATGTGTGTGTCAGCTGTGTGTGCACATACTCACCCTAAACATGTTGTTTACATTTTGTATCAGCTTGTGCTAAGGAAAAACCTGGCACCTCATGGTGCAATGTGCTCCCTATGGAAAAGACAAGATTGGAGCTTGAATACTGATGAGTGGCATCTGCAGCGAGGGAATCACGATCTAGAGTGTCCTGTGAAACAGAAACACACCCTGGAAAACACAGACTGTGTGAGAAGTTAGGGCCACACCTTCAAAACACTTCTCCTCTCTTTCTAACTTTGGACCCATTCCCACCTTATCACTCAGCCTAGAGCACTGAGTGTCACATCCAGTTGATCCTTGAGCATTTACAGGGATGGAGACTTCTCCACCTCACCAAGAAGCCCCTTCCACCCTTTCAGTGCCTGACCACCCTTTCAGTGAAGAAATTCCTCCTAAAGTCCAGCCTGAGTCTGCTCTGGCACAGCTTGGGGCTGTTTCTTCATATCCTGTCCCTGTTCCCTGGGAGCTGAGTCCAAACACCATTGGCTGCCTCCTCCTGTCAGGGAGCTGTGGAGAACCAGAAGGTCCCCCCTGAGCCTCCTTTTCTCCAGGCTAAGCCCTCCCCCAGCTCCCTCAGCTGCATCTTATCATCCTTGTGCACCAGACCCTTCCCCAGCTCTGCTGCCCTTCTCTGGGCTTGCTCCAGCCCCTCAATGCTGTTCTTGCAGTGAGGGGCCCAGAACTGGATGCAGCACTCAAGGTGTGGCCTCACCCATGCTCACTACAGGGGGACAGTGTCCCTGCTCCTGCTGGCCACACTTCCTGACAGGATGCCATTGGCCTCTTGGCCGCCTGGGCTCATGTTCAGCAGCTGTTGACCAGCACACCCGGATCCTTTCCCAGTGGGCAGCTTTCTAGCCACTCTGTCTCCAGCCTGTGGCACTGCCTTGGGTTGTGACCGAAGTGCAGGACTTTTCACTTTACCTTATTGAAGGAGCACAAGGACACAATGAGGCTTTTATAAAATTCTCCATTTTGTCCTGTGGTCTGTTCTGGGAGAACATTTCAGACCATATCCAACCCAAACTTTCATATTCCTAACTCCAATTGATTTGATGCATTCTCAAGCTTTTTTTTTTTTTTTTTTTTTTTTTTTAATGTTCCTGTGTTCGACATTGCCAGTGTGTGACAGCTTTGCGTGACATATGGAACTGATGGTGTTTCAAAGCTCCTCACGCTTGTCAGAAACTTCTTGTCTGCCTGAGTCTGGAACCTGGTGATCTTGTGTTTTGCACCCGGCAAAGCGCAGTAACATGATCCATCTGTTGGCTGTTGAATTAGCAATGAAGTAAAACAAAGCCCGTGTGCAGAGTGATGTAACAGAGTACCTGTCTGTGACAGGAATGGTTTTCAGGGGGATGTTTTCTAAAATCAATCGTATTGTATTCATTCATCCTCCTTCAAAGGATGAATGTTTTAAATCACATTGCTGAGGTTCCTGGGGCCTTGGACTGTCCCACCATTGGGTATCAATTTTACCTTGGTCATATCATACAATCAAGGTTGAATCATACAATTAAGGTTGAAGACCTCTAAGATCATCAGGTCCAACTCTACCACTAATCTATGGCCCTCAATGCCACAACTACAAAGTTTCTGAACACTCCAGGGATAGTGATTCCACTGCTGCCCTGGGCAACTTGTTCCAGTGCTTGAACTGTGGCATGAAGCATGAAGGGATCTTTGTTCTTTCTTAGCTTGAATGGTGCTGTAAGAAAAAAAAAATCACTTTAAATTGTGGCTGTAGACCTTCAGAAATCCCTCCAGCATAGAGATGATCATATAAAGAGGACACTGCTGAAGCTGGAAGACCTGTGTGAGTTCCAGATGTCTGTAGTTCATCATGGGCAGGTCACTCTCCTGTGTCTTAATTTCCTTAGCCTTAAAGTAGAAATTAATGTTAAACTTTCTAAATTGTCCCATGCCTTACCGTGATTAAATGTGCTGTGTTGTATGTGCTAAGTTTATGCTATTATTATAGCATAAAATCATAGAGAAAATAAAAATTAAAAGAGGAAAGCATTGCAAAAACACGTCTTTGGAGTAGAGGAGCTGGTTGGGATGTTGGAGAGTCTTTATTCACCATTGCAGGTAGATGGTAACTGGTGTCACAAGCAGCTTGAGAAACATGTGCACTCATGACTGAAAGTCCCTGGGGTAGAAGTGGATCGGCCAAATCCCAGGGTTGTACTTGTACACACCCATAAAGTATCCCATCCAGGGCAAGCTGCCTGTTGAGGTGTTCTCATTGTTTGGAAATTTGTTGTTGGGAAGATGTTATCAAGCTCTCAGCACACAGTTCTCAGCAGTGTCTCAGTGCATGCCAGTCCCTTGAGGCAGAGGCTGTCTGGGTTTGCCTTCCACAGAGCCAAGCTCACTGTCAGCACTCAATTAGATGTGTACACACGATTTGTGCTGACTCAAAGCTCAAAGATACCCACTAGGGTTTTTTTGTTGAGCATCCTTGTGTAGAGAAAGCTATTTTCACCTGACCCTGAACCTTTCTAGCATTATTCCTGATAGGAGAAGATAAGCCCTGTGTGCTTAAAGTCAAAACCAAAAGAAGGGACCTTTTTTCAGAGGTGCCTGTGATCTGCTCAACCTTCCAGGAACTGAGGGACAGCAGCCCCTGTGTGCCTCTGTCACTGCCTCTCTTCCTTCTTGATTCTACTCTGTGGATGGTCTGCTGGCAGGAGAAGCCCCTCTCTGAGATTATCTCTGGGTTGATAAGTCCACTAAACAAAAGTCCACTAAAGACAAGAGCAAGTGAGGTGGAGACAAGTGTCTTTGGAACCACAGGGAGGAGAGCTGTCAGGTCAGAGCCTTTTCAGGGAATAGCTGTAAAGTCAACCTGGTAAAGTTTTGTTTGGAGAGAAAGAAGAGAAAAATAAAAGTGATGGCGTCTAGTTCCAGGAGGCAGGAGCTTTTTGTGACTGTTAAATAGAAAGTCTACAGTTCCTTCCTCTTCTCTCAGCTCCTTTGTTTCCACTGTTGGATTTACTTTTCCCCTGGGTACACAGGCAGCTCTTGAGAGGGGAAAGTGTGTCTGAATAGCAGCTCTCTGGCCATAGTCCTGAAACAGGACTGAAGCTGCAGTACATGCAGCAGCAATAGAGGCTTGGGATGATGAGTTCCTTGTCTGGTGGGTGTTTGGGTGGGATGTGTAAGACTTTTTATGCCGCACATTGTTGTAATTCCAGCCATGCACAGAAAAAGCTGGGCAGTGCTGGCTGAGAAAGTGCTTGTGCACCTGTACAGGGTGGGACAGGCATCCAGAGGCAGAAATAGACACCAAGCCATCCTGTTTGGGCAATTACACTCTTCCTGCCTTCTCACCACAGGCAGCATTTCAGTGGCTAAGCCACAAAGGGAGGAATAAAGACAAATGGGTTCTCCTTTTGAAAATACCTGTACTTAAAAGAACCTCCCTCCTTGATGGTATTCACTCTGTGTCTGTTTATTCATCCTTTGCTCACATGATAATTTACTCCTGCAGAAATGTATCTCAGCTCCACCCTGTGCTGGGACTGAGCCACTTTTGCTGGCACTGCTGGAGATCATTTACCAGGAGAAATGATCTGTACACATCCATAATGGGATTGCCAGAGCTATACCTGCCCACAGCTGCTCCCAGTGCCATCACTGCCTTCGCAGTAGCTCATCTTAAATCCCAGTGGGTTTCTAACCCCGCCCTGACTTGCACTCTATATCTCTTCAAGAGCTGTAATATTCTGGGATGTCTCTAAGTGAAAATGGGAAGAGGAGCTGTTGATTGGGAAGAGCAAAGTGCAATGCCAACCTTTGTCCCACTGCTGCCCTAGTAGAAAAGATTTGTGGCTGTGGTTGAGCTGAAGCAGCAGCTTCTGTGGTGTCACTTCAGTGTTATTAATTTGGGAGTGGGTGAGTGCAAGGAACAGAAAATGCTGTGGAAGAAGGGAGAGAAGCCAGAGAGGAAGAGGCTGGCACAAGTGCCAGGCTCCTTTACTGGAATGCAACCCTCTGCCTTATGCTCAGCCCTCTTGCCTACAGATTAAACATGTTTCTGCTGCCCCTCTCTCCAAGTGAATATGCTGCAGTTTTGTGTCTTCTGGATGATGTCTCTCCTTTGTAGTGTTTAGTTGTCACAGAACCTCATAGAACCTCCTGTTCTAGAGTAACTCAGATTTCCATCCCACCTGGGTATGTGCCCTACTTTTGTTCACCTCTCTTCTGCCAGCCCAGGCTGGGGTTCAGGAGTCTCGGCTGTCACTGGCAGGAGAAATTGCAAAAATTGATTCATGGGAAATGCCTGTAACAGGAAAATCCTTTTGACAGACCACACAGCCATCATACTCTGCATTTATTTGAGTCAATCAATGCTCTGATGCATATTTGGGTCATAAATACTTTGATATAAATTGCATTTATTCTTGTGACAGCTGTGTTCCATTACCTGTTATTTATTTGGCTCTGTTGTCCTTTCATTTTACACCTAGTGGAACTGTCAAGCCAGCTGCTTACCACTGACAAAGCTCACAGCTCAGAGTCTTCCAAAAATAAATCCTCCAAAGGGATTTGAGCAGCAGAAGGATGTATATTGTTGGAAAGTCATTGGGCAATCTTTTTTTTTGTTTGTTTTATTTGAAAGAGTAGCTTTGTCCATTTTGCCCAAATTCCAGAATTATACTTTTCATTTATGATCCAGAGATCATTGAAGCTAATAATCCCACTGATTAATGTGAGTTTTGAATCACACCCTGCATGTCTCAAAGTTTAATTAACCATACTATTTGATATTTGAAATGGTGGGATGCTGACTTGGATGTTTCTAATTTTCCCTTGGAAGCTTTTTCAGTTTTGTGTCTTTTTACATCATAAAAATGGCAGAATATGGGATTCTGAGATGAATGAATTGTAGTGTCCTTCCAAAAGAAAGATCAAACTGCAGTGGTCACACTGGTCTGGACGAGTCACAGTCATTTTCTGCTTCTCATTCCCAATGAACAGCCACGTATCCTTCGTGCCAGGTTGTTGCACCAGCTTTGCAAAGTGCCAAGCCCTTGGTGTTAATTCAGGAAAGCACTTAATCATGGAATTGATGAGTCTAAAGTGCCTAATATAAGCATGTGCTTAAGTGCCTTGTTGGAGTGGGGCCAGTGCAGATGTGCCATTGCTGAGCAGAGATTTGTGAGCTACTGCTGGTCTAGTTTCTCTGTAAAACAGAGGTGAAAACACTGCTTGTAGTTTTATTCATAGGTTTTGTTTGCACAAGGATTTTGGGACAGATGCAGGGACTGAGTTCTGTCAGTAGAGTTTATGTGTGAGCTAAACAGCAAAACTGTCCATAGCATTGCTACTGAAGTATGTGTGATATGTTGCATGTGTTGCATTTCAGGCCTTAACATTTCTCCATTATCTTGATTTATTTTACTCTAAATGTAAAAAGAGTAATCCTATAATTTAGTTCAAATATCACAGTGCAAAATACATACACACGTGGGTCACAAAACACAGATGCAAATGGATGTGTATTATTTATAAAGCTGCTTTGACATCTTAATATACTAAAAAAAATACATTTAATCATAATTCAGCATTCTGCACATTTTTGAACTATCACAAATCATCATCCATGAAAAATTCATTATTTGGTTCTTAACCATTTTAATTTTCTATGCACATTCCACCCGAAAGGGGGTGTGTGCTCTGCTCTTGTGTTTGTGGGGGTTTTTTTGTTTTGTTTTGTTTTTTGGTTTTTTTTTTTTATCTATTCTATCCCCCCACCCCATTTTATACAATGAAAAGTAGACAGCTGAGGTGTAGGCTATGCCAAAAGCCCACAGTGCCCTCAAAGACCTACTTGAAAACAAATGAGTGTAAGGACTGTGTGACTGTAGAGAGATCTCTAGGTATTCTGGTGTCCTACCCAAATCCTTCTGGAGTTGCTGAATCCCAGACAGCCAGTTATAGTCAGATTTCATACTACACACCAATAACATCCATTAATTGCCCTTATCCAGTTCTCTAATGTGGACAGAAAAAAGCCAGGTATAAATCATCTTAAAACATGGAAATTTCTGCCAAAATCCAAATTAATAAGGAACATGGTGTGAACGCCCCATCTCAGGTGTTCTCAGGGGGTTCTCAGGTGTTCTCAGATTGTTTTGAGATGGGCAGAGGAGTGAACTCTGAATTGAGGTGATTTTGCAGAAGTTACACTGTCAAGAGCCTCATTCCTACATG
This sequence comes from Vidua chalybeata, assembly GCF_026979565.1. Lineage (NCBI taxonomy): Eukaryota > Metazoa > Chordata > Aves > Passeriformes > Viduidae > Vidua > Vidua chalybeata. The sequence goes on along the minus strand of NC_071549.1, from coordinate 3,795,248 downwards.
ACAGGAGCTCTTAGGTTAATGCTTTGGGGGTTTTGGAGGGAAGAAAGGGTCAACTTGAAGTCTTCCAGATGAGGACAATCCTGGCCTATTTGGACTTTGTTGGTTAAAACTCTTTGTTCTAATGAAGCTGTTGCTCAGTGATGGGTTTAAATACAAGTTTAGTGATGGTGAAAGGACCTAGTGAGGAAACAGGGCTGGTGTCAGTAGGATGATAGTGGTGTTTACTGGTGTTCCTCACTGTTTCATAATTTCTTTTAATTAGGAAGGAGGGAAGGATGAAAGAACCTCAGCTTCTGTGGCCCATTTCTCTCAGGTGTCTGCTGCAAGAACCGACAAGGAGCCCTTGCCTTGTTTTCTGTTTGCTTGAAACTCCTTCCAATCTCCACCTTCTCAGTAACTTTTAAGCAGAAGCTCTTAATTTGTTCTGTCCTGGTTTTGCCCATCCCCAGATCTGAGCTCAGCTGACTGTGAGGGGCTGGTGCTCTCAAGTAATATGAATTCACTGGTCTGAAATTTCTCTGGGAATGAAAAATCTGTTTGATTAAGGAAGCACTGACTTCAGAAAGCCTATCGGCCTGCACAACTCTGCAAGGCAGGGCTGCAGAATGTCTAATTATTTGGAACTGTTCTCTAGAGGATTTGGCTTGCAGAAAATTAGTCTTCCTGTTCTTGGTCTGATGTTTATTAAGTTTCTTTCCTTTTTCTCTCCTCTGCAGTTTTTATCTGTAGTTTCATGGTCGCGGCGCCGATCTTTGGTTACCTTGGTGACCGGTTCAACAGAAAGATCATTCTCAGCTGTGGGATCTTCTTTTGGTCAGCTGTCACTTTTTCAAGCTCCTTCATCACTGAACAGGTAAGATCTTTGCAAAGATGCTTTGCAGAGTGTTCTGAAAAGATGGACAATATATTCCTAAATAACTCCCCATGGCAGTGTGCTCAAGGGGAACATATCCCTCTCGTGTGTATTTAACATTTAGCATGTTGTATTATCTGACCTTTGTGGGAGAAGTGTGCTCTGTGTAAATGTGTTTGCTTAATTTGAAAGCTGTCATCCTTTGATCGTGCATATTCATAAAAAGAAAAAGATGAAGCATGTCTAAGCAAGAGTTTCTGTTGACATAAGGGCTTTGTTTTGAGGGAGATCCTAAAGAAGCTTTAAAAGGCTTTACAAAAGACTTGGGAAAATGAATCCATGGCTACACAGTGGTTCTTTTGTCTTCTAATATGTAACTGAAGCCTTTGGATTTTGTTGGGAAGTCTGCTTGTGGTATGTGGAATAACAAAATGCACCCAGCAGTGGTTTTACAGACACACTTTGGTTTCTGTCCACTAAGGCAGAGAAGGTGGATGATAGCACAGAGATCACAGTTTCAGCTCCTTTAACACTTGTCTGTGGATTTGTCTTGGGAAACTGCTGATGGAGTTGTCAGGCTCACCTAATTTTGACAAGCTCTGTATGCCTCTTCTGCTCGCAGGACAGCTGCAGTGCCCCATTCTGAGCACTCCTCACTGCATTAATTTTCTTGTCTGTCAGAGGCATTTGGAGGAAACAATGATCTGGCAGTTTCTGGGGGGGGGGAAATATCCTCTTGTTTAAATCATATTATGATGGAGATTTAATTGCTGCAGGTGGCAACATTCCTGCAGAGACAAATCACAGCTCCTGGCATCATCAGACTGATTTCCCCAAGGGAGGCAGGGACATTCCTCATCCTTTCTGTCCAGCTGCGTTCCAGAGATTGCAGCATTGTGGTCACGCCTAAATGACAACCAGGGACTAAACCTCTCCACCCTTCTCCATCCTGCCCACCCACATGCTCTTCAGTTTTTACAAAAAGAGAGTTTCCACTTAAAGCAGGCAGTGGCACTCATGTCAGTGTGACTTTCACCAGGATTGGTTGTTGCTGCATTTCTAAAGCAAAATGCATATGGCCAAATGTGGAAGCCTTTAACTCAGGAAATTGTTCTGGGTTACCCTTGGCCAGGAAGCACCTTTTCCAGGGAAAGAATGCCTCTCATCTAAAATAAGGGAGGATTTTTTTGTTTTCTCTTTAATTTTTTTCTTTAAATGTTTCTCATAACATTCTGCAAAAGCAGCTTTGATCAGAGCCCAAAGAAAGAAGCATTTTAGAGAGAACCAATGACCTTCTTATAAACATGTCTTGTGTTACAGACATATATTTATGCTTAGGTTCTCATTGACCTCCCTGCAGCCAACTGGGTCCCACAGCTGGAGGTAGGGGAACACTGGAACTGGACTGATGTTTTCAGAGTTGAATTTCAGTTTTAGAATTTGGGGCTTATAAGCTGAAGTAGTTCAGGAATTAATATATATTAATCTTTATGGTTGTTTGTGTACAGGGGCTCAGAGTGGCAGTAGCATATGTTTGGAATCCAAACCCAGTGTTTTGGAAGTCATAAGAGAAACAAGATCAAAATACCCAGACCTGTATTAAGCCATCCTGGATATGCATCAGTACTAACTCTGGACCCCAAAGACCATCTTGACAAAAACCACCCTAACACTTAGAAAAATCCCCTGTCCTGATTTTCCTGCCATCCTCAACTCCAGCAGAAGACTTAGCTATTAATCCAGAGGTCCTGTTAGTGACTCCAGGAGGTAATGGAGAATGTTGCAGCTGCTGTAAGGGTGTTCTCTACCCAGTGGCTGCAGCAGCTGAGCAAAGTCCTCAGAATAATCCAGCTTCCCATGTTATCCCTCCTGTTGCATCACTCTGGGGAATGGGTTCCCCCCCAGAGACCCCTGTAGCTGTAACCATGTTAGTTTAACCCTTCCTTCCTTTCTGGACCCAATTGGCTGGGAGCCAGTTGTCCTTTCCTGAGCAGGAGGGTGGAAAAGGCCATGCTTTTCCATTGTTCACTCTCTTTCCCTCTTCCTCCCAGGGAATGAATGTCTTGGACCACATCGGGGGTTAGAGCCTCTTTTGGAATCTTTTGCCTTAACCCTGAAATATTTCCCCCAAAGCTCACTCAGATCTAGGCTAGCCTAATAACTCCAGGGGGCTGTGGGGGAAAGTATTTCACCCTCCCACTTTGATGTCCATGTTGGAGGACGGATCCCTAACTGGGAAGACATGCCACATTGAACAAGGTGAATTCCTGACTTGCTAAAAGGGTCAGAGAAGAGCTTGTTTTTTTTTTTTTTTTTTCATGTAGGCATGTTTCCTGATCTTTATTGTCTAGGATTCATTTGAGGAGTAAAATGTTGCTTTTTCTCTCAACATTTTTTTTTCTTTTAAGACAGTATATATATTTGTTGGGAAGGAGAACAGGGAGCTGAAATATCAAAAACCCTTTGCTGGCAGAAATAAAAGCAGTAGTAAAACTACTTTGAGTAGAGAAGTTCTCACATCCAAATTGACATGAGAACACAGGGCTGGAAGGAGCAAGTTGACACAGGCTGAACCCATTAGAGAACTCCTTTATGTGGCAGCACCAAAAATCCTGAATTAGGTGAGAAAGAGTAGCCTTTCAGGAGGAATAGCAGAATCCCTGTCTTCAGGGGTTGCCTTTCTTCAAATTTTCATGGGGCCTAGTGCCTCTTGCATCCTGTCACTGTGTAATTAAATAGAATGCACAGCCACACAGCTCAAATCTGGAGTGCAAATGGAAAGAGACAGCTTAACAAAGGCCAAAAGCAGCTACAGAGCTGGTGAACTCTGAAGGCACCCAGTTTGTAAAGCTCTTTGGTAGTGTGTCAGATCCTGGCTAAAATTTGAACATCTGAAGGAAGCCATGAAAAATGCTGTTGTTTGAGTCAATGACTAGATTATTGTGCAAACAAATTTACAGAAAGAGACATGTTCATTCTTATTTGTCCTACTGTCTTGCCACAACTTCATCTGCTGAGCATGGTGCCCTGTGGTCTGGGATATCCCTGGGGTCAGCTGTGTCTCTCCAATTCCTGTGTCCCCCAGCCCTTCTCTGGGGGGTGAGGAGCAGAAAAGATCTTGACTCTGTATAAGCACTTGCTCAGCAGTAATGAAAACATCCCTGGGTTATCAGCTCTGTTCTTAGCACAAATCTAAAACATGGTCCCATACCAGCTGCTGGGAAGAAAATTAACTCTGTCCCAGCCAAAAGCAGCACAAAAGGATTGGAGTGCAGTAAACAGCTCATCTAAGATACTGCCTAAATGCTATTTTATTCTGCTTGGGTTAAAAAAAGTAACTGAAAATCAGCAGATAAATCAGGAATTGGATACATGTGCCATGAAGACAGTTGCTAGAGAGCACTGCCTTTTTAAAATATCATTAGTTATTTATTATCAAGTATCTTTGGGTTCCTAAAATGGAATAATGACTGTCAAATAAATGAAGAATTAATGTCTTATCTGCTGGTAGATACTAAATAGGTAGATAATAGGCTCTCACAATGAAAAAGAAAATCAGGCCAAAATCTGGGGGTAGTTCCAGTGCATATAGAGAGTGAAAGAAAAGAGCAATGCATGAATTACACATATAGCAAAATGGAAACAGGACAACTCATGCTTAAAAGTTTGGTTATTCTTCATAAGATCTTAAATTAATTTTGAAACAAATCACAGTAAGAAACCAAATAAATACTATATCACAGAGTGATTCCATAAATACACCTGTTTCCACGGATAAAAATAGCTAATGATAAATTTAACTAAAGAAAATCATCAGAAGTAGTAAGACTGAGATAATATTGATAAGCTCATTTTTTAATGTTGTCTCATAATTTATGTTAGTACAGAATTTCTCTGTAGAAAGATAAGACATGAGGCCTCCTCTGCTTTGGTACTTGCACATTTCTGCTCTATAACACTGTTTAGCACTTGCTAAAATAAAAGTTCCATTAAGAAATCATTAACAAATTTGTTCAATAATATAAAATTATGTAAAGCTGGTACATATTTAGACTTATCTCTAGATTAACTCCATTTATAGAAGCTTCAATAAATAATGTATGTATCTTAATTTATATTTTCTAAATACAAACACCTGCTTAGAGATTTTCTCCCTTTAAACCTGACTTTAAATCAGGTCTGTACCTACCAGCACAACTTTTGACACTTTCACCTGCAAAACCTTTTCTTGTGTTGTTTTTGGCTTTTGCCAAGCATTTGGGGAAAACACTTGCTGGTTGTTGGTTCATGAACTGTAATAAATCAACAAAAAATCAATAGGCTTTTGTGTGGTATGGAGTCATATTCCAAAGTAATGAACCAAGGGCACAATCTTCATAGAGTTTCTTTACCTGGATGTGTTTCTAACCACACAAAAAGCTAAATATACGTTTGTCTTCCTCTGTATCAATATAAACTCTGATGTAATAAGTAACCAGTTTATTTCCCTAGGAAGCATTTTCATGAGCACAGTGCCTGATTGCACGTGGTGATCACCCTGAGGTGCTTTATATTCCAAGATGTCATTGCAAAGGGTCTGTAATCCCAATTGCACCAATTCTTTCTTTCTGAACAGCTTAATATGAAACGACCTGGTTATCAGGAGTGATCATCAGGAGAGTTATCAGGAGAGTTTGTTTCTGGCTGCTTGGATATCCACATCTATTAGTCATGATAAATGTTCTCAGCTGGTTTGACTGAGCAGCAGATTGTCTTAGGTGAGCCCTGGGGTTTGGTGCCTGGTTTTTGGTTTTTGGTTTTCCTGCCCCTCTCAGCACAGCCCTCTGGGACATCAGGACCCCTCTCCCTCGTGGGCAGACACCTCTATTTTAAAGCAAGAAGGAGCTTGGAGGTGAAGATTCGCAGACTGTTCTCTAGTCTTCTAAAATATTGCTATGTCCATGTAAATATCTTGAATAAAGCTGATTTCTGTGTAAAAGGTGTGCTGGCTTACAAATGGACAAAGGCTTCTGCTCCACCAGGCTGGGAGTAGCTCATAAGCAGCCAGAGCAGGCTGTGGTAATGTGAGTTGGCTGGGAGACACCAGAGCTGCACATGCTAGAAAGTTGGAAAATGTAAAAGTAAAGCATTGACAAGGTAAACCAGGAATGTGCTTTTGAATTCTCCAGTTCTTGGTAAATATTTCTGTTCAGATTTTGATATAGCTAACATGATAAAAAACCTTTTTGCTCCCACTGAAATTTACCTCTGGATAGGTATTTCTCTTAGTGTTTTCTTTTCCTTTTATTTTGATTTATCTCTGGAAGAGGAAGCAAATTGTCCATGGTGGAGTTCCAGTTAGTCTGCAGTGCTTGCTCCTGTCTGAAAGACTTGCCAGATATATTTTTATTTCTAAAGCTTGTCTTTCAAGGAGTTTCTAAAAGAGAAACAACAAATTGTGTGCAGTATGGAACAAATGGTTAGCTGGGTTAATTTTAAAAAACATAAACATAATCCATCTACCCCCTACACATGATGATTCACTATGGGAAAAAAAAAAGCCTTTAGTCTTAAGTGCTCCGGCAGAAGTTGTAATATGAAAGATACAGGTCCTGTGCCCGTGGTTCTACTGTGCAAGATAAATACACAGCTTGAAAAACATAAACAAGCAAAACTGAAATCCCCAAGCCAACATTTTATATGTAAGGAGACTGAGTGTTGTCTTTGAAGTCACCATGAATTACTGGAATGTTTATATCCTACCATTCCGGCCTATTATTTTTGAGCAGAACTCTCTTGTAGAAAAAAGGCAAAAGGGATTCTCCCAGCAACTTTGGGAAGTCAGCTGCGTGTGCATTCAGTCCCTTCCCTCGTAAGCAATTCCTAGCAGGCCCTGTGGCTGTCACAGAAGTGCTGCTGGACTAACTAAAGAGGTTCATGGCCAAAGCTCTTGGCTGGCTCTGCTGTGTTTTGCCAGCTTTGATGTGGCACGGGAGCCCTGCAGACAAGCACGTGCTGTTGACATTTGGATTTCTGCACATTTGGCCTTTGCTAGACTGCTCAGGAGAAATACTACCTGCTGTGGACTCTGTTACCAGAAGGAGGTCAGGTGGGTGCTGCTGCTCTCTGTGTGGGTGGTGTCAGCTCCCAAATCCCTCTGAGCTGCAGTTCTGCCCCTTTGTTCTGCCCCAGTGCCCCCTGCACCACAAGATGCCCTCAGCCTCCTGCGTGGCCTCTGCTCTCTAAAGCGAGATGTGGCAATCTGTGCATCTCCTCTTCTGCCAGCTGTCAGAGCTCTCTCCTCCCCAGAGTGCAGCTGCTGTGCCAGGGGCACTGGGGTCAGTGGGTGCCAGGTGCAGGAGGTACTGTGCTGCACTTAGGTGGCTCAGAAATGCCAGTAAGAGAGGGAAAGGGTAAAGGCTCTCTTTACACTGCAGAGTGGAATCCTGTATGGACTGATTCTGCCCCACTGTCCCTCTCTTGTATATCTGAAAGGAGGTAATTTATAGAGAGATAGTTCCCACAGCCCTTTTTAGAATTATAGAATTGTTAAGGCTGGAAAAGCCGTCTGAGATCATGGTGTCCAGCCATTAACCCAGCATCACCACCATGTGGAAATTGAAAGGCACCTTTTCTTTGACCCCCGCCAGCAAGAAGGCACCTGCTGTTCCTTCCAAGTGCTGTTCCCAGTGCTCTTGTAAGTTTTACTATCTCACATCTTTTCATATGGATTATACGAGGTGTACTGTAGGAAAAAATACACTATTGCTTATTCCTTTAATAATGGAACACTGACTGAGCTGGTCTTAAGGTATTCTGGGTATCTGTCAAGTCTGCTATCATCTTCAGCACAGCTGATTCCAAATACTGCATGAGAAACTTCCTGTAAGAACATTTTCTCTTGCACAGACAAGTGCAATGATTTGAACTCCTGAATCTTGGGTCCTCACTGTTCCCTCAGATTTTGCTAACCAAGGACAGAAGCACTGGGAAAGATTTATATAAATGAAATAGTTGTAGAGTGCGGAATTACTGTCATGTGTTTGTCTCCTGGTCGTTTTATGTTCTTACCTTGTCCCTTTGTATCTGTCACTCTTCCAAGGGAAACTATAAATGTAAACCAGATTAAGGTGTTCTCAGAGCATCAGACCCAAAAAAGCCTATCTATGAGAGCAGGCAGCTTTTCAAAGGTGTTATCAGAAATTGAAGTGCATTTTCTGCTCAATGTTGGGGTTTTTCCATCCAGTATCTGTGTCCGTGTATCTGTGAAGCATTTGGGAAGAGATATTGAAAACACAGCTGGTGATGGCTGCCACGAGAGAGACACAGCACAGTTCCAAAGCTTACTCAGACAGCTTATTCCTGTGATGAGAAAAATGAACTTCAAGTAACTATCATAAGGAATATCTCTACCACACATTGCATTTCCCATCTGCAGAGTGTCTGGAATAGGAATGGTTTTGCTCTCCCTTCTGGGACCTGAGAGCAATCAATATGCACCCCCCACGTCCCACCCTCCCCAGGTGGGGTCAGTCTGGCACCATGTCCTATTCAAATTTCTCAAATCACTCCAGCTGTGTGTCCATAAATGTGCATCCTGCACATTTAGGTCATTAACTGGTCTGAAATCACACAGTATCTGAATCAAACACTGTGGGTACTGAAAGAAGAGATATCTCCATTGCTCAGCATCAGAACTCGCTCTCTGTGTGCTGCTGCAGAGGCTGTGATTCCAGTTCAGTGGAATGAGGACAGTTACTTGCACTGAACTGTCAGACCTGCCCCTTGGAGCTCAGGCATTTTCTAGAGCAGGTGGACAGAGATTTGTGCTGGGAGAGCACCCAGGAGCAGGCTCAAAGCTCAATGCTGATTTGCACAGGGTCTCAGTGAGGGCCCCCTGTAATTGCCTGTCCTGTTTCAGAGCACTGTTTGTTATCTGGGTTACTGGAAGGTGTTGAAACCGTTATCACAGGGTCTGTCATTGTGGTTCTGCTTCAGCTCCTTCTTTAGAAGTCTGTGGGAACCTTTTGTGTGTCTGTTGGCTGTGGCAATTGAGTCAGGCCCTACATCATTGATGCTGTTTCACTGGATCATGGAAACACTTACAGACAGCAGCATGGTGCATGAAAGATTCTTGCAAGCCAAAGACCTTTACAGGTTTGTCCCATTTTTTTTGCAGAAAGCTGAATATATAGTCTTTAGGTTGAAGTGTAGGAAAGTTAATCTGCCGTGTCAGCTAATGGATGGTGTGGAAGCAATGCCTGCCTGTAACATTCCACCTGTCCTGCTTTTGTTGTGCCTGAGCAGGAAATCTCACCTGAGCCAGTTTTTTGCTGAGGAGGCAGAGGGAAGAAGGTATGTTTGTTTTATTTCCAGGCTGTGTGTGTCTTGGAAACATTCCTTCTCCTTATGTTGTCTGTTAAAATGTATATTCTGCTTGTCATGCTGCAGCAGAGGCCTATCAGGGCATGCTGATGGAACACAAATAATGTCTTTTTCTTAACTCTGTGTAAGTGAAAATCTCTATAATGCTTTAGCATTATGTGACAGTATCTTAAGCTCAACCTTGTTCAAAACACTGAAGGAATGGAAGAAAGGGAGAATGCTCCTTAAATAGACTGGGGTTTAATCAGTTGGTGTGAAAAAACAAAATTAAAAAGTAGTAGTGCTGCATGTAAGTTTCCAAGCAAATGTTAAAATAGAAAGGAATTGTAAAATTTCCTATCAGCCTGCCAGGATCCTTGCAGTAGTATTGTGGCCTGAGGAACACAAGTCATTCCAGGTGTGGGGTCCATGGGTGCATGCTGGGCTTCCATAGGGGGATGCCTGGCTTGGTCAGACAAGTTCAGAAGGTAAAGCAAGTCACTGCTGCAGTGCCTGGGTGGTCCTGTTATTTTGGGAATTAGCTTCCCAACTAGCTGTGTATTGAGGGTACAGAGAGGGTGCCAAGTTGGTGGTGTAGAATGTGTGCCTTCATGATCCACTGGGATGGTCAGATATGGGTCTGGAGAAATGTTACCATTTTTGAAGGCTCTAAACTGATGTGTAGTATGGATATATGTGAGACAGCTTATGGATGGTGTTCTTGGAGCTTATGCCGTGGGAGGAAGCACAGTGCTTTAGCAGAGTTTGGTTAATGATGCCTCACAAAGAAAACAATCCATTCATCCCAGGTTTAAGCTCATTAGGAGGCCTGGAAACAAATCTAGACTTTCTATTAGCAGGGTGGTTCTTGAAAGTTGTGAGTATTGTCCTGAAAAACAGGATGCAGGAGAGAGAGAATGTGTTATTCAGGCTCTGGCTTCTGTTCAGATGCAAAAGTATGGATTTGAGCCTTTCTTTGGTTGAGCTCCTGGTTGCCTGCTAATCCAAATGCATCAGTCACTCCTTGGGAAGTGTAAGTGCTTCCTCAATGGCCACACAGTCTTGGCCTCCTGGGTTGTGCATAAAGGCTGGGAAAAGGACCATTATGTTCTAAGTCATGTGCAAATAGTGGGAAGAAGGGAAATGTTTTACAGTACCAGGTGCTAAATGAGTCTTTTGAAGTGTTGACATTTCTTTTAAATGTATAAAGTTCCCAGGCTACACAAAACACTGCATTTGCAATTCAGATAAGTTGAATTAGAGTACTGATCTCAACCCTACTTAATAGATTTTGAGCTGGAAATCCCTGGAAGTGGTGCTGATCATCAAATCTGAAAACATGAGTGATGAAGCCTCATGAGAAGATAGTCACAAAACATCCAAATGTGTTTAGTGTGATTTAATAGGCTGTCATTTTGTCAGATAGGCTGGATTTAAAGAATGAAATTAAGCTACAGCACGACAAAACCTTGTCAATTAATAACACTTCAAAGAGGAACATGACAACCGTTCAAGGAAGATCATGAATAAGAAGCAACTCCGAAGTAGAAGGAATTGGTAGATGCACCACTTTCTCTCTGGAAATCTGATGCTAAAAGTGAAGCATCTCTCAGATATGGGCCAAACATACTGCAAGGTCAGCCTTCTGCACAGTTCTTGGAGGCCTCTGGATCTTGATGGAGTCAGCAAGCCAGGCAAGCGTGAAAACAGAAAGCAGGAACAAAAATCAGACTTTGGAATGATTTAAATGGTTCTTCAGCAAAGTTGCCTGCAAGAGCTGACCTGCTGGTGTACTTGATTTTTAGCATATGCAAAGCAAAATATGCCAAGAATCAGCAGAACCAACAGTATGGGAAAAGTTGCAGGGACTGTACCTTTGTGCTAATTTAATTTAAACCTTGAGGGATTCCCTTAAAATGCGTCCTTCATGCACTCTCAAAAATTGTTCTGCACTTGAAAATGTGTCTAGTGCAGGCAAAGTGTTCACACATGGGTGTCTCAGTCAGTTGGCTGAAGCTTTTTTCAAAGGGTGCTGAGAAATCAGTTTCTGTAATGATTTCAGGGATAGGGACATGGAATTGTGCTCTCCAAGAATCTCCAATCCAAGCTGTTTGATGGATTTGACTAATTTTTTGCTTAAGAATTGGTTCAAACCAAAGAGTTTGAGCCAAGACAGCCCATCATGTTAAAGAGGTTGGATCTCACACATTTTTGTATACATCACTGGAGGTGGAGATGTTGTTAGGTATCAATGCCTGTAAATGTTTGTTCTGAAAAATCTGGCATCTCTTTGTTGCTTGGATTTAGGCTTTGCTTGTGGCTCATCTGTGGCTGGGACACAGTAGCCCATTACTAGCTGTGAATATCCTTTGGTTCAGTGAATGCCACCCCATATTCCAGCTGCATTTGGGAACCTGTGTGTGTCAAAAACCTTGCAGTGTTTCCACAGTTGCAAAAACACATTGTATTTCTTCCAGTCCCTATTTTAGTGATTGTGGTTGTGTTTGCACATCTCAGGAAGGAAGCTGTGATAGTGCCTAATGCCAGAGATATTTGAGGCAAGTGCTGGTAAGCGTGTCCCACTGACAGATCTGGAACAAAAAGCAACCATTTGCTTCCAACCCAGAACTATCAATGTTCTTAGGGGAACTGTTTTGGAAGATACATTCTGGTGTAATGGTTTTGTAACAGGGATAAATGACCACTATTTCAGCCATGTGAAGGGCCATGGACTCCTCGGGGCCTTACACCAGAGCCAAGGATGAAAAGAAGTGTTTTAACTCTGTCTTCTAGCAGGCACTGGGAACATGGGGCTCTTTATGAACCCTGTGATTTATTTGAACATCAGCCTTTTTCTTTAAGGTCTATTTTACAGCAACATTGCATCTGCTGGATGCGGTTTGGTGAGTGAGCAACCTGGTACCTTCCTCCCAATTGCATCCCAGGTCCCTGTCATTAATCCAGTATTAATGACCAAGAAACTAAACTGAGGAGAATGTAAATCCCACCATTTGCATGTTGTAGTATTTTTACCATGGGCAGGTCAATCAAATGAAAAGCCCTTCAGTTAGGGAGCTGAAATGCTGGTTTGTCTTTACTCAGTTTATTATCAGGACCTGGTGGTGCTGCTTCATCACCCAGTGTCTTATAATTACACTGCCTAATGGGATGGAGAATGGGAATTGGGCTTGCTCTTTTCTTTTTTGTACTGCCCAAAAATGACTGAAAAGCAACAGAGGATTCCCTCAGGACTGCCACAGCTTGGGAGGGAGGAGAGTGATGGGAACTGGATTTCAGACACTGCAATTTTAGTGTTGAAAGGGATTTTCACATTCAACATTTGCAAATAGCTCAGGAAACCTTGCCACAGATTTTTGTCCCTATGAAGCACAAAGCAACTCTGTGGAAGAAGTGCTGAGGGAGTCTTGCTACTTCCAGGGTCGTTTGGGGTTTTTTTTTAATGTCCAGAACACTTAATTGGGTGTTTCACCTTAGAGTCTCCCTGTAGGTATGCAGTTGTTAAACACTTTAGGTGCTGATTGAAGAGTGTGATGAGTTGAAAAGGGAGTCTCTTACAGTCTTTATTGGTTATTTTTATATACTAAATAATAATACAAATCTCATACAGTATGAATGCTTTAATCAGCCAGAATCTTAAATACATTCTCAAATAAAACTTTCCACATTCTATTAAGTGAGCCTGAACAGGCTACCTGGGAGAACTAAAGCCATTAACAAATCCTAGAAACAATCAAAGGAAAGGTGAGTGAGGACTTTTCTTCTTCTCCCTTGCTCTTTTTTATATTTAAATATGTATTTTGATCTCTTTCTGCTTGCTGTAGTCTCTTTTCTCCTTGTAGGGCTCTGAGTAGCAGCTGAATTTTCCCAAAAGGGAATTGTTCAAAGGTGAGGTGTTCAGAGTGAGAATCAGTGAGACACTTAATGCATCCAAACGAGCTGAAGTTTGGAAGTGTTTGGCAAAGTGTAAATGGATGCTGCAGAGGAATCAGACCTGCTTTAGAAGCTGTTGTATAAGTCCATCCTAAATGCAAAGGGTTTCAGTATTGACCCTTGAGCACATGATTAATCAAAGGCATTAAGGTTTCAGTAAATCCATAGCTTGCTGTTAAATCTTGGTGTGGTCACATCTGTAACACAGTTATAACCTCCAGCCAGTGTATGTAGAATAAATACATGTGAATAAAACTAATGTGAATGTGGGAATAAAACCTGTGAACATTTGAAGGAAGAAGGCCTGGGGCATTTGCACTTGAATTTTACTGACTTGCTTGTGAGAGTTGAGGGGAGGATCTTTGGGTAAGAAAGGCATCCTTTGCCAGACATAAATATTTAAACTAGTATATTTTCTATGCCAAGCAGGCTTAAGGGAAAAGGAGTGAAGAAAAACCTGGTTAGTGTGAATGTGGCAGAGACACAGCAAATATGAGATGTTGTCTGCCATATGGATTTAACTGAATTTAAATACTTTCCCTTTATTCAAAGTGGCCTCCTCACTCTAGAACTGCTTCTGTGCCCATAGAGCCCATAGTGCTGTTTGGTGTATATTGATACCTGATGGGAGCGGTAAAGATGGAGCCAGACTGTTCTCAAAGGTCCCCAGAGAAAAAGTGAGGCAAGGGGCACAAACTAAAATACTGGAAATTCCACTTAAACATAAGAAGAAGCAATTTTACTTTGAGGATGGTCCAACACTGCAACAGGTTGTCCAGCGTGGTTGTGACTCCTCCGTCTTTGGAGATACTCAAAACTCAAGTGGACATTATCCTGACCAGCCTGTTGTAGTTGATCCTGCTGTGACCAGGGGACATGGACCAGACTATCTCCAAAACTCCTTCCAGTCTCAGGTATTCTCTTATTCTGTGAGTGCTTGCAAAGGAGAAAAGTAGTCAAAAAATGGTGATGGAAGATGGACTTAGCATCAAGAGTTCAGTTTGAAGGGAGGAAACTGTAAAACTTAAATAGAATCTAGTAGTGATGGAAGTTCTGGGAAATGTTGTGTGCAGTAATGACTTACAAAGTAGTTGTGATGGTAGAGATGGGGAGTGAGAAGTAGGTATGGGTGAGAGACAACACACACAATGAGGGAAGAAAAGAGGAATCTAAACCCAATCATTTCCCTGCAGTGGGACAAATGGCAGAAGAAGCTGCAGCTGCAATGCATCTGCCCTGGGCTGCCCTGCCTGCAGGACTCAGGGCTGATAAGGGGAGAGAACTCTTGGTGGAGGTGAGAAGGGTGGTTCATAATTAGATTTATCTGACAGGTAGCTTTAGCATGAACTTCTCAGTGCACTTGTATCTCTACAGCAAACAGATAAACACTGATAACTCTCAGCATTGACTCAGAGCTGATAACCCATCGGTCTGTCTCCAACCAGTCTCCACCTGAGCATGTGCCCTGCTGGTCCCTTTATACCACCCACATACTGAGCATAACCCACTCCCTTTGGTTGTAGGAAATCCTGAAACCAGTGCTGAACAGGGGAGAAAAGTACTGATCCACAAAACATCTCAGTGCAGTTTTGCCTGGTTTGTATTTTGGTCTCTTGGCTGGCAATTCCCATGGGGGATTAGGTAAGATTACTTGTCAATAAAGAAAAAGAAATTAATCTTCCTTTGTTCCTGCTCAAAGATCTCCCAGATGGTAAGACATCAGATGGCCAAAATTTGGAATGAATATTCAGTTACTTAAAAATCTGGGCTGAACTTGGTAGGAAGCCATGTTCTTCAGGATTGGCATGGAACAATTTACCAGTACTATGTAGTTCTTCTCTGGTTCTTTACACTATTTATTCTGCGTTTATTAGAGAAGAGTTAGAACCATTGATGTTTGAGAAGGTGAGGCATGTATCTTTGAGTTTCATATCTGGATTTGACATAGCATCCACCAATGGAAGCCAGGTGCCTTGGTGATATATATGCAAAATTCATAAAGCTTTAGGGGTGCACAGTGTTGGAAGATGTATTTAAGCTTATCTGTTCTGCTGTGGCCTTTGTCATTCACCCAGGCACAGAATGGAATTTGAAACATCAACCTCATTGTTTAATGTCAGCTTCTCTCTCATGTTATGTCAGTGTCCTTGTTTGACTTGGAAACTCTCATATTTTTCAAGGTGAGCCCTCATTCCTGGGAGGGCTGAGAGAATTGGAGCTTTTAGTGTTTAAACAAATATGTAATGTCATTCCAGTGCTCAACTCTTCAGTGACTCTCAGCTAATGAGCTGGAATTTCAGCTGTGACTGTGCAGGAGCCAATGCTCTTAGTCACCACGCCGATACTCAGAGCAGGTTCCTGGTTTGCTTACCTCATAGTTAATGGTGCATCTTTTGGCAAAAGGTGTGGTGTGTCATCATTAACCATTTAAATCCTGCAAAATGCTGGGAAAACTTACTGGAGCAGAGGAGGAAGTGGTGTTTGCCTGGCCAGAAAATGCAGGGTCTGCTCAAGGAGGGCAGATTCTTGCATGTGAGTGCAGTTGTCAAAGGGAACCACTGTTGTGCAGTCCTTGAATCGATATTTGAGCCCTGTGGGGTTTACTCTGTTCAAATGGCTCCTGCAGTGTCTCAGATTTATCCAGCTGATCACTTGTGACTGCTGTGCTACCCTAGCTGCCTAGTGCAAGCAGGAGAAATACGGGAGTGTAACTCAGGGAAATTAGGTCAATCCCAACGCTTTCTCCTTAGTTTATTGTCATTTCACCACATTTTAGGCTCTGTGTGGCAA
Organism: Vidua chalybeata; assembly: GCF_026979565.1. Classification (NCBI taxonomy): domain Eukaryota; kingdom Metazoa; phylum Chordata; class Aves; order Passeriformes; family Viduidae; genus Vidua; species Vidua chalybeata. Next base: position 3,779,311 of record NC_071549.1, on the reverse strand, counting down.
CCCCAGCTGCCTGTGGTAGGAATGACTTCATGCACATCTTCTTTCAAAGGATGCAAACCCTGATTCTATACTCTTGATTTTTGCATAATGTTTATAAAATAAAAGAAGAAAACTATGGCAAAACTCAGCTCAAAGAGGAGTTTATTGGTACTGAGTCCTCTTTTACATCAGCTAAATGCATTCTCCACAGGAGTTTAACTCATCCTCACATAGGGAGGGGTACAGGTGCAGGTGCTGTAGCAGTATAAAAGTTCCTTCTTTTAGACCAGCAACAGCAATTTTAAACATGGTTTGCATTGGTGCTGTGCACACACACAGGAGTTCATGACTCTGGAGAAACTCTCTCTGTGGGATCTCCTCAGTCCATGTGTCCCTCATCTGAAAGCAGCATGTGTTCAGCTTCTTTTGAGACTTTTACAAGCTATTCCACATTCAAATGCAAATACTTAATAAACAAAGCTTAAGGATCATATGATTCTTTAGACAGTAAATCTCATGGCTCAGAGTTGTACACATATTTGGCAGATTATAGATTTACCACTGGCAGATAATCTTTTAAAGAACGAGTGGCTTTATTCTTTTGTTAACTAATTAAAAAAGGAGAAAGAACTTCAAGCTGTAAATAGACCTCTTAAAACACATATTACTCCCTGAATGGTCTGTACAACTAGGATAAATGTATAATTAGAAGTTTTCACTAAACATTATTAAAGCCAGTCATGTGTCCTAGGCCATCAACCATTTATGTGAGCAGGAAATTGAGAGTATAGTCAGTATGAAGGTGTGAATAGAAACCACATTGTACATTTTATCTGTTGGACCTGATGTTCTTAGAGGTCTTTTCTAACCTAAACAAATCAATGGTTCTGTATTATAAATATTTAACTCCAACCATGAAAGCTTTTTTTCAGATGTAAATTCTGGAAGCAGTATCACATCCATAGCTTCTAGTGTTTGGTGACACTGGTGACAGTAATGAAACCAGGTCCCTTGGACCCCATGATCTGTCACTCTTGTTGTCTATGGTTTGCTGATAGTTTAAGAAATGTAAAAGTTGGTAGGTAGAATTTTCTATTCCTTATTGGCCCATCCCCAAGGCATAAGGGTTTGTATCCCTTCTGAAATACTTCTATTTTGAGGAATTTGGTTTATTTTGCTTTATGGCTAGAGAGTGTCTTTCCTTCTATGTATTTAGGAGATGAGAATAAGACAGCACATCCACTGACCCTTTGTACCTCCCATTCATAGGTAGGAGTGCTTTCTCCATGCATTAATTTCTGGTGATATCATCTCTTCAAGGGAAATTCCCAGGAAGGCTGTGGCAGTTCTGGGTCTCTGCAGCCAACATTCTTTCCATATGTTGATGGTTTGTTGTGTACTGGAATCTTCCCTGGCTTATGTCTCACCAGCCACACAAGTTGGAGAAAGAGACTGGAATCCCTTTTGCATCCTGACTTGCTCCTGGAACTCGTGGCAGCCAGGTTGTGTGGCCCAGGTGTCCCTTCCCAGTGGCACAGCCAGGCTATGCCTTGGCACAGTGCTGCTCCATGCCTGCAGCTGTGGAATCCCAGCACAGCCACGGAGCTGCACCTTGGGCTGGCACATGGGCAAGGAGGGGGATTGAGGCTGTGAACTCATTCCAAAAAACCTTCTTCATCTATCCAAACCAGGAGATGCTGGCAGCTCCCATGAAGGTGCAGCCAGTCTCCAGTATGACTGCTTTCCAAAAGTAAAGACAAATTAATTGCTTGCCCTAATAGTGCCTTGTTTCAAAAAAACTTCCGTTTCAAGCATTTCATTTTAGGAAAACACTATTGATAAGTGTTGAGATTGCTGGGCTTAACCTACGGGGAAGGAATTAGTTCAGGTCCTGAAAGCTGACTCAGATAGTTTCAGTTTTCCTGCCAGAAACCTACTTGCACAGATGAACAAAAATTACAGCAGAGTTACCAAGTCATATAGAAAGAAACTGGCTTCTTCAGTATATATCAGTTTCTGCTTGGGGAACAGTGAAATTCAGTTAAAGTCTGAGCTGCCTGTTCTGCTTTTGAGCACCGGCAGAATTGAGCTGGTGTCAGCCCTTTTTCTTTCATTAAACTCCTGAGAAGCTTGAGGTAAGACATAAATGGAAAAGCAGTGGGGGGAAAATCCAGTGCAGAGGAAATGGCAGAGGTGTTCTGCTACAGCTGTGGAGAACAGAATTTTCCTCAGCATGTGGAATATCTGACTTTTCCATGTGTTTGTGCAGGTTGTCATGTCCACTGTGGCTGTATGTGCATAAATGTACACAAAAAATAGCAGTTGTCTGTATTGCATATGGAGTGGTTTTGGGACCATGAGTGGTTCATGGAATGCCTATGGTCCAAATGAGCAGCAGCATAAGAATTTTAGAGTTGTTTTGTTGTTTGTATTTTTTTCTTCTTATATGAAAAACAAAAAGACAAGGCCTGTCATGGATGGGACCACTTTTTGCCTTGGGGAGCTCCCCAGCTGTCCCTCTTCAGAGACAGCTAAAACATACATTTTGAGTGACTGATTAGAGATGGAAGATCCCAAAGAACTGGTAAGAAGAGGAATTAGCTCTTTAATCCTAGATACAGAGATTCAAAACCAGGTACAGTATAGAACCAACTATAAATAATTCCCTAAATTGTTTTAGATTTTTGTATGTTTAATCTAGTTGTCACAACTTAATGGCTGGATGGTCTGTAGTCTTGAATATCTGATCTCAGAAGGGCAATACTATTCAGGTCTTTATGTGGATTATGCTTTTTAAGACTGCTTTTATTCCCAGATGAAGTAAAAATCTCATTACTTAAGTTTGAATACCACTGCTTCAAATAACATAGTTTAAATATTAAATAGATATTTGGTGTGTGTCAGCATGGGATAAGCCAGGGAGAAGGATTTGAGGAGGAACAGAGAGAAAAGAGTGAATGTGTTACTTGTTGCAGATGATTTCATTGTATTGGGCATTTGATTCCATGGTATTGATGAAACTGAGTCACTCTACCACAAAAGGAATACTTGGTACAGTTTTCCTGCTTTGCACAATGATTGTAAGAGAAACCTTCTCACAGCATTGTTTGGAGGAAATTCCTACCCAGTGCATTCACTGGCAGTGATACCGGCTGCTGAGGACAAAACTGTGTCATTTTTCTGCAGGTATTTCAAATTTGAGGAACATGCAGTGCATTTACAAACTTGTCATTCTTCAGTTGTAGGTAACACTGTCCATGCTCATCCCAGGCAGGTGACTACTTTGCCTGTCACCCTCTCTGTGATCCAGATCTAAACTTCCTCAGAAACCACAGCCAGCCTCCAGTTCCCTGCTTTCTAATTCTGCATGACTAAGCCTTTCAGCACATTGTAAATACTGTTGTTCATTCAAAATACATTGGTTACCTGTGCACCAATGACTGCCAGCATATTTCTGCAGTGGAGTGGTTGAGTGTTGGGAAATTGGCATAAATTAAATCACTTGAGTCACAGTATTGCCCTTTCTGCTCACACCCACGTGTGTGAGTTACGTATGTGCAGCTTGTGGGAGATGTGTGAATGCAAGCAGCTCTGCACACACCCTGCCAGCAAACAAGGAACTTGTATTCCTGCAGAAAATGGGTATTGCTCCAGAATTCACACCAAAATATGAGGAAGTGAAGAGAACACAAAAGTATTTTGTTTTTGTGGCTATTGGAATCCTTAAAATATTATTTTCAGCCAGGGAATACAATGAGGAAAACAATGCAAACATGTCAGTGATAGATTTTTGTCTGCTTATGGATATATTTATGACTGAGGCACGTGGCCTGGAGTCTGCATGGCATTTTCCATGTTTGTGAATGAGACTTGTATTCTAGCTTGGCTTTGTTGTAGGGCACAAAATCAGTCATTTCCCTTGACTTTTTCCTATGTGAAGAAGGAGAATTGGTAACTGCTCATTTTTCCCAAAGCACTTTCATGGTTAAGGACATATCACAGGCATAGAATCCCAGACTGGTTTGGGTTGGGAAGGAACTTAAAGCCCATCCTATCCTACCCCCTGCCACAGCAGGGACACCTTCCACTATCCCAGGCTGCTCCAAGCCCTGCCCAGCCTGGCCTTGGACACTTCCAGGGATGCAGCCACAGCTGCTCTGGGCACTCCATACCAGGGCCTCACCACCCTCACAGGGAAGAATTTCTTCCTAATACCTAATTTACACCTGCCTTCCTTCAGTTTAAATCCTTGCTGTTCTTCTCACAAATGATCTACAGAATAATGACAGCAAATTGAGGATTTGTAGAGGTTAAATGTGTAGAAATAGATTTCCTTGTGCTTACAACTTTCTGCATTGACTGTTTCATTTCTGTCCCTGCAATTATTTCTGGGTGTAGCTCAAGCTGCTTAGATGGCTGAGAGTTTGCTCATTCTCAAGTATCTGGTATTCAGGCATCAAAGCATTGTGTCTTTGCCTGTACTCAGCAGCACCCAGAAAACTGCAGGGGCAGTGAAAGAGCTTAGGTTGAAAATCAGGTCCTCACAGTTCATGAAAGTGTTGCTTGAAACGGGCCATTTAAAAAATTCTATTAGATAAGCAATTCCTTTTAGATCATTTTAGATTGTGTTGTTCTGAATGTGAAGTATATCCTCATCCTGTGGGATTGCCTTTTACCCACAGAGACAGGTGGTTCCTTGGGCAGCTGAATACCTCCTGCATGCCCCTGCCCTGTGTGGCTCCGAGTCATTCCCTGCAGGTCCTGCTTACAGAGCACATGGATGTTCCTGAGCTTCCCAGTAAGGCTCAGGTCTCCACTGAGAGTTTTGGGGAGGTGTCTGCTGCTGTTCAAGGCAAGTGGAGTGAGATGGGTACTTAGCACCTTTGAAAGATTCTGTTATTCCATAGTTTTAGTAAAGGAGGAAGTTTAGTTTGGGGGATTTCAGGTTCCACTCTTTCCCAGCTTTGAAGAGCCTTTAGGATTTCCCAGTCAGAACCTGTCCTTGGCATGCTAAGGGAGGATGGGTTGAGCTTGGCAGGAGTTACTGTTCCTGGATCCCAGAGCAGAGTTTGTTACACTCACTGACCTCCCCAGACCTTCCCAACTCAGCAAGAGTGATCTGGGAACAAACTGGGAGTCTTCTGCCTCTTTTAGGACAAATTCTTGAATGTCACTGAGTAAATGTTTTATTATTACTTTTCTTTCATGCCTATAAATCTTCACAAAAAATATTGTCCCTTTCTTCTGGGCAAAAGACAAATGAAACAACTCTGAAGTTCTAAAAATAAATGCATACAGGAGGATCATTTTCCAGTCACATGAATTTGTACTTCCCTGACTGCTGTCCATCCTGAATTAAAAAAGCCAAGGGGGGACCTGCTAATGTTTCTGTTTCTTTTCTCAGTATTTCTGGCTCCTTGTGCTCTCACGGGGTTTGGTTGGCATCGGTGAAGCGAGTTATTCTACTATTGCACCAACCATCATTGGAGACCTGTTCACCAAAAACACGAGGACCCTTATGCTGTCTGTGTTCTACTTTGCAATTCCTCTCGGCAGGTAAGTGACACAAAGGTTCTTCAGTCTGCTTATGGCTTTTATTTTAAATAAACTCACATAGATCTGAACTTGCTAATGATGATAGTTCTTGACTTTGGCTGGAATGTAGACAGGAAAATATTGGGAGCAGTGACTAATTAGTTGCAGGAATTAGATTCTTTTTTAGTGTTACTGGTTCATGTGTGACTTTTGGGAACAAGTGGGAAGTTTGTTGTTGGTTTATTTAGTTTTTTTCCTACTTTTTTACAGCAATGGGGTGGAAATGGAGTAAAAATAGTTTACCTGACTTTTTCTTTCAGTGGATTTTCTTTATCAGCCTATCACAGTATCTGATTGTTGGGACAGGAGGGAATCTGTCATTATTTTTATTTTTTAAAATAATGAGTGACCCTCTATTGTGAGATTGTCAGCAAGGTGGCTTTGCATAGTTTGCATACCATTTCCCAGAGCTGGACAACATCCTGGGAAAAAGGGTAACATGGGTTCATTTCCAGCAGGGAATACATGGGCAGCATGTTCCAAACTCAGAGAAAAACTTCTGGTGGTGCATTTTACAAGCTGGAGCACATACCTGTGAGATAAAACTCACAAACATCCTTTTGTTCTTGAGGAAAAAGAGAGAAACGGATCCTTAACTGGTGAAAAGAATATTTTGCCAAGAGGACCAAGGATTCCAAGTATTCATATAGAAAATTCAATGAACTAAAAAGAAATTACAAATATTCATCCTGTTGAGCCTGATTCTGGGATTTCATTATCTCAATATCCAGCAGCAGTGTGGATTACAAAGCCATGGAGGATAGGGCAAAGGCTGTAAACTGAAAGAGGTTTTGATTGGATATTAGGAAAAAATTCTTCCTGTGAAGGTGGTGAAGCCATAGCACAGATTCCCAGAGCAGCTGTGGCTGCCCCTGGATCCCTGGCAGTGCCCAAGGCCAGGTTGGACCGGGCTTGGAGCAACGTGGGACAGTGGAAGGTGTCCCTGCCATGGCAGGGGGTAAAACTGGATGGATTTTAAGTTCCTTCCCAACCCAAACCAGTGTGGGATGATTCATGGTTTGATTTTGGGGCCTGTCTGGGTAAAATATTCAGTTTTAAGGAGGTTATGGCTGACAACCTCCAAAGCTTAGCAGACTCTTCAATAAAGGAAGGGGGGATTGGTGAGTGAGGCTCACCATTTACCCACTGCAATCCTGGCAACTTTCAGCCAAGGCAGTTTCAGCAACAAATGCAGCAGTTTTGACAAAGGGTTATTACCTTCAGTTCATGCTGAGAGAAATGTAGCTATGTTCACCTTTAGTCTCTTGTAATGCACCTTTTGTCTTACATGTGGCTGGAGGTCTCCTATTAAACTTCTTGCATGTTGTTCTTGGTTTTTCTTCCAAGCTAATAGAAAATAGTCTCTTCCTGCTTAATTAGAACCAAGTACTATTTAGTGGCAAGAAAAAAAATCTAATAATGGAATATGGCCTGTCCTTGAAGGGCACTTTTTAACTGAAAGCTTGAACATAAAATTGTTTCATATTCATATTAGCACAGAGAAAGGCCTGATAGAGAAGTGAAATTGGGAAATAAATTCATTTTAAGTCTTTGCATCCACTGTAGATTGAAAGGTCGGCTATAAACTTCCAAATTTCCATCAGATTTGGACATTTTTAGATCAGCAGTGTTGGGTAGAGTCACATACTAGCCACCATCTGCTTCAATCCCCATATTTCTTCCTGTAGGACAAGAGAACTGAGGACACACGGTTGTGCCTCTCTTTGCCTTTGTCTAAGAACAGCTGTGACTGAGGCACACTTGAAGCTCTGACCAACTCTCATCTTGGCCTTTCTTGCAGTGGCTTGGGATACATCACTGGGTCGAGTGTGAAGCAGGTTGCTGGAGACTGGCACTGGGCACTGCGGGTAAGTGCCTCTTAATGACACATCTTAATGAGAGTTGGTTGGTTGATTAGTGTTAGGAAGAGTTCCATCACACAATGGCTCAACCTGTTATTATATCTGAAAGGTGAAGGATTGGAAATTACATCTGTGGATGTTAAGTGCATGGCAGATGCACTCTCTAAACAAAGGTATGTGGGCTCGTCTTGTGGGACTTGGTGTTTTCCCTGCTTGGGAGCAAGAATTTTCCAATCACTTTGTTATCAATCAATCATGACTTCTTGATGGGGACAGGAAGACGAGGCATTGGCCTTAAATCAACTCCACAGTCTTTCAGTCTCCTGCTGTCAAGAAACTCTGAGAATGGCTTCCGGCTTTGAGGAAAAAACACTTTGTTCCAGTTTCCGCTTGTTTTTCTGCCCTGAGACAGTCCATTTCCTTCTATTTTAACCTCTTGGGACCCTGATAAATGGGCTGAAAAGATAATCCACTCCAATCACATACTCACAAACAGCTTCTGCACACAAAGATGTCTTGAAAGAGCTGAGAGGAAGTGGCCGAGCAGAACTGGTTTCTAACCTTTGGTGCTGTGGGTGGCATGTGAGGTGCATTCTCTGGCTCTGGCACTTCATAGAGACCATGAATCTCCTGAAGCTCAGGCCAGCACTGTTTATAACAGTTGGTGATGAAATGCAAGGGTTCCCATCTGAAGCAAATATGCCCTCTGTGACATAGGCCATGCCCAGGTTAAGCAGAGCCAGGAACATCATCACCATGAACAGTTCATCTGGGAAAGTGGAGGACAGTTTCCAGCTGTGCACCTGGAGTGGAAAGTGGAGTAGCCTAAAGCTTCTCACCAGGAGGATGCTGCCTCATTAGCAGAAATATTTAAGAGTAACATGAACTTCAGAGCAGAGGCGAACCAAGGAGTGAAAACCCCAAAGCCTGTCCTCTGGTCAATGGGCTTTAACTGGAGCACTCTTGAAAAACCCAAATCTGTCTGTAAAACCCAAATGGTTAATCAGTGAAAAGAGATCATCACTAGGACTTTTCAGGTGGTGTCTTCACAGTCATCCTGAAAAATCCAGGCTATCTGCAAGACTGTTCCCCTTACAGGTCATGACTTCCACTATAAATGACATACTGGTGCAGGATTCCCTGGCTGTACAAAATCTGGGGAATCTGATGAGCTGCACACATCTGTGGTGTTTGCTTTGGACATCATTGCTCAGTCTTTGTAGTCACAGAGCCCATATAGAAAGCATCCAGACATCAGTGTAAAGCAGCTTCCATCCCTATGGCAATTATTGTGCTCTTGCAAGATGGGAATGATCCCCAAGATGATGCTTCCCTCTGTGATCTCCTGTGGGCTCCAAATACAGAAGAGGTCAGGAATAATCCACACTTCAGTGGGCTGAAAAAGACAGAAGGGCACATGGACAACTGGCAGCTTTGTGTCTGAATCTAACAAAAAAGTGAATGTTTCACTGCAGCATTCCTGAGTGTCCATGGATGTTGTCCTGGTGGGTACTTAAGCTTTTAGATAATAATCAAAGAGACTTTCAATCATCTGGCTGTAGAAAAAACAGCATTTCCAATATTTTTTACCAGTGCTGTGTCTTCTGTTCAGGTGTCATAAGGATACTGTATCAGGCTTCATGTACTCCTGGATGAGCGATTCTCCTGACTTTTAAGTTCTGAAATACTTTTGTCTTTCTTTCCCTAGAAGGATTGTGAGTTTGTCATCTTTGGACATGAAACACTGCTCCATGTGTAAAGGCCATTCTCAGGTTAATAATTAAAGCTTTTTTTTTTTTTTTTTTTTTTTTTTTTTTTGACAGGAATTAATTTTTTTCAATAGCATGTCTAGACGAGATGATAGTTCAGGGAAATCCATGTTCCTGTATTCCTGATGGAGCTATTTTCCATTCTGACAATAATGGAATTTCACTGTCAAAACAATAATAGTTTTTATAGCTTACAAAATGCTGTGGGATCTTTGTATTTGTGCCTAGTGCCTGGGAGAAAGGATTAGATATTGTGAAACCAAGCCCTTGAATCTGTTGTTTCCCTGTTTTCCAGCCTGAATTTTCAATGTTTCTTGGTCTGTTGTACTGAGGTAACCTGAGGAAGATGCCTGAAAACAGGAAGCCATTGTGGGTTATCTGGAAGAGGGATGTATATCAAGCAAGGGTTTTCAAAGCCAGCATGTTCCCTACATCCAGAAATCTTTCAGCTGGTCTACTTGCCTTTAAATGGCTTCTGCACTCACCCAGAAACCAGCTGGTCTCTCAACCCAGCTGGGAGTAGGTTTCCAAAGAGTTAAACATCACTCAAGAATCATGTTTAGATGGATCTTGGTACTTTTTAACACAATGGATTGCCTTACTCAGAGTATCTTCAAAGCTGCATGTTTCCAGAGTGAGATAAGAGAGTCCAGGGAATGACATGGAGGAAGGAAAGGAGCAGATGCCTCGATGCTTACAGGTTCTGACTGGCTGTGAGGAACAGTCACTGAAACCAAAAGGATGTATTCTGCTTCTTCCTGGCCAGTCAAAGCAAACCCTGACTCCTGTGCTAATTCCCTGCTCCTTTCTTACAGGTATCTCCACTCCTAGGAATGATAACAGGGACACTCATCTTGATATTTGTGCCTGCTGCTAAAAGAGGAAATGCTGAGCAACTTGGGGGGCAGCTGAAGGCTCGGACTTCATGGCTGAGAGACATGAAAGCATTGATTAGAAAGTAAGAGCACGAGTAAAAAGCATGTTTTGCCTCTAATGCTTAATTGGAACATCCAATGGTCTGGATTTAATGTGGTGAGACTGGAAAGTAACAACATGCAGGGAGTTGCAGGAAGTTTAGTCTGTGGATCTAGGGAAGAAAATCACAGTTACATGAGTTATTGACTGCTGTGACAATGATGAATTCCAAGTTTTGCTCTAACCTTTCCAAGATTGACATCTAAGAAAAAGCCTGCTTTGTTTGGCTCATACTTCACACAAATCAGGGCTTTTGAAGTGTAGAAATTGCTGTGTTCCTGTATTAATTGTTGTGCCACTGTTGTTCAGACACTTAGATCCTTTTTCTTCTTTAAAAGAGCTGTTCTGCTGAGGGGAAAAGAGAGTTTTAGCAATTTAAGATAAAAAAACACACAGAAGCTTGCACTATGGCAAGTTTAAATATATGTGAACAACCAACCACGTGTGACTGAATCCATGAGATCTGAATGTGCTTGGGCACTTGTATGTGTGCGTAAAGGTTCACATGCTCATGACTGCTTCAGCAGCTGCACTTCCTTCCAGAAATTTGTCCCGTGAATGTGCAAATACTTTCACTTGTGAATTCAGGGTTACCTTGTAATTCTGATAGGAATCTTGTGATGGAACTACTGGCTAGAATACTTCCCTGGTATTGTCATCCAGTGCCAAAGGACTGTGAAAAGCGATGTGAGCTAATTTATCGTTATTTCTATGTTACTGCTCTTGGTAGTTTATGTAAGTAGTAACCATATGGTGGCATAGATCAGGAGGGAGAAGTGAAACTACTCCTCCAAGTAAACAGGTGACATTAGGGTGAAAGCCCTGTAATTCACATATCATGTCTTAGTGACCAAGTACTGATTGTCTTCTCAAACAGACCCTTGACACAGACCTGTGGAGCATCTCTGATGAGTTCAGTATATTATTATCAGTGGAGCATCACATGTGAACCTTCCATGCTTCTTATTCTCCATTCCTTTATCTCTTATGTGACCTCTGCCCCTTGGCAAAGGGAGGTGGCAAGTGTGGGGGAGCACTGGGCTTTGTCACTGAAGCACTAGCTCCTGCGTGGGGGTCCTGCTTTTTCACTTTCCTCACTAAACCTTCTCTTGGTTTTGTCTCCACAGCCGCAGCTATGTGTTCTCATCCTTGGCCACCTCAGCTGTCTCCTTTGCCACTGGGGCACTTGGTATGTGGATCCCTCTGTATCTTCACAGAGCACAGGTTGTGCAGAAGACAGCAGAGACCTGCAGCTCCCAGCCCTGTGGCACCAAAGATAGGTGAGAGTCAGAGTCAGCTCCTTTACACAGGGGGAGAAGGGGGTGGGGGCTTATTTACCAGAGGAAACAGGCAAGTCCCACAGAGACAAGGTACTAGAATGTCTGTAATTTCCTCTAGGTCCTTGTAACAATGATAGGAAATGCTGGAATTGTAAACTAGGCTTTATTTCTCTTCTTCATTGCATGAAGTCAAACCAAGGGAGAAGCAATGACCTCAGCTCTGTCTTAGTTCCCAGGCTGCAGTGCAGAGTAGCAAAGAGAAAAGAGAAATCCTCTAAGAAGGATGTTTGGAGAGCTGAGAATTTGGTTCCTTAAGACCCATCTGTGATAGCAGCAGAATAAGCTGGCAGGTTAGGAAGCCCCAGTGGTGCCTGTAATTCAGAGGTTGGAATGGTTTCCCTAAAGCTGCAGGGACTAATCCTGTATGCTTTTGTTTCTGTGTGAGGCAGGACTTCCCTGTTTTATTGCTCTGTAACTGCTGTATGTGCTGAGTTTTGCTGAAGAATGTCCCAGAGATCTGGGACACTTTGGGCTGGAGTGTTTGGTGTTATACAGTGGTTTGGGTTTTCAGTCCTGGTTATGGAATATCGCTTGCAACACATAAGCTGAGAAAAGTAATTCTTCATTTTGTGATTTACAATGGTGGCACAAACAAGGAAATGCTGTAAAAGCATTCCTCCAGGTAAATAAAAGAGATTTTAAAAGCCTTTTGTCAGATCTTTTGCTTTTTAGCTCATGAGGGAAAATAATATTAGGGAAACCTTCTTGCCATAACAGACATAATCCCATCTCAATTAAAGTAGTTAGTAGTGTGGAGTTCATCAACCAGAGAGTCCAGCAGGCAAGCTCAGGCTGTTCCACAAAAATGCAGTGAGCAAAACACACAGCTCCAGCCTGACTGCCTGTCTGCTGTTTACAAAGAGAAGTTCCCCCTCCTTGATGGCACCTCAATTTTGACCTGTCCTCAAGCTACTCTAATGTGGTTGCCCAAGACCCTGTAATCCAAGTCCTGCACATATCATATGGAGAATCCTCCTGGCTCTTTAAATTAAAATTAACACATTTCAAATGTGTAACTTAACAGCAAAATGCTTCTTTGAAGTGGCCTAAAAGGAGTTAAAATGCCAAAGTATGTTGGAAATCATTGGTATTTAAGTCTCTCATTAGGTTTCCTTGCCCTGAAGCTTCCTGGTGCCTATCCATGATTTCCCCTCACATGATCAATGTACAGGTTATTAATTAGTTTTGTGTATACATAATTATCTGTTCAGGACACTTCGTAGGAATCCCAGTTCCATCCAAGGAAGCAGTTTGAGCCCTCTGCACCCCTTTGCCCATGTATCAAAGCCTGTGTACAATGATAAATTTCATATGCTGTATTTTTCTTAATTGCGGGGGAAGATGGCTAAAATCATGAGCATTTGTTTTATTTAAAATTTGAAAAACCATTGTGCAAATCGTGCCAATTTCCATCAGTCAGTTTACCCAAATAATTATATTATTAACAGTAAAATAATAATATCTAATAAAATAACAATACCCAGAAACTATGCCCATTTTGGGCTTATTTTCTTTCTTTCTTTCCTGTTTTTTGGGGTAGTTTGATCTTCGGAGCAATCACGTGCTTCACTGGCTTCCTGGGTGTTATCACAGGGGCAGGAGCCACCAAATGGTGTCGGTCCAAGACGCAGCGAGCTGATCCTCTTGTCTGTGCTGTTGGAATGCTGGGATCAGCCATCTTCATCTGTCTGATCTTCGTGGCAGCCAAGAGCAGCATCGTGGGAGCCTATGTGAGTATAATCCTTTCCATATGCCAGCCCCTACCAAGCTCCTTAAAGACCGTGTGCATTGTCCCCTGCAGAAAGCCTGGGATGTTTTCTTGCCTGTGTCCTTCTGAATGTCCTTTTTTGCCTCTTGGCATTCTGGCACTGTGTGTGCCTGAAATCTCAACTGCTTATCCCTGCTGCCATCAGAATTCAGAGCTCCATGGAAACCCACAGCCTTTGGGCTGTTCTATCTGCACCTCAATCCACACCTTTATTGCTCTTGCCTAATGTTTTGGTACAGGAAAATTGAGCACTTCCCTTGCAGTGAGGGTAATGTAGCTGCAGTGGTACCAGATGACAATTACAGTGTAATTTGTCTGTGGGCAAGCTTTTGGCTCCCTTTCAGTACCATTCATTTCCATAACCAGGTGGATTGCACCAAGCCAATATTAATAAGCCAGTAATTTCAATTTGTTATCTGTATTACCATAGCCCAGGAACCTGCAGTACTTAATGCTGCACAAATGCAGATTAAAAATCCCTGAGTACTTATAATTTAATTATATAAAACGATATAAAATAGATTCAGATAAATGAATGGTTTGGGTTGGAAGAGACTTTTGAAGGTCATCCAACCCCCACTTTCACTAGACCTTGCTGCTGAGAGCCCCCTCCAATCCGGCCTTGAATATTTCCAGGAATGAGGCATCCACCACCTCCTGGCCACCCTGTGCCAATGCTTTATCACCTTTTAAAAACCTCCTTCCTTACATCTCATCTAAACCAACCATCTTTTAGTTAGACTAAAGGGAAAAAGGAAAGCTCAACTATAATAATCCAGCCTCAGGCTAGAATCTTGCTTTCAGTAGGGAGTAAAAATCCAGGCAATGAACAAGTCTCTGGTTCCCTTTTAATGTCCAAATGAGAGAAGCCTGGGACCTGGGAGAAGTATATGAAGGGAAAGTATGAGATGTTTGGAGTAGTGGGATCCCTTCTGAAAGCCCACCCTTCACTTCCACACAGCAGCACCTGCTCATCCAGCAAGCAGAATTCCTGTACAAGTAACCAGGCACCTGCTGTTCCTCATTTCTCTGTGTTTCGAGCACTGGCCTGGCCATGGCTATTTGCAGAGTCTTTCAGCAGCTGCCATAGTTATGGGGAAGCACAACCAGAAAGAGTGGAAGTTCAAAATCATTAAGACAGAACCAAGAATACCTCCTCTAGCTATTTAAGATTTAGGTGTCTGGTTGGTGACCATGAACTAACATTTGAACTGGCAGAAAAATTATCACCTCAGACAACCTGTGAGAGGGTGTTACTGGCTGGTGAATCACTAACCCTCCTTTTATTGATCTTTCACACCCCTCACCTGCTCCCTCCACCTCTTTGTGCAGACAGAGCTGTGATTTTCTCCTTTCTCAGACCTAGTGTCTGAGAACTGACACTAGGTTTGAACATGTCAAACAAACATGTTTGTTTGTGGTGTTCAGTCTCTTTATACAGAAACTTTTCCCTTTCTAGGCTGGAAATACTGTTTGCAGAAACTGTGCAGCAGGAGGTGGCTATTAATCTAATTTTTATCTTTTTTTTTCTATTTTTTAATAGCCATGTGACTATTCTGCATTGTTTAAGTATATAAATATAGATGGTATCATTTAAACAATCCTCGAAACAATTTATTTTATTACGGATGAGCAGTAAATCTAATAAAGAGTCAATGATTTGCAAAGGAAGTTACAGCTGCATATGCAGGGGGTATAGAGAATATGAGCCTGTTTGTGATGCTGTGAGGCTGAAGCAAGAAGCACTGCCTCTCCATAGCTGTAAATATTCTGCTGCTGGAAACCTGATTCCCAGAAAGAGAGGACAGGTCTGGGTTGGAGCTACCAGTGTCTCATAATGCAAGGTATCATTGTGGCAGTGCCATACTGAATTGTCTTTCTGAGGCAAGTTTCTAACACAAATTCATGTTTTTCCGTGCAATTCAAAGAGTTGTTGCACTCCTGCAGACTTCCAGAGAGTTACATTCCCTTGTATTTCAAGGGGAATAGGAGTAGGAGACCTGCATTGCCAGGTTGCATGGTGTAGCAGTTTCTCATTGCTCTTTGTTTTAAGTCTCATTGGTCCATTATGAAGGGGAGAGTGTTCTGTGGCTGGTGGACATGGATGATGGGCTAGGTTACCTTCCTTATCTCAAAATCCATGATGAACTCTCCTTCTGGAAACAATACAGTACAATTTATGGGTTGATTTTCTTGTCTCTGATATCTTCCTTGACAGCTTGTGCTGGCTCACATCCTTGAGTTCTGTGTCTGTGGAAGGCAAGGCAATGTCTGTCCCCCAGCATGGTGGTATTTGCCAACCTTCTGTACTGTGACTATCCTTAGGCTTCTGTCATGGATCACACCATGCAAAAATTGACAGTGAATGTTTTTGCAACCCTCCTTGGCTCAGAGCCTTAAAATTCTCACTTCCAAGCAATTAGGTGGGTTCCCATGAGATGATGTTCTCTCTCACTGTGAGAGAGAGCCGTAGTGGCCACCAGATCACCATCTCCCTCCCTGCTTTAGTTAACAGTCAAGAGCTTTATTGCTGACTGATACAGGCATCAGCTTAAATGAAGTGTTCAGCACTGCAGCAAGAACCTGCAGAGCTCTTGCTTTTTACTTTCTTGGTTTTATAGGTTTTATCTTTTTGGAAAAGACCTGCATTTCCATTAACACGATCACCCTGCCCCTTACATGCTGTGTACTGTCTGCTCTCTCCCTCCCCTGAGCACATGTACTATTTCTGCCCTGCTCAGTCCTTTCTTGCAATTGATTTTGGTCCCTGGGGGCAATTGCTGTTCCCTTTCTGTAGCAGCCACTCCTATCTGAGGCAGGTAGACAGGTGACTTTGTTCCAGCCAACCTTTTCATACTGATCCAGTAAATTATTGGCAGTGGCAAAATGGCTGGCAAGGTGGACTCAAACAACATTTCTGTATAATTTAGCTGCCCAGACACCTGTATTTCTCTCTTTTACTATCCTATTTGGCTGTACAGTCCAATCACCTCTTACTCAGTTTTCCTTGCAGCATGTGGATTTGTGTGTTGTAATCCAGCTCCTTAAAGCACCAATTTGCATATCTGTAAGTTCCACTTTTTGTGAAATACAAACTCTTTGAAACTTGGTTTTCAAACCTGTCTCTGGAAACCCATTATATGTGTGGCATCATCATCTCACACTGCTCAGACATTTCAACTGCAGATTTTACACTTGTTTAAATCTCCAAGTGACTGGAGAGAGATGCTCTGCTTTGCCTTCCTTTGACACTGTTCCAAATTCCTCAGACATTTTATGATCTTGCAGAAACAGCAAATCCCAGGGTAAAACCTTGCCAGAGAGCTTTTACAGCATCTTAGTCTCAACCCCAGGGACTTTCTGCTGTCATGTTGTTGGTGACCTGCCTATTTCTGAGGCATCAATATTGCCCAGAACTGAGCTGGAGGTAGAATTGCTCCAAATTCAGGAGTACATGAGGGTGTGTTACCCACCATTTCTGAGAGAAATACAAATAATGAAGATATTGACAGCTACGCCCTTTGCAAACAGTCATGGAAGACATTTGTAACCTGCTTAGAACTTGCTATGAGAGCTGCTGCTGTGTCCATTCTGAAATCTACTTTATTTATAGTTTTTGGGAGTCAGAATTGGCTGACTGATCACTTAAACAGAAAAGCACAGATGAGCAATCAGACACCAAATGGACTGGTGAGATGTTACACAGCACAGCTGGAGTCAGAAACAGATGTATAAGTAGAGGTGAAGTCTCAGTGTAAAATGAGGCTTCAAAAAGTCTGTGAGGAGTCAAAACTGTGAGCATTTTAGGAGCTATTACCTGCTCTGGGGCTGCCCTATTCACTGTAAGCTTCCCTAGAGTCTCCCTTCTGCAGAAATGCCACATATCCTCACATGCCCTTTGCAGTGGGTGAACTCATTTTTGTAAGTCCCCATCAGCAGCTGAAGGACATACATTTTTTTTAATGTATCTTCTATCCTACTTTTGATTTTCCTCTTGTTCCTTTTTTCCTTTTACCAGTACTCACCTATTAATCTCACATTTCATGGATTGATTGAAGTACACATTCATCAGTTCAGTACTGGTGTGCTCTGAAGTTTGTAGCATTTCAGTGATTTATTTAAAGGACTTGTGCTAAATTCCTGCACAAGGGACAGTTCTTGCTGCCTGTAGGAATTCAAATGTGTGCAGTTCACAGCAGCTCAAGGCAAGCAGTTGCCTGTTTGCAGTGCTGGGAGCAGGCAGGGCACATTGATGCTGCATTGACAAGTGTGATTCCATTGTTCCCAAGCTCAGCTTAGTCTCTCCAGCCACAGAACCCCAGCAACAGCAGCTGCAAAGCTGTAGCAGGACAGATTTCAGAGCAGGTCTGAATATGTACCCAGTACCCATGGGACACGTGGCTTCAGCTCCTGACAGCACCTTGGTTTATTGGATGTGTTCTTACCTTGGCAGGTGTCATTTCCAGTGAGAGCCAATCTCAAGGCAGACCCGTGGGCAATGGGAAAATGGAAATAGAGATTTCCTACCTGACCAGCTGGGCTCTAATGACTGGCTTGGACACCATCACAGAGGAAGCAGATTCAGTCGCAGAGAAAGAGGATAGGGAGGGAAAATATTTGGGAAACAAAAGACAATTTTAGAAACAAATAGAGGAAGCTCCTGTGCATAAGGCTTGCTAAATAAAGCACATTATTCCTGGCATTGACAGGGTGGTCTGAGGGGTTTAGGCAACCTCAACTGGTGTGTGGGAAAGACAGTGGCAGTGGTCACATCATGTCACATCAGCTGCCACTCTTGCAGTTCTGTGGCTTTTAATGTCTCTTGCTGACTATCTCCACAGAGCCAAGGATTTCGCCACAAGACACTGATGTTGCAAAGGCCATACTTAATTCCAGTCTCCACTGGACAGATACTACCTGTTTAATGCTGTCAGGGAGGGAGGGGATCCTCCACAGCTCTCTACAGAGAGCCTCTGCTGGTTTGCTACAGAGCTGAACACATAACTTGGTTCCCAGGAATGGAAATAGCTGTGCTTTGGGGAGCTGTGGCTTTCTTGCCTTTTCTAACTGGCTCTTTGGAAAAGAATAGTGCAAGTTGGACTTGATGATCCTTAAAGGGCTTTTCCAACCTCAACAATTCTATGATTCTAAGTATGCAAGCCTGGGGCTGTGTCTTCATGCTGGTTTTTCATGTTCTTCTAAAATCAAATGTGTCAGCCTTTAATTTAGCTGCTCTGTAGATCATAAACTTAGTTACAATAACAACATTTCAGCCCTCTAGAGCTCTGATACAAGTCTATGGTTTCTTAATAGTCAGGATAAACCACAACAACAACAAGGAGTGTGCTGTGTAGGTATGAGAAGAATAAGCAACAAAAGAAAGTTTGTGACAGGTTATTTTTCCTCTCAATGTCAAGTGAATAAATCTTCTCCCTTTTCTGTGTTTTGTTACAACAGATTTGCATTTTTATCGGAGAAACTCTTCTGTTCTCAAACTGGGCTATCACAGCAGACATACTAATGGTGAGTGCACTTTGGAACAGCATCTTCCTGTGTTCAGAGCAGTTTGTCAACTTGAAAGAACAGCCTGAAGTTCACAATTTCTTCTAGATCCTAGTCCCTACTTTAGCCTATTCTGGTTTTCAATATTATTTTTGCTTACTGAAAAGTGACATAGGGAGAAAGAAAAAAGATCCCTTTTGTCCTTTGTTCTGAGCACCAGGGAGAGATGTCCAGAAAGGACAACATTTCTGAATTCAAATAATTTCCCAAAATTTTAAGTGTTTGTGCAAAACCCCACCAGCACAGAATTCAGGCAGCATTTCCTAAAAGTCAGCACGTCTGTGGGCTTTGTTATCAATAACTCAGCTTTGTTCTGCAATAGGAAATCCTTCCCTCCCTACCTCCCTCCTCTGACCACAAAGGCAGCCCATCTACCTACCTTTCAACACATACACAATGGAAACCCACCTCTGGGAGAGCAGAGAGGAAAAGATAGTATAAAGAATGTTTGGACCATGTTCACCTTGTCCAGGAGGAAACTGTCAGGGACTTCTCAACTCGCGTCCTTTATTTTCTATTCTTTCTCCACCACAGAGCTTTTTAAGTTTTTCAAATCAGCAAAGTGACCTCAGCAGCCTCATTTTCACATGAAATAGTCTGGACATTTGTTCAAGAGCTCTGCATGTTTTGTAGAGGTTTCCATCAGAGCCCATCAAACATATGTTGAAGCCCTGTTGTGAAGGAGGTGTTGCTAATTGTATGAAAAGAAAGGCACAGAGGCACAGAACCATTACAGGACTTTCCCGAGGTCTTTTGTCAGCTTGTTGACAGAACTAAAAATATAATATCAATAGAAAACTCCCTTGACTTGTATTTGTTGGTTATGCAAACATCAGCGAGGAAACAATCGGGCTCAGTATTCTTAGATGTAAAGATAATGGTGCTGATGTATTGATTCAGCAAAGAACTTCAAGCCTCTGCTTAAGCTGTGTTTATGTTGAAGTTCAAGGTTGTGTTTATATTTTGAAGTAGCTCTGCAGTTGGCATCACTGCATTGCCTGATGAACTTTCCATCTTTCACTCCTTTGTGCAGGAAACACTTTGAGAGGTGGGGTGGGTGGTTAAATCCACTCCTCTCAGTGTGGGTAAAGCACAGAGAAACAAAGGTTGTCAGTGTACTCTGGTAGCATTGGATGGCTTTTAATTCCCAAGGTTTCTGCTGCCAGGTCAGCAGTGGTGGGACAGAGCTCTGTGGGGCTTCCCTGGGACTTCCATGGGCTTTTGCAGCTTGTGCTGAGTTCAAGGCTGCTGTGGCCATTCATAATGTGGGATCTCAACACTTGCACAGATGTGCAGCCTGGAGACAGCTGTGCTGAGGAAGAAATTACAGTACAATATGTGTAGCTGCTCATTCCTGCCTCCTGCCAGAGCTTCCTATCACATCCTGCCTCTGGCTGTGGTGTTCCCAGGAGCAATCCCAGTTCTCTCCACTCAGAATTACTGGAGAGGTTTAAATAGCAGCTGTTTTACACCTTCTTAACATTGGCTGGCCCAGGTCAGGGCTCAGCTGAGGTGGTCCCAGCTGCCAGGAGGGAGGATCCTGTCAGATATGCTAAAGGTCCTCCAGAAAATCTGACCTGAAATTTGACCTGTGTTGTCTCAAGGTAACCCCAAAAGATATTTTCAACCAATTGCTGTGTTATATCAAGGGTATTAGGGCTGCCATCATTGTCCCATTTAAAACAGAGGTTTTCTGTGTTGATTTCAATGTGACTTCAATATCCTGTAGCTTTTTAACAGCTTTTTTAGGATATGCCATCTGTCTTACCAGCATCCTATAGTCAGTTGCATTTCCTAGGGATGCATTTGCAGTTATTTATGTTGCTTTAGTGCAAAAGAGTTCTCTAAGAAATGACTGGAAATAATAGCTCAATTTTCCAAAACACAGGAAAGAAACTAAAGCCATGTTGAAAAATGGATTTTGGTAATTGCTGCCAGCTTTTCAGCTCACAGTTCTCTGGTCTGTTTAGGAAAATGGACTGAGGGTTGTATATAATGCCCAGCTTGATGCATTAACAGCATCAATGGACGTATGAAAGTCGTAAAGAAATAAATGTAAGCATCACTTAGATGAGGACAGGGCTGGAAGCAGACAGGCTGAAGTGTAGACAGATCACACAGGGGATGAGAGGGACTCAGACTGTCAATAGGTGAGAGACAAGGCTACAGCCACTTTTGACAGACAGCTTGGTGGGAAGTCCTTGCCAGAGAAAGATGTGGAAATGCTTTAGCAGATGCACTTTATATGTTTGGCAAATTAATTTTACTGATTACTATTTATTTGGTGTAATCAGAAGTGTGTCTGTTCTTGCCTGAGGCTAGGAAGGAGTTTAAAAGCATTATTAGCATAAGCTTAACAACACTTTCATCCTATACATAAATATTACCCTGTTTTCATGGATAAAAGTTCTCAATACTGGCTGAACACTGTTCTTGCTGATTTCATTATGGCAGGAGTGAGGCTTTTGGAAACTGCATCCCAGATGATGTCTAAGAACTTTCCCAAGATTTACACATCCCATGACTGCTTAAGAATCCTCTCGGGCAAGTTGTTAAGGACCTCCAGAGGTTTTGCAAATTTAATTTCCATGGCAAAACAAGGATGTTTGCTTATTATCTTCCAATTAAATTGTTGGCTTTTCCTAGCTCAGTGCTTGCATTGCATCCACTGCTCCTGTCTTTTCTGCAGTCCAAGGTGCCAAGTGCTGGCTCTGATAAACTGTGAGTGCTGCAGTCCTCTCCACTGCCTGAGATTCTGAAAGGCTGATATTTGTTCTGAATGCAAATTTGTACAAAACAGGTCTTATTCTCCTGAGCACAACTCTCCATATCTCCTCCCAGGCACATGCTCAGATGGTGCTTGGGGAAAGGAGGGATTTTGTATGGAGCTTGCTAATTATGAAACAGATTTCATCAGCCATCTTTGCAAATTGGCCTTAAAATTACCAGAACCCCAAAGTAGCATTAAAACTGCCTCATAACAGCAATAATGTATGAGCTTCAGTGCAGCAGGCAAGTGTGAAACACTCTGAGACATGTGCAGTGTGGGGGGCTTTGTGGGAATCTGGTGCTAATACTGGGGGTTTCCTCCATACCACCTCTCAAAAACAGAGATGATGGACAGGGGCTTGGAATTTTTGTCTAAGAGCCACAAAGCAATTTAAAGTGCCTCTATTTCAATCACAGTCTCTTTAGGTCTTTGCTGAGAAAATCCATCCTCCAGTTTATTTATAGTCCTGACATTCATGCAAAAAAATCGCTCTGCATATTTCTGTTTTCTTTTAAAACATTAGTTCTTTCTAAATGGTCATGACCTGCCATGGAGGAGCTGCTTTGATGCTTTGTTGTAAAGTCAAAGTCTTCCCTTAGGCTTGGAACTGGCACAGACTGGAGCTCAGCTGTGCCATAGGCATGTAGGAATGTTGCTTTTATTCTGATTACCTTCCCTAAAAATAAAGTCCAGTTATTTATTTAGTACAAAATGCTGCCCTATTTTTATAGCTGAAGATAAATTGCATTTCCAGAGGTTCTTGTTGTTGCTTCTGTGAGTGTCTCCACACAATACTCCAAGTGTTGCAGGTTAGATTTGAAGACAGGGTGAGGAATGCCTGAGAATGAGGGAACACAGCCCACCCCAAACATCCAGGGGCTGCAGGTGGAGGTGTTCTGCTCCATGGTGCTGGGAAATGGAAACCACAGCAGCCTCCTTTCACTTAATTTAGGAGCTTTTTTTTTTTTTTTTTTTTTTGACAGTGTCTGCCTGGCTTTTATGGAGGGTCTCTCTGGATCCCAGCCTTTCCCTTTTCTGAACAGCAGGGACAGCTGAGCTGTTTCCAGGTTCTGTCAGTGGCTGCAACAGTGTTAGTGCATGTTTTCTTTGTCTTTGGTGCTGAAGGAGGCCAGTATGAATTGTCCTGACCCAGAAAGGGCAGCAGAGTGCTTGAGAAAGTAGAGTTTCTATCCAAGCTTAGACATAAACATCAGAACTTAGCTCTTTGGCACATGGCCTTTTCCTGGGAGAAGGGTAATCTCTCCTTGGCTTTCCCCATTAACTTTTTTCAGACCAGCTCCTGCTGGTTTCATCACAGGAAGGAGATGTCAGCAGTAATCCCTGGCCATTCTGAACCTCTATTTAAAGAGCAGAGGTTTGCAGAGCTGCTTGGTCAGCCACCCTGCCCATCCTCTGTGCTGCCTGCCTCTGAACCTGGAATCAGGGATGAGCCAGGACAATCCCACAGGCTTCCTCCTTGGCTGCTGTGGCTCTCCCACCTCCAGTTTCTGTGGGATGTTCAAACCAGGCTGTGCATGGTTTGAATTTAGGTCTATTTTAGTACTGAAATGCCCATTTAGAGTTATAATTTACTTGTCTTCTAAGAACAGTAGATGTTTGCTACCAGCTGCTTCTGCTTCCTGTCCATCAGAACAAAAAATGTTTTTTAAGTAGGGGTAGGGTGGAGTATTTTTTGTTGTTTTTTGGAGGTGCTGGTTTAAGCTTTTTTTTTTTCTTTCCAATATGTTTTTCAAGGAGGTCATATTCATTTGCTTGCTACATGCTGGGTTTTTGCTTTGAGAGGGGTGTTTGTCTCTTGAATTCCAGACTAAATATACCAAGTTTTAGCACTTCATGGTGTTTCAGCCATCAATAACTTCTTCAGTTAAGCTGGAAACTGTACTTCTACTTGCAAAACTGTGTTTGCATAATATAGCTACACATGCAAAATTATTTCTAATATATGTGTATATTCATGGGTATAAATATTTATATATGCATGCACACATATGATACAGGTATCATTAAGATTTCTTCCTCTAATTAGCATCAATTCACTGCCACTCCCTGAAAGTGGTAAATGTTTAATAAATGTGCCATTTCTTTTGTCCTTTTGCTACAGAAATGGATAGAATACAGAACCAGGCAGATTATTTTCTCCAGATTGGGTAACAAAACTTAAGAGAAAGAAAAAATATTTTAGGTTTTAAATGTCATGTTTCACATTTATGCACAGCTCTTGAATTAGGTAGAATTTCACTTTATCTACTGAGATGCCCTTTTCCAAAGAGCTCTTGCAGAATGTTTCTCCACTGGCCCTGTGTGAACTGGGCCAGGTGGGAAGAAAAAAAATAACTCACTCTTAATTTTTTTTTTTCTTCTCGCTGGTCTATCCAGGTTGCATCCATTATCTGTCTCTTTGGGGAGTGGGAATGAATTGTGGGGCTCTCCTACTGTTCACATCCTGACCTTCAGCACATTTCTGTGTCTCTGATGAAGTTTAGAGCTAATTTTCCTCTTGGGATTTCTCTCTTCAAGTCGTATTCTGAGTTCCTGGATGCAAAAGGAGGGCAGGGCCTGACATCCACAGCTGGGCAGCTGCTCTGGATCTGAACATATCTTGCTCTTCTGTTGCACAAAAGAAGTTGAACAGGGTGCCTGCTTAATACATGACATGAAAGTGCATTAGCAGTGTGCATTTGCAGCTTTGTCAAAGCAGGGATGAAAGAACTGGCAGGTCATCTGAACACACATGGTAAACCCTAAGGAAAAGCATTTAATCTAATATTCCATATTTTCATATTTTCCAGTTTCCATGATTGGGAATTGTCTGTGCTTGGAACGAGATGATCATTTTAAATATGCATCAGTTCTCTTTTAGTGTGGATTTTCTCAATACTCTTTGTTTCTGGTTTTATGCTAATTCTTTCCACTGCAGACAGGGCAACTCCCCTTCCCTGTGAGGAATAGTTCAAGCACTGCTCTGTACTTTAGTCCTGTGCCCTGAGTGAGTCCTCCCTGCCAGTCAGTCCAGGTAAAGGATCTGTGTGTCTCTGGCTGGGGCTGGGCCATTCCTGAAATGTCACATTTAATTAATAAATCACTTTGGGAAAGGATTGCAGGGTCCTGGCAAGGCAGGACTTCTAAAGAAGGCCTGAAGGCAGCCCATCAGAGAGAAAGTGGGTAAATAAAAGGGATCATGGTCTCCAAAGGGCTGAACAAGAGTCATGCATGTCACAGGCACAGCAAAAGGCACAGTGAGATCAGTGCTTGCAGGCAGAAACAATGCTCACTTGGATTTAGAGACCTATTGAATTCTTCATTACTTCCAGCCTTTAAATCAAGACAGAATCAATTCATAAACTGGGATATGTGGACTTGATGCAGACGTCCTTAGCCAGAGTCTTTAACAATTTATGCAAGAGACAATTACTTTCTTCTGCCTCTAAAAAGTGTATTATAAAATTAAGGTCATTCCACAGGACAGGGGATTGCTGTTTTTTTTTTTATTTTTTAATCCTTTTCTGTGGTTAGGGCTCTGTTATCTGTGAGCTATAGTCCCTTCATGGGGAAGTAATTTGTGTTTTCCACTGCTCCTGTGTAATCTGACTGATTCTGCATGACCTGGCTATGGGTGTCATGTCCTATTAGAGGAGTGGAGACCAAAATACAGTATCTTGGCTATGGAAAATTTTCCTAATGCGACTTTGTCACTTTTCACAAATGGAATCACAAATTTTTGAGAAAAATGTAAAGTGGCTAGAGATGGAGTGGGAGGGGAGGATGTGTGACCGTGACCTTTCATACTGATGTGGATTGCTGATAGTTGAGGAAATAAAATAACTTTTGTTATGGAGTAAACCAAATATCCCAGGTTACAGCACAGTCCTTGGTTGGAAGGCTGATAGTGTTGAGCAACTTTAAATTTCATTCTCCCCACCAGCAACGCAAAATGCAGTCTGAGGAGCAACAGCAAAGTGTCTTGTGGGCAAAGCTGGTAGTCCAAGCTGAGAGTGGAGCAGAGGGCAGAGCTGCCTGAGCCAGCCATGGGCTGGCCAGTGCCTGTGTCTGGGGTGGCTGGTTTGTTTTGTGCTGCCCTGGGCATGAACTGAGCAGTACAAGGCAGATGGGCAGGTTCTTATTTCAGCTTCTTTACCTATTTTTTGTTTCTTTCCCCTTCTTTGCAGTACGTGGTCATTCCAACTCGCCGTGCAACCGCAGTGGCCTTGCAGAGTTTCACTTCACACCTCCTGGGAGATGCTGGCAGTCCTTATCTCATTGGATTTGTAAGTGCTCACAGCAGGCTCTGGCAGGGTTTGCTCTTTTTTCCAAACTGCTCATCTGAAATGCCAGGTTAGATCCTGCTGGGAAGGAAGGCCTGTCAGCAGAATGGGAAGTGCTGCAGAGCAGTGCCACTTTTTTTACCTGGTTGGGTTGTTGTGAGCTGCAGTTCAAACCAGGGGGGACTACTTGGGTGGGAAATAAGCTTCCACATCTTTTTAACCTAAGGTGTTTATAAAGCTCACAGCTCTGGAAAGAGAGAGTGTTCTTGCTGTGGTGTGGGTGCCATAGAAATTAGGTTGGAAGAGAGTCATGTGTGTGTTTAGTTGTTAACTGACCTCAGAAACCAAATACCTGTTTATGGGCAGCAACACACAGCTGTACCTGCTTTGTGAGATAGTAAATCATAGAGCCACAGAATATTCTGGGCTGGAGGGGACTGACAAAGATCATCCAGTCCTGCTCCTGGCCCTGCACAGGCACACCAGCAATCCCACCCTGTGCCTGAGAGCGTTGTCCAAATGCTCCTGGAGCTCTGGCAGCCTTGGGGCCATGGCCACATCCTGGGGAGCCTGGGCAGTGGCCAGACAGGGATTTTTGTTAGTATTCCTTCCTTGGGTGTTCACTTTGGGTTCCTTTCTGTGACTGCTTCAGTGGCTGGCCTTGGTCTGAGTGCGGATCTCCCTTCCTATGCCACCCTTATCCTACTGCAGAACAGAGCAAGAGACCCAGCTCCAAAATCTGGCAGTCAGGGAACATTCACAGTTGAAAATAAAAGGCCTGGGAAATGTAATGAGGAAAAGAAATCTGGATATACTGGGGAAATGTCTTCTTCCTCCAGTGGAGTTTGATGCATGGAGTTTCAGAGATCACAGATCATAATTTATAAAATACAGTAGCTCCCCCAGAACTCCATAAGTGACCCTGCTCCTGATGTGTTGAAAGTGCTGCTTCCCAGGGATGTAACTGGGATCTTCACTGGTCCCATCACCTGAGAGCCAGGCCTTTGATGTGCTCCTCCAGCTTGGACACAGCTGCTGGGTGCTCTGGGGCTTTTTTATTTTTTATTTTTTACAGCCATTGCTCATCTATTCATCCTGTAGACACTAGTGTGTGTAGCTACATATATTTATTTATATATATTTAATTTTGTATATCTGTTCAAATATACCTCAATGTTTACTTTTCAGTGGCAATGCTATGGCTGCTCTGCAGCCCTCTGAAGCACACAGGAAAAGGCAGATAGAGATAAGACTGAGAAGACCAAAGAAATGAGAAATCTCTCAAGAGAATAAAAATGCACAATTTAGCTTAACTCTTTATTTACTTTGATGTTCTGTGTACCTGGGGAGAAACAATCTTATTTTAGAAGTTATTTGAAGGTGGCAAGAACAAAGGAATTGCAGGGGAGGCTGCTTCATGCAGGGCAGGTGATGTAGGGAATGTGGGAGAGGAGAAGGAGCCAGGCAGGACGGGGGCTGGAGATAAGGGCAGGGCTGGGGCAGGCCAGGCTGCCTCAGGTGACTCTGCTGCATGTTCATCCTTTTCCTTAGAAAAGAGGGATGTCCAGGAGGAATACCTAGGGCCCTGAATGATTGCAATTATTCTTGAAAGTTGCCTGGGGCTCTTCAATGTCATAGATTAAAAATAAAAGGTCTTTGGTTGTAGAAATAATGTGCCTTGCCCTGCTGGTATTCAGAGATCAAGCAAGTTGTGAGTTACTTAAGGATTCTTGGCTGAAATATGTATAGCCCCAATTTAATAGCTGCATTAGGCTTTCTTTAGACTGGGAAAATACTCGTTATTATTTTGAATTATCCTTTTCTAATGCTGTAATTGTTGGGCAGTTGTGATTTGGGAGGAGGTGATGCAGGTCCAAGGCTCTGTGCAGAAGAGGAGGAGTGAGGCACTCACGCCATGAAAAGAGCCAGCATCCATTTGTGCAGCCTCTTTTCTGGCTGGCCTGATTCATCCTCCCTCTGCTACCAGGACTGAAAGGTCAGCTACAGCTCCACATAACACAGGAAAACAAATACTATTTAAAGTGAAAGGACAGGCAACTTCTCACCAGAGCTAAGGCAAGCACTGACCCTGGGTGTTAAAAACCACAGGAATTGTCCAGCTGCAGTGCAGGATGGAGAAACCCCATGCAGCACTGAAACCCTACCTGGGCAGGTTGCAGAAGGGGCTCAGATTCTGACCAGGATTTTCAAGGCAGTCTGTGAGGGCTGAGTAACCCACTCCTGCTGGATTTAAGGGAAATTTGGGAACCTGATTCCCACAGTTCTTCTGGGAATCCCCACCCTGAGGCCATCAGCTCCCACTGCTGTGACTCCAGACTCTTCACAAAGCAGACCAAGAGCAGGGGGAAGGTTTTGAAGGAGAGCAGCAGAAGGCCCTGGGGGTGTCCAAGGAAGGATTGGATGTGGCACTCGGTGCTCTGGTCTGGTTTACAAGCTGATATTCAGTCACAGGTTGGACTTCATCATCTCAGAGATCTTTTCCAACCTTAATGATTCTGTGAGCTGCAGTAACAGGCAAGCTAAGAAGGGGTGAAACTCAGCCTCCTGCTCACTTGGGTTCACTGGGATCCTGGAGCTCTGCTGTGCCTTCCAACTGCTTACAGAATTCCCCTGAAGTTCCCTCACTAAATGATCAGTGCTTTGATCAAACATAGCTGAAATCCTACATGGTTTTGGTGAGTTTATAGTGAGATTCCCTCTAGCAATGATCATAATAAAGAACTGGGGACCCTTGTCCTTGCAGGACCGAGCTGTGGCAGGCAGTTATCTCTGCTGGATACCAATAAACGTGGTATTGATCTTAAAACCCCCATGTGGAACATAGAAGGTGCTGATCAGCCCCAGCCTCAGGTGTGCAGTTGCTGCTGTGCTCTGGGGTGTGCCCTGAGAGCTCAAGGTGACATTCTGTAACTTCACCCCATTCCAAATCTTGCCCTGAAGCTCCTTTAACCACCCAAAGCAGCAAATACACATTAGTGCTTAAAAGCTAAGTGGCAGGGAGCACATATGTGTGGCTATTTTTCATGTCTCTTTAAATATTGATAACTTTTATTATGGTAAAAAGGCTTAAGATTGACATACAAAGGAGTTATGCAAATGCAGCTTTAGGGTGGCAACTGTAATTTGCATAAAGCTTTACTACATGGCAAGCTCTGAGATCATTTACTGTAAATCAGCACTGCCTGTTCATTTCCAAATAATAGGCATTGCTGCAGAAGTTCAATAGATGAGACAGCTTTTATTCCTAGAGAGCTGTAACTTTTTCCAGGATCTTTGTTATAACCAACCTGTAGTTTAAATAATTCCTTTTTAACACCTCCAGAGTCACTCCACACTTTATTCTTGAGGCAGTAGGTGAGAAATCTCACCTGCTCAGTGCATTGCACCCAAATATGTGTAGTACTTTTCTGGTTTTGACCACTCCCACTAAGCAGACACGATTGCTGGAGCACAGAAGTGTTAAGAGAAATGCCCCAAAACACACCATTAATGTTGAATATCAGATAAAGGTGTTCAACTGCTGCCCAGACAACATTTCAGACTCAGAAGAGCAAGTGGAGGGCAGTGGCAGCAGCATGTGAAATAGTTAACTCTTCTCAGGCTGCATCACAGCTCCAGCTCTTTGTATGACTAATTCTGGTTTGATCTTGGTTGCCCTTTAAAATAAAACAACTGTAAGTCCGTGCTCCTGTGTCCATCTGTGCACAGGCATGAACCTGTTTACCCCGCTCAGTGTTTACATCATCCTTCTTGTGTCCCACTCCACTTCCTGACTGCTCTTCTGCTTCTGGAAATCTGAATACAGGCAGAAGGAGGGTTTTATTTCAAGGCTGTGGCTTGAGACTTTTTCTTTCCTTCCTCCAAGTTTGTCATTTGCTGAGCACTTTGCTCTTCCACCCTTGCCTTGCCTCTGCCTGTGATGCCAGCAGGACCTGCTGCAGGCAGTGCTGTCCCTGTGTGCCAGGCAGGTGCTGTGTGGGCACGCACTGTCCTCGCTGCCCTGGTGCTGGGTGCTCTCCTGTTTGCTTAAACTCCCTCTCATCTTCGCTGTTCAGCTGTTCAGAAGGTCTGAGGATGAAAACCAGTCTGTGTCTGCTTGTCACCTGGCAACATCAGCCTGTGAGGAGGATGTTCTAAAGTGCCAGAGATAGCTCTCCTCCACCAGCACCTTTTGATGGGCTAAAACCAACTCCCTGGACCCCTCTGATGGTGGTTCCCATCTTCCCTGCCCTCCTGGGCTGTTTCACTTTTACTGGAGCACTTTTACTCCATGCCAGCTGGACTGTGGGAGCCTTAGCACCCTTCACTTTTTTCCCTTCCCCAGCTTTCCTCTGAGCAGGTTGATAAACCTAATGAGCTATTTAAGCAGCAAGAATACTAATGACCTTCCTTTAGCAAGTAATTAGCAGAGCAGTGTTAATTGTCCCTGGTGCAGAGTATCAGGGCAAGTAGATCAGCATTTCATTAGGGGCAAGGCAAGAAAAACTGTAGTAAATGCAGCAATTAAGTTACTTTTTAATGAAAGTTCTACCTGGAGGTGCAGATTTCAGAGGGTCTTGGCCCAGTTTGAAACAACCTTTTTGTTGATTTGGTTTGAAGGTGTTTACCTCACCAAGTATATCTGTATAGGAAGTAGCTCTATGTGTAAAGACTTGCCTGCCTGAGAAAGCAGAACTCATGTATTATGGTTTAAAATTCATATTTTATGGTTTAAAATGCTATGGCTGCTTCAGAGTAGGACATGCTTACTCTGGAAGGACACTTATTCCAGTTTAGTTTGCTAAACTAAAACAGGCCACAGCCCACTGGGAGTCAAATCCACTTCTGTCTGACTTAAAAACACTTTATTGCAATAAAGTGGATCATTGGGATGTGATGCTGCAGTCTGGGTGTTCTGTCCCTGGGTGACCCATGCAGCCATTCCTCAAACATGGCCCGTTAGGTGCCTGCTGGGGGTTACACATCCTGTCCATCCTGCCAAAACAGGGTAAGGGATGAGCTCAAGGTCAAAAAGGCAGTAATGTCCTGAAACAAAAATGTGCAAAATACTCTCCTGGCATCACTCTCTGTTTCATGGACCATCAGGAGATATTCCACTGCTCTTGTGGGGTTGAGGATGGAACAGAGGTCTCTGTCTTGTTGCCTTTTGCAGCATGTTCTAATATAGTGAATATGAGTCTGTATAAGCAGCATCTGCCATCACCTGATAGAGTTGGCAGATGAAATGTGATACACATTTATGGTTTTTATTGTTCTTCCTTTACCAAGTCCCAGCTGCCTGACAGGTGTGGTGTGACCCTGATGGCATCACTCCTCCTGTAGAGATCTTTCCCCACGTTCATGCTTGTGCATGACACACACTGTGGTGGGTAAAATGGAACTTGGCCTTGCTAGTCTGAATATCCACTGTGCTTGCCAGGGAAATAATGTGAGGGTGAGAACCTCCAGCCCCTCCTCCTCATTACCTGTTCCTTCAAGCAGTAACTTTGAGGATTTCTCTGGTCCTGAGTAATTAAAAGCCTTTTTCATAGTACACTGAAAGGCCAAATTTTTGACATAGCTGTCAACTGCAAAATAAGAGGATAATTAACCACCTGGAGACCAGTCCTCATGGGATTGATCTCCTCACTGCCACGAGCTAACAAGCTTCCCAGTCCTTATGAGTCAGGAATAGATAAAATTTAAGTTTGCCAATAAAATACCAAATGACTTCCCATCTCTAAAATGCTGTGTGCCAGTCTGGTTTGGTGTTTTTTCAGAGTTCTGTGCATCTGTCATGTTCATGACTTTGTTAGATGTTTGGGTTCTCAGTATTTTTGATAAATGTTTAATGTAGGTGAAAGTAACTCATCAGAGAAAGCCCAGAAATCCAAAGCAGGTCATTGTTGCATTCGAGTACTTCAGGTTCTGTCTCATCTGCTTTGTCACTCCTCTGTGCACTGAAAACCTCCTTGAGTAAATGTTTTCTTGCCCTGAGCTGCCAAGGATCCTGCACGCTCCCAAGATGGGCAGTTTTCATGTTTTCAGAATGTGTCCAGGTTCTCTTCAACACAAGGAATCATGGGATGTACAGACAGATCTCAGGGAAGGGGCTCATGCTGCCAGGAGAGGTGGGGACAGGGATGCTGCTAAAGGTGCTGTGCCACAGCAACAACGTGGCAATGGGCACATTCACCTACCTGGACCCTGTCATGGGAGTTCCTTCACATTCCCCATGCTATGAGGCATCTCTGGGATCAGAGAAAGTCCAGTCTTAACTTAGACAATCACTGGGCAGACCAGAGCAGAGAGAAAGGCAGTTAATGGCTTGAGGAAAAGAGACTTTCAGCCCTGTCCAGGGCAAATGGGGCAGATATTGCTCTGATGTACCAAGTCCATGTCCTGGCACAGCAAGCAGCATCCCTATGGAGCATCTTAATTTACTGTAGCCTTTTTCAAGGCAGCACTGTGTATTTAATGCAGCCTGGTCATCCTGGGAAGGGGAAAATATCATTAAAAAAACAGGTTTACTTCCTCTTATTATAAAGTGTTCCTCATGCCATTTAGTACAGTGTAAACTCTTCTGCTCCCCCCCCCCCACCCTGGCCCAGCAAAATGTTTACTTTATAAAATCCCTCCTTTTTCCTTTCTCAGCTTCATATGCATTAATATTCCTTTTTTTTTAGAAAATTAAAGAAACCTTTCACATTCACACTGACTTCAGAGTGGGTGGATCTCAAACCATTGTGGGGTTACAGGGAATATTGTGTTAAGGAACTGTACTGAAATAATCAGCCAGGGAGAACCTGGCTTGTATCAAACTGATAATCATGAAAATCAGGTATTTGTGCCAGAAATACCCTTCTATGTAGCAGGATTTATGCCCAAGTGGCAAGGTCAGAATTTTAGAGAAGCCAATTTCAGAGGAATTGAGATAGTGACTCAGCAACAAGAGAGAGAAAATTAAATGGTGATTTCAGAGATGTTGTTATCATTACACTGTAATTAATAAATCAGTTCATTTATCCACCCAGACTGTTCAGGAGAGACAGAACATGGAATCCAGATGCCTTCCTTGGGCTTCAGCCCACCTTGGCATCTACTGTAGCCATGGCCTGTCCCCTGTTCCAAAGCACACACCACACTCTTCCCCAAGAAAGTAAATGAAGTTTCCCTTCGTTCCTCTGTTGTCTCCTGCACTCAGATGGAGACAGAGCTGGGGGTTTGGGGCTGGGATGGTGCTCATTGCAGCTGCACTGTTGGCTCTCCAGAAAGCAGAGCTGTCTCCAGCTGAATTCCATCCAGGGGGCTGCCACCAGCTGAGCACACGCTGTCCATGTTCTGCTGTAAAAACGCCTCAAGCTGAGGTTTATTTAGCAAAGTCATTCCTTTTGGTCTGAGCTACACAGTGAGGGAGGAGATGTGAACTTTCACAGCTAGGTTGGTATCAAAGGCTTGTGATTAGACTGCAGAGCAGCAACAGGACTTCCCTCTTGGTTTTCCACCCCCACATTCTGCATACGTGTTTTGAAGCTTTTTGGCACCCCCCAGCTGGAGGAACAAAGGAAGGAATCCCACACATGGCTCTGTGCTGCAGAGCTGGCACCGGCCATGCACAGCCCCCGCAGTTTGTTCCTCTTATTAGAGAAAAGACACCAAAAATTATGTTTGATTGGGTCTTGCCAAATCACAGTTGGCCAGCTCAGGATGCTGTCATTGCAAGGAAAACCCAAAATTGGCAATACAGAGCAGACCATTTGGCAAACGGTGTGTCATTCTTGGAGCCTAGGTCTGTAATTATGTCCTGTGTCCTCTTGAGAGGACATGCCAAAGTTCCAGCCTGAGCAGGTGGTTTGGAACAAACTAACAGAGAACAGTGAATGCTAACAGCAAAAACATATATGTGCACCCTGATAAAATTCTAGAGTTAAGAGATGAAGACACTGGGCAGTGAATTATATGGAACCTGGGTGAGGAAGCCCAGCACCTTGGTGGAAAGAATTATACCTTGAAAGGAAGGAAAAGCATTTTTTTTCTAAACTGCATTTACAGAATGTGTTTGGTTAAAAATTAAAAATAGAGCAGATTTAATAATAATGAGATTGTTGCTATAAAAGGTCAACACAATGCATTAGAAGGGAAGGTGTGGGACAAAATGCATTGGGAGATTTATTTTTTGGAGATTTTACACTTTCAAAGCTGTTTTTTAGCCTAGAATATCATGTCATCCATGGAGAAAGCAATCAGGAGCACATGCACGGCTTTTCATCCTCTGCTGCTGACTTACCATGTCAATTTGTCAAGTGATTTATTGTCTGGTCCTTTTAGAGAATAATCGTATCCATTCCCAAAAATGAAAAATGGTTTAGAATGTCTAGATTTCTGTTTTAGAATATCCTCAATTCTGGCTATTGCAGCCTGACAGAGACATTGACTCGATGCCAAATTCTGCTTCATAATGAAGAGTAAGGGAAATGTTTGGAATTAAGGTGCCTGGATACAAAAGGGAATTAATGACCAGCTGATGTCCCTGAATCCTGGATGCAGAGCACATCCTGCTATTTTCCTGTGGGTGCATCCTTTTCACATTCAAGTCTTGTTGCTGTTTTTTAATAAATCTCTCCAACTAATGGTTTGCCTTGAGTCTCACATGAGAATTGTTTGTAACACTCTTGTTTTTCTTCGTGTGTTTTACACTGTGAATAAAGTTCTTTCTGAGAGGACTAGAACTCTTCTATATCCCAAGCACTGAAATTTTCTCCTCATCCTTTCTAGGGCAGGGCATGAAACAGACAAATCAAGCTAAAACCCTTCAATTCTTTCTGTAGTTACACTCTTCCAGTGTTGATTCACCCCCCCTTATTTGAGAGGGCTCCATCCTGTAGGACAGTCCTCAGCTCCAGCATGTGCAGTGGTGTCACCTCCAGCCCTGGGCTGGCAGCTCCTCCTTTCCATCCCTCCCCAGGAGCCAGGCTGAGCTGTGACAGGGCATAAACACACTGAGACCCCCCAGTGCTCCAGAGTCTCCCTGCTAAAACACACCCAGTGTCCTTTTGAGTCCCCATGAGCATCTTCCTTCTGGGACCTTCTGTTGTGCTTGGCTCTGCTGAGGCATCTCCTCACACACATTTACCTTCCAGGTCTCTGCAGAGTGTGAGTTGGTGATTTCTCCTGCATGTGACAGTTCTTTTCACTGTCAAGACTTAAGCCTTGAATGTCAGAACTTGCTTGTAGGTTGTGTTTGGCTCCAGTTTTTCCATAACCAGTAACGTGGCAGTTTTGAAGTTGCTGCACAAGCTTTGACTATTTCTGGAGCTCATTCGTGTGTGTGCACAGCAGTAGGATTTTATGTTGCAAATTCCATGCAGTCTTTTGGTATAAATTAGGGAGAATTCTGTTTCTCCCCCAACAAAAAGTCATGGATAAAAAACAGAGCTAGACATTTAAATACCCAATGCCTTAAGACCCACCCCAACTGCTGCTACCTCTCTGTTGAGTAAAGTTGTTTGCTGGACAGTAAATATTAAAATGTGGAAGTTTTAGCTACAGACGTGCATTACATTTTACTGAGTTCTAGCAAAAGCTTTTCATAACGAGCTAAATAGTGCTGTTGCATGTCTCTGTTCCTTTGTGTAGGTGTAAATAATTTGTGTTTACTTTCATGTAATGATGCTTTTTGGTTGTCAGAAGGTACAGATTGCCTTAATCCATAAATATGGTGGTGTGCAGTGCCAGCACATCCCCGTGTCTGAGCCTGGGACAGAGCCATGTTCTTGTACACAGTTACTCTTCAAGCTTGGGAGGCTGGAAGAAGGAATGAGCCCCATACCTCAGACATGGGCATAAACCCCCCACGTTCAAGTTCTGTTTCCCCAAATCAAATGGGATCTCTGTTTTTTTTTTTTTGTTCTTTGGAAAACATTTCCCCCTTCCCACTCAGTACACAGAAATGGAATTTAATACCTCCCTTTGCTGAAAGGTAGATCAGGTGTGGGAGTAAGCAGGACTTGATAGGAATTGCAGAAGATTGATCACCCCCTCACCCCCTGAGCAGCACCAGCATGGCCCTGCTGGCTCCCCAGGGTGTTTGTGCAGTACAGCAAGGTCAGACACCCACAGATGCTGTCACTGACACAGCCTGGGAGAACATGGAAAGGGCTGTGGGAATAATATTAGATCAGGCCAGAAGAGTGACAGCAAGAAGAGAACCCCTGCCAAGCCTCAGAGCATAAATTGCCCAGGCTCCAGTGTGGAAGGCTGAAGGGTGTGAGGGACATTCAGCTTCTGCTGAACGTACTGTTCCATTTTAAACCTCACACATGTTTGGTGGGTGGTTGTTTCAGAAATCATGTTCCCTTCACTATTATGGTGTCTCTTTTTCATCAAAGTGACTCATTTTGTTTGCCCCTCTCTCTTAGATCTCCGACCTGATACGACAAAGCACTAAGGAGTCCCCGGTGTGGGAGTTCCTCAGCCTGGGTTACGCGCTCATGCTCTGCCCGTTTGTCGTTGTCCTGGGAGGGATGTTCTTCCTGGCCACAGCCCTCTTCTTCCTGAGTGACAGAGCTAAAGCTGAGCAACAGTGAGTAACCTGGCCATTGCGAACGGGGAGGCACCACAGCCTGTTTGCTCTCTTGAACATTGTGCTTGTACTCTTCCCCTGGCTTTGGCCCTTCCAGGTAAAGGATGTTGGATTGTGTGTTAAGAACCTGGGCTCAGCAGAGTGCATGAGGCTGCACGAAGCACAGGGGCTTGGGTCATGCTGGCTGGGCATCCTTTACACGCTTCTGCTCTGGTGGATCTCAGTTGTTGGCCACATGGCTCGGAGGGGAGCACAGGCCCCTTACACCCTTGCCTGAGCATGTCACAGCCCAGGCTGTCCATGGTGAGGGGCTGCTGTGTGCTGGAACCGGTGGGGTGTGAGGTGAGGAGCAGGAGGTGCTCCCCAGAGCTTGGTGCTCAAGGCTGCACCCACCCACCTCCATCCCCGGAGCCCCACTGACCACCTCTGGCAGTCAAGAACATGAGGCAAGGAGGAAGCAAGCTGTGTGTGGGAACATGTGCATTCAAGGGTTGCTATGATAAAGAGTCTTTCCCAGTCCCTTCTTGCAGCTTGGTGAAAAAAAAGCTACTGTTTTTCAGTAAAGAAACCGATTCGGATCATCTCACGGTTGGCAACTACAGTAATTCAGAAGACGCTTCCACATGACATACAAACTTCTGGGGTTAGTCTCTTTCTCATAATTGTTGAAAAATAAGAGTTACTATGTGTAATGTCATACTGTACATGTGGGTAGGTGACTAGTCTGGTGTTGACTGTAAGTTGCCTTTGCTTTTCCCCCACTGGAGAATGGGAGCTTTGATTTACCTTAAGGAGAAGGGCCCTGGAATATCACTCTATGTGTAGTACAGGTAGAAGGAAATTTAGGGGCTGACATAAGTGTGTGAACAGTTTGGGTGATACTGTCTGGCTCACGCTGTGTTATCAGATGGATGAAAGAGATTTGGAAGCAGTGCCACAGATGGTGCTGTGGCCCTGTAAGTGCAGTTCCACCCTCCTTTTACTATCATACAAAAATACCAAAGAAAGGAGAACTTCCTTTATAATGATATGTTTAAACATTGTAGAAAAACAAGACCTCGTGTCATAAGGATGGGAAGTCCTACGGAGTTGAACTTAAGTGTGGCTTCGGGGACGTGATGTGTGTGCCTGGTTTGTTATCTGCATACAAGGGTCTCAAATGGCAGGAAGGGAAGTTGGAGATTAGGTGCTAGGAAGGACTTCCTAAGAGAAAAAAGAGGTAAATCCTACAGCAGATTATTTAGGGAAGACATGAAAGCTGTCCCTTGTTTCTGATGGCCTCCCTGGCATGGCATGAGGCGAGAAGGTGGGATCTGCTCTCCAGCTTACGTTCTCTCTCCAGCTTATGGATCTGCTCTCCAGCCCTGTTTTGTGCTTGTGCTGTGCTTGTGCACATAAGCTGTACCTGCCAGTCCAGACCACCTGGGGACATGGCAAGATGAGCATAAGTTTCTGGGTGCTCAGCAGAAGGTGCTCAGTTTCTGGGTGCTCAGCAGTGCTTTGTTCCTGCAAGGAGCCAGAAGTCCTACTTGGTGTCAGTGCAGCATATGAAACACCCTCTGTAGCATTTTCCTTTGCTGAGGGTGCTCACCTGATTATATGATAGCTTCTGGGCTTGTCTTTCCTGTGTTCAGAGAGGAGAGTGTTCATTCCACTTCTAACTGTAGCAATTTGTGTCCCTTTGCATCACATGTGCTGCCAGTGTGGCATGATAGTACTTCAGATCGTGAAGGAGGGGGCCCAGAATTCAGATAGTGATGAGTTCCAGATCATTCCCATTTTTTCAGCATGTCAAGCCTACCTGAACCTTTATGCTGAGCAGGGCACTGTGGTACCCAGCTGTTTTCAGCTCCAATGGAGATCTCAAGGAAGAGGGTTTTGGTTCACTCAGGAGACACCACAGGGCACAGGCTGGTCACTAGCTGGGTGACTCTCTTTGGCTGCCAGCACTGGTGTGTCTTACATAGCTGTTCTGCCAAAGCCCCAGCTTTTGCAGCAGTGTTAATGTGGGAGGGAGATCACATCCACACCTCTAGCTGCTCCTGCATAAAAGGGATTATTCCTCTGTAGCTGTCTGCCTTTAGCAGCTTTGGTTGTACTCTATCCACATCCAGAGCAACCAGCCTCCCAAACAGTCACTGCTTCATTCTTAGAAGAAAAACCTTCAGGTGTCAAATCTGGTTTTGTTTCTCTTTTACCATCATTCCCTTTCCTGACTTACATTTGTTTATGGATTTTGTATTAGTCAGTCACAGATATTTTGTGTTGCAAACTGGGGAGAACAATTGTCATAAATAATGGTTAACAAGATAATTTCTCTCAAGTGACTCCTAGGAAGAGTACTCTTTCTGGGGTGTGCCCACTCCTATGTTAAAAATACACTGGCATCCTGCAGTGAGATTCCTGGAGTGCAACTTCACTCTAGTTTCTGAGAAGTGAGAGTGAAGTAAGAGAAAAGTGAGGCTGGAGACTGTGGAGGGACCCACGTGCAGCAGGGTCTGTGCTGTCAACCACGTCCTGTCTGCCCCTACCAGCAGCTTCAGTGGCTCCTCAGAACTTATTGGGCAGGATTTATTTGTTAACACTCCATGCTTGCCTGTGAGAGGAGAGGTAATGGCATTTTGCTATTAGTGGATCAAAACTCCGTGCTGGACCCCAGATCCACCGTCCAGCTCCCACCTGTCAGGCCATCTGCACTTGGCATCACACACCTTTGGCAGAGGCTGTTTTCTGCCCAGCCAGCCTTCCCCTCCATCCTACCTATTACTTGCTGGGTACAGAGGAATTTCTATTTCAGGATGCCTTGTTTTCCCTCGGCAGTCAGTCCTGCTGCTCAGACAACAGGAGTTGGAAACAGGCTTTGCCAAAAGAAATCAATTAAGCTGCGGGAGTGGCGAGCGCCGGTGTCACACGCCAGAGATTAGAGCCATCCATCAGTGCCAGGGTCAGGGCACAGGCAGCTGTCACCACCCCTCCAGTGAACTAGCACGGAAGCAGAGAAGTGGAACGCTGCTCTCACAGCCGATGGAAACTGAGCTGTCCCTGCTTTAGTTCCCACACTTCTGTGAAATGTCATTGAGGGATTTATTGCTGGGATTTCTGTGTTTGTTTGTTTCTTTGTGTCACCATCTCTGGGCATTTGCTTAGAAATAATTTCTTCTTCCAGGCAGGGCAGATACCAGGATAGCAACTCTTTCCTGTAAAGCTTCCTCCTGTTTCCACCATGCTTCCTTCCAAAAAAAGAATTTCCAGGCTTTCACACTACTTTTATCATTGCCACAATTCCTGGCACATTTTGTACTTTTTTAGCACAGGAATTCCAGTCAAGAAGGCTGCTCACAAAACACTAATAAAAAAAGTTCTTTCTGTAGATTTTTTTTTTTAAACACAATTCTTATATTACCATTTTCATGCTGCTTCAGAAGTCTGACATCTTAAAGAGGCTTTTAGAACATGTAGTAGTAGAGAACAGGATAGCACATCACTCTGTGCTAATAATCCAGTCATTTTGGGGACTAGTTCTATAACACAAATTTAATCCCACCATTCCAAAGTGATAAGAGAGAGAAAACAGTTAAGGATGGGTTCTGTAAGCGGTCTTAGGCACTAGCAATGATAAATACTTCAATTGTTTTTTAAACCACTCAACAACAATTCCTTCTGTGATATCACTTGACTATGTTGTTGTTTCTTTCCTGCTCTGCACCTCTGCAGAGGAGACTTAAAGCAGCTGTATTTTATTTCCAAACATCAGCACTCTGAACTGTAATTCTCTTACCTGCTTAAGATCTATTGGTGAGACTCAAGCTAGATTTTAGACTCTCTGGAAGACAATACAGTCTTGCCATGGCAGAGCCCTCTAAATTGGATCAGAAATCTGATAATTGCACGTTTATCCTCAAGCTCCATCACAGGTACCTGTGCAGCCATGCCAAAGAGCCATTTCTAAGGCTGGGAGCAGTCCAGGTTCTTCAGTCAATGGAAGTAAAAGCCCAGCACTGCTGAGAGTTGTGTCTGTGGTTTGTGTTCACCCCCTTCCTTGTTCACAGTGTGGAGCACTGGGATAAACAAAGCTTCACCCTGGAGGGCTGCAGAAGAAAACCCCACATTTGGTACTTGCTAGAAGCTCCATCAATAATTAGGAGAAATGTGGTTTTTTTTTTTTTTTTTTTTTTTTTTTTTTTTTTTTTTTTTTTTTTTTTTTTTGTTTTGTTTTTTTTTTTTGTTTTTTTTTTTTTTTTTTTTTTTTTTGTTTTTTTTTTTTTTTTTTTTTTTTTAATTAGGAAAAGGGATTCAAAAAAGTCCTTTTCCAAGATCTTACAGCTTTTGGGTAGCGGGGATATAAATCACCACAATTAGTGTGTATCAGGATCCTTTCCTGGGCAGTGAGTGCAGTGATCCTGCAGCCCTGTCCCCAGCCATGGCCACTTCCAGCTGCTGCTGAGGGAAAACCAAATTCATCTGGATTCTTCTGAAAAGCACCCTGTGCAGATGTGGGATACTCTACTTCTCAAAGGATTTTGTTGTCTTCATTTGGTTTTGTGGTTTTTCGTTTGTTTTGTTTTTTTTACTTAATCCCCGGTTTTACACCTGGAAACATTAGATTTTCTGTTCTTTTCCAGAGGTATGAAAAGATGCTTAGGATGGGTGTCCAAGTTTTATACTGGCTCAGTCCCTCTCTGCGTGATAGAGGCTGATATTTTTTGCCAAGGACACAGCAATGCAGATCAGGCAGCAGGATGCAACTGCTGTGTGGATCCCTGGTGCAGCCAGAGCAGGAATCAAGAGCTGCACTGATGCAGCAATTCAGAACAGAAGAATTCAAGTCTTTAACCAGTGACCACTCAGCACTTGAGAGCCTGCAAGCCTCAATCATTCACCCCTTTGTTTGCGTGTTAAGAATCAAGTTATTTAAACAACTCAAGCAGGTACTTCTTTTCTCCTAAAATGAAAATTAAACATTTAATAAGAAAAGAAATTTACTCTTAA
Organism: Vidua chalybeata; assembly: GCF_026979565.1. Lineage (NCBI taxonomy): Eukaryota > Metazoa > Chordata > Aves > Passeriformes > Viduidae > Vidua > Vidua chalybeata. The sequence goes on along the minus strand of NC_071549.1, from coordinate 3,737,837 downwards.
CACCTTTGATCTGATGTGGAAGCTCTTGCTGAGTAGAAGTGCTGGTGGACATTTCATTTTAAAAGTGGTGTGTACAAACACTAGAAAAAAAATCCTCTTTACAGAGGAGATAGCAGAATCCACAAAAAGAACCATCCCTAGTCCAGACACTTCTGCTGTCTTAAACATGGCACATCTTCCTATTGCATTACAGGAAAAATGAGAATAATCCATTTTCAGGCTCTTTCTTCTGCCTCATACAGGCTTATTTTTAGCCTTTTGCAGAACTGGATATAAAATTATCTCCCAGTTCTTCTATTGCAGCCATTTGAAAGTGTCTGACCTTATTTTTGCTTTGCAGATTCTATTATGTGGGACAGGGGAAGGACTCACAGAGTTGTCAAACCTCCCTTTCTCTCATTTTTCTGTGGCAGCAGCTGGAGACAGAAAAGACCCACCAGGTGACCTGATGCTGTTGCCAGCAAAGTCCAGAGTCCCCTCCATTAACCATTTCCCAGGTATTGAAGTGGCATCTGACATGCTGAGTGTGCTCCATTCTGGTAGCTTGCATTGCCAAAAAGAACATTCCTTCTCTGAAATAGCTGGAGCTGTATCACAAGGGGCTTTAAGATGCTGGACACTTATTTTAGAGAGATGTGTCAGTGCTGCATTGAGTTTGGATTTGAGGATTTCAGGAGCTGCTAAAGTGGATTTTAACAACTCCCAAAAAGGGATATTTGAGAACAATTTGCTCACTGCTGATACTCAGCTGTTTATGGGGAGGAATATCATTGCTTCATTTGTTTTGACTTTACAAGAGACCAATAATTAAACATTTCCTACAGTGGTAGAAACTCACAATGTTTTTTTAGTCCAGATAAGATATTGTTGGCCTTTGAAGACACATGAATTTTCAGTAAAAAGCCCAGATTAAGATGCAGAGGATCTGTGGTGATGGAAGGAGAGAAGCAAGCAGTGAGTTCTGAGTATCTGAGAGAGGCATGATAAAAACTCACAGACTGCAGATGGAACTAGATTAGACTATTAGATGGTTTATATGGAACCCGTGGTAAGAATACAAAGGGGAGAGGTGGTGAAAATGTAAGTAGTTCTACGACTGGTTGAAAAAGCTCCTTGTAGAGCTCTTGGTTCCTCACCTGTTTACTGGCCATGTTTGTAACTCCATAAACAGTTAGCAAAACCAAGAATGTAACAGCTTGGGACTTGAATTTTAAGTGCTGGTTTGCTGCTGCAGTTGGGAGCTGCTGGAGTCATGCAGATGGAAAATAGTCTCATATAGAAGAATTGCTGATTTGTTGTGTCACTTCAGCCAACCTGTGGATTTCCTGCAGGTCAGGCAGGGAGGTGTCAAAGGTCAGTGTGGCTGTTCACAGGCAGTTTGGGCTCAGCTGTGATCCTTACACGGTGTTTGAAATGCTCTGTCAGAGTTCAGCATTGGCAGCAGGAGCTTTGCTTTAGCCCAGGCAGAAGGACGGGGGCAGCTGGTGCTGGCACAGCTCTGGGAACCCCTGAGCTGTGGAAGGGGCTGTGGGCAGAGCTCTGGGTTCTCCAAAACCACCCATTCCCCGCCAGACTGACCTTCCCAGGTTCATCCCCCGTGCCAGAGAAAGGAAGCAATATTCCTACACTGTTCCTAGCTATTTAATGCTCTCCCACAGCAAGAATGGAACTTCTCTATGTGCCTTATGCTGTAGGAAAGACAAAGCTCATTTTTCCAGGAGCTCCAGATCAAGAACTGCTTGGGAGTCCTCCTGCTGTGTTGGCTACTGACTCTCTGCTGTGAGCCCCAAGAAGTCAGACATTGTCCCTAGAATGCTCATCAGCTGTAAAACAGGATTGAAGGCACTTTCCCACAATGTACAAGGGGCACTGAAATCATATGCTACCAATGGACTCAGCATGTCAATTGGTGTTGGCATTGCAAAGGAGAATTCTTGGCATAGAGGGACTTTGCCATGCAGGAGGAGATTTTAAATTCTCACTGAGACAGATTCTTTGCTAAGGCTGCCCTGGCACAGAGACAAAATCTGATCAGATCCCACGCAGGTAACTGGAGCACTGAGCAGAAGGCAGCAGCCTTCCAAGCAAGAAAGAATCTCTGGCACAAGGAAATGGAAGAAATAATGAAAAATTCAGCTGTGCTGCTTCCTGATGTCAGGGCATTTTGCAAATGTATTGGCTTTTATGAGCAGCAATGACCTCTCCTTGTGAAGCAGTCTGCAAGGCAGATACTGTGACTGTGGGTGTGTTAGAGCAATTTACTTGTGGCTGGGTCCTTGAGCTGGGCCAGGCTTTAACCCCAGCAAGTCCCTCACAGCCACTCACTCCCTGCCCCTCCAGTGCATTGGGAGAATTGGAAGGGTAGGAGTTGAAAAACGTGTGGGTTGAGTACAGACAGTTTAATAGGGAAAGCAAAAGCTGCACCACAAACAAAGCAAAGCAAAACAAAACAAGGAATTCACTCCCCACTTCCCATGGCAGGTGGGTGTTCAGCCATCCCCCCTCAGAGCAGGGCCCCTTTGCACACAAATTACATGCAAGGACAAACACCTTCACTCCAAACATGCTCCCTTCCTCCTTCTTCCCCCACTTTATATACAGAGCACAGCATCATAAGGTGTGGAATATCAGTTTGGGTCTCCTGTCCTGGCTCTATCTCCTCCCAGCTTCCCATGGACACCCAATTCCTCACCAGCATGGCAGGACAAGGAGCAGAAAAGGCCTTGGCTCCGTGCAAACCCTGTTCAGGAATAACAAAAACATCTCTTTATTATCACCCATGTTCAGCACAAATCCAAAACTCAATCCACTAGAGACACTGAGAAGAAAATTCAATCTAATCTACTCCAGCCAAACCCAGTACAGCCTGAATGACATCTTTGAGAGAAACAGGGACAAACTGCTGGAGTATTACCTCCACTGCTCCAGTAAGGAGTGTCTTAAGTGCTCTGGCTTGGTCATTCCCAAAGTTTCTGTCAGACCACTACAAGCCACGTGGGGATTGCCAGGACTGTTACAGTGGAGTGGAATGGATGGATGTTTCCTTGAGGCCTCCAGGCCATGTTGGACAGGGCTTGGAGCAACCTGGTCTACTGGAATGTGTCCCTGTCCACGGCAAGGGGTTGGATGAGATGGTCTTCAAGGTCCCTTTCAACCCAACTCCTTCCATGGTTCTATTATTTCCCACACCTGGTAGCTCAGAGGTTGGTGAAAAGAGCTGTAGCATGAGGCAGTTCTTTTGGAGGATAAGAAGTATGTTTTTAATCAAGTGCCATCAGGAAGTTCTACAGGATTTTCTATTTTAAGATTTAATAAGATTTAATTTTAAGATTTTTTTTTTCGTTCTTACCTGCTTTTTATGTCATGTTTTTTCTCCCTTGCCATCCAATCATTCAATCAAAAGTGAGGCACTCCACTCCTCTTTTCTCCATTATTTCAGAGGATGTAAGTGTATGTTGTTACACACATCTTCCGTGGCACTAAAACCCTCCACCTCAATACTGAGCCCGTCAATATCTGGCAGAATTATACTTACAGAGACAGACTCAGGCACAAAGTTTCAAGACCCACATCTTCACAGACTTCAGGGGGTCTGTGGCAGAGTACCCCCACAGACTGCTGAGCTCTGGAGCTCATTTCCATCCAGGTCCTTGGGACCCTGATTGGTGCTGTAAACTGCTCATCCTCACATCTGTTCTGCTGCAGCTGCCTGGGAAAATAGCAGGAAAGGTTATTGATTTTTCCTTTATGGCAGTTTTCTCCTCAGTAAAGATACATGAAAGAGGAAAAAGTGAAGCTGACCCATGTTTCTGCCTCTGGAGACAAATCTGCACCTGGATTAAATGAACAGATGGAAAATACTCACAGTCTGTGAAGCTTTAAGGGGCTGAACCAAATAGAGGGGGAAATATATTTGCTGTACATGATTATCATATTTTGTTTGCTAAGCCCACTGACATGCAGGAAGAAAAGGGGATTTGAGCCAATTCATTTCTTCAGTGCAGCTGGAGGAGCCCCTGTCCCCAGCAGAGAGCTGTCACCCCACAGTGACTGAGCAATGCAGGGGGAAGGGCAGCTGTGCAGGAGGGCTGGGCACAGCCAGCTCCTGTGAGAGCCTTGGGGAGGAGAGCTGCAGGTGCACAGAGCCCCTGGCTGGGGATGAGGGCACGGGCAGCTAGCAGCCACAGTGAGCACTGTTCCTGCTCCAAAACAAACTCCTCCTGTGCCAGATGATTGGCTGAATTTTGTTAGAGTTCTCTTAGCATCCTTTTCCTCCAGCGAACTGACCTCAGCTCTATCAACAGCCCGTTCCTGCAGGCTGGATAACCTGTCAGATGCATCAGGAAGCTCAGTGCTTGGACTATTTTTAACTGTGCCATCCTATCCTTGTGCCACTCACAGGGAGCTCTAGGCTGATGTATCACTGTTGCTGTCCTTCCCTTTCAGTCCCTGTTTCCAGCTGCAGCCTGCTTGGAGTCTGAAGTTCTGTAGGAATTCATGTTGTCAATCACTTCTTGTCCCAGATTTCCTGACTTCACCATCAAAACAGCTTGAGGTCAGTCAGAGCAGGAGCTGCTCTCTGGGAGCAATCCTTGATTCTGCTGTTCTTACTGAAGGTAACAGGTCATAGTGAGGATTAATGTTCTGCAGCCTTTTTTGAGGAGGAGTTGGAGGCTGTGGCAGTTTGTTCAGCATCCTAGGAGAACTGCTATGGAGCAGGGAACCAAAGCTATCTTCTTCCAGCTGTAAGTGAAATTGGAACTGTGCTTGGCTACTGCAGGGCAGCAATGGCTAACCCAGTTAACCTGCTGAACTGTTACCAAAAACTCTATAATGAAGGGCATAGAAGGTACACACTTGAACTGGAGTGTACAGCCTGCTGGGTTTGCTCCTCCTGAAGTGTCTGGTGAAAAGATGCTGCAGGACTGGGACCAGTGTTTGCACTCAGGGTGTGCAGAGTCCAGCTGAGAGATTTCTGGTTTGTTTTGGCTTCTGCAGTGAGCAAAATAGTGAAAGAACAGCTGTGGCTTTGATTTGTTACAGGGGCTGCTCCAGCTCTCCTACTCCATAACTCTTTCATCAGTTATCTGCAGAATTAGTGATAACAGCAGCATCAGTGCAAGTCCCTTCCTGTGTTCACAGATCAGTTGATAAAATTCACTCTTACAGCAGGTGTGGAGCTGCAAGTGACCATCCTTAGCCTCTGTTTTCCTTGTCCAATCTCAGGCAGCAACATCAGCTCTGAGTGCTGCTGTTTCAGTAGCTGGAATTTCAGACTGCTGCATCTGGCTGGGCTGCCCATCATCCCTGAGGCACGGGTGGAGGGTGGTGTTGCTCTGATGCAAAAAACACCCTTTAACTGGCTGTATTTGGAAATAGATTTGCTTTTCATAGATTAAGGCCATAAAGTCTCCTTACCTTTCAAGGATGTCTGGCTGTGAACTTTTCATCACCTAAAATTTCAGGTTTCAGTGTGTTTACAAGGCCTTTTGGAGATGTTTTTGACCTCCCAGCATCTGAGGAAGTCCAGACAGGAGGAATCTGCCGGGGGCTGCCATTAGTGACTGGTCCCCCTGTGTCCCTTCCTAAAGCACTGCTTCAAACAGGCACTTGATGACACATTGCAGTAGAAACACAGAATTCTCTCCACTGAAATTAAGGAGAAGGATCCTTAATCACTGGCAGGGATTGCTGCTAAATCCAGTGGTCCAGCTGCCCCTATAGCCCCTGTACTTCTGTCTGCTGAATGAGATCCAGCTCAACAACTCAATACTAAAACACTGCTGCTCAATAACTCAAAAACTGATTTATTTTCAGGCTAGAAGGACCCTACTGGAGCATTTTATTGTTGGTTGTAAAAATTAAGTGATGTTAAGTACAGCAGGCTGTAAAAACCAGGACAACATTTCCTAATTTGCTTCTCAGATACAAAAGCCAGAGTCTGGCTTGTTTAGATAGCAAGAAAACTGGGCTTTGGGAAAGCTGCAGGATACTGAAATACAGGTGGTGTTTAACTTAGGCATGAAACTTGACATGAACTGGGCTGGCAGCATTCTCAAAAGCTTTCTGTAAGCACAGCCTTGGGCACAGCAGTGCTCCACACACTGAGCTGTGTCCTCCTTCCTGACACCCTGCTGCTGGCTGGAGCTCAGGGACAGAGGTGGCCCATCCCTGGAGCTCAGCAGGACAGTCAGTGGCACACACATCCCCACCAGTGCTCCTTACAGCTGGAGCAGACAGATGAGCAGTGGATCTGGGTTCTCCCCTTGCTGGCCCACGGAAGGAGCAGAAGGTTCTTGGACTGGATGTAGGCAGCAGGAATTCTTTCAAATCCCTGGCACTGCTCAGCAGTGCTGGCTGCACTACAACCTGTAATCTCCATTAGCTGCTGGCCTGGGGACCAGCAAGGCTGGAAGGGACAGAGCATTTGGAGAATAATCCTGCCCAGTTCCTGAAATAGAGCATAGCTGACCTGTAAAAGATCCTGGCCAGTCATCTGTTATCTTAAATTGGCTGTCTTGTCCTCATGCAGATCTCTAACCGGCCGAGGTGCAGTGAAATTAGATCCATTTTACATAGCATAAATATTTAACAGCTCTAGAGCATGTAGTTTAATATTAAACAGACAGTCTTATAAATACTTCAGAATTATAGATGCTGTCACAGTACATGGAAATTACTTGATAGGATCTAGGAGAAATATTTAGGTTTGACAGGAGAGGAAGTGATGGAGTTGGAGAGAATCAGCCACATTTTTAACTGCTAGAGGAGTACGTAAAAAAAACCAAAAAAGTTGTACAGCTTCTGTTCTTGAAAAGCAATTTGGGTGAGTTTCCTCCTCCAGAAATAATAGACTGGTTCCCACCCTGCTCTCTTCAAGGAAAAAAAACATTCACAATCTTAAAAAAACACTGCAGAGCAAACAGAACAATTTAGGAGCCAAAGTTCAGTGATCCATTCAGTGTGGGATTATCGTTATTAGAAAGGCAAGTGGTACTTAATGAGGGATTTAGATGCTCTTGAGCCTTGTTATTTTAAGCCCATGTACTACATTTTGCCACCTAAGAGAGTTTAAAATTTATTATTTGAAGGTTTGCTTTAAAAAAAGTAAACAAAATCCCACCTGACCCATAAACTGAGCCCCACTGCCACTGGTTGTGGCAGTGACCACTGTTTGCAGCACAGGGCTTCAGAGGGACTGAGGAGGCACTGTCCCAAATTTGGGGACTGTTTCAGTTCTCTCTCCTGTCCACCAGCTTCGTGTGTGATCCCTGAAAGTCATTTCTCTCCCCAGCAGGTTCACAAGTCATGTGCAGTCTAATTTCCCATCAAATCTTTGAAAAGCATTTCAAGATTAGCCCCTCCAGGCCTCTGTTCCCATCTGTGAAACAGAGATAAAGCAGAACTTGAGAGAAATGTGTTAAAAGGTGGTACATTTTATCCCATAGGAGGCTGAACTGTTATTCAAGCAGGAAAGTTGTGTTTATTTCCAGTTGTGTCAGCAATGCAGGTCCATGTTCAAGTCATGGCAAAACTAACTTTTTCTGTATAGATTCTGTGTCCTCTAAGAACGTGGAATGATGTGGCAAGGGATAGGACTTTCAAACATTATGGCTCACTCAAACCCCTGGAGTTTTAGTGTTCTGTGATAGGTTTGTGACATTCCATAGCTTGCTTCCTAGTTTTGAAGTTGGCTGTAGCATTCCCAGATAGTTTTCTCTGATGTGTTCTGCACAATTCCAATGTTCAATACAATGTGATTTCCAGTGCAGTGGGGTTACCAAGAATGGGAATTGTACGAAGAAACTTGGGTCAGCTCTTCCATCAGAAATATTTTGGTTTATAGCCTGGAAAAGCAGAAAAAGCACAGAGGTTTCTATGCACCTTGGAGACCTGAGGGGTTGGTGTGAAGTTAAGAGCTGTGGGCTGAATGGGACCAATTCCTGATGCAGAGATTTCTTGGAAGGTGTCCCCTGAGTACTGCTTAATTTTTATCCTGGAACGTGTTTGAATCCATTTCGGTGAAAAACAGTGTTCTGAGTCACGTAGTGTCTTGGTTTGGAAAGACAGGTGTCTGCTAAGGAAGGCAGGAGCCTCCCCTGAAATGGAAAAATGTAAACCCCTTCCCTCCAAATTGTTACAAATTTGAAATTAAGGGGGGCTCTTAGGCAAAAAATATGGGCGGAGGAATAACAGTTCTTTATTAGGGAAGAAAATTAAAAAATAAATAAATAAACAATGCAGTGAACCAAAACAACACTGACAGAGTCAGAATACAACCTGACACCCTGCTGGACAGGGTGTTGGCAGCAGTCCAATTGGAATTGAGGCTGCAGCCCTCCTGGAATGACAGGTGTGGTTCTGTTGGAGCAGTGATCCTGTAGAAAAGGGTGCAGTCTTCCTGCAGTGGAGGAGGCAGCTGTTCCTCTGGGAAATGCAGTGCAGGAAAAGCCGTGCTGGTGTTCCAGAAACTCCAGATTATATCCAGGTAGGAATGCTTGGCTCCTCCCGCTGGGCGGAGCATCTCACAGTAGGATATTACAGTTCTTATCAGTCATGCAGTGTCACTCAATGGCCCATTATCAGCAGATGTCTCACTTGAGAAAGGATTGGTTGTGAAAGGGATAAGGAAAACTGCCCACTTAACAGAAGACAACTGCTATAGAGATGGTAATAGAATATATCTTGCTTCCCAATCTGGGACAGGTACAAAGTGTGGTGGAGAGCCACAACTAAGTTTTAATGTGTCCAAAGGAGTGTGATGCTTCCTGAGAATCTGTCACCTGACAGGGCCTCAGGCAGTGGCAGCTCTGTGATGTTCCCTGTGCACCTGTCCGAGGGTTTCACTGATGCAGAGTGAAGCTGCCTTTGACAGCAGAGGTACAAACCACTGCTGTGGCAGCTTGGTTCTTGCTTTGAAAGACAGGTGTCTGCTAAGGAAGGCAGGAGCCTCCCTTGGAATGGAAAATGTAACCCCCTTCCTCCAGATTATTATAACTTTGAAATTAAGGGGCTTTCAGGCAGAGATATAAGAAAAGGAATAACAGTTCCTTCCCAGGGTGTATAACAAGGCGAGCACAGAGCAGCAGCAGCAGCAGCAGCAGCAGCAGCAGCAGCAGCAGCAGCAGCAGCAGCACAAACCCAGCCCAGCCCGGCCCGGCTGCGGGGAGAAGGGACCTTCCCCTTGCTGCAGTTCCGGGCGCGGCCGCCAGGGGCGCTGCTGGCTCCCGGCGGGCAGGGCGGGGGCAGTGCTGCCCCGCGCCGGCAGGGGGCGCTGTGGCGCGGGCTCGGCCTCATCTCCCTCACGGCAACAATGGCGGGCACAGCCTGTGGGGTGGCATGGAGGAGGGACTTCCTTTATGAACCCTCGGGGGCAGCCGAGCCTGGTACCCCCTCGGAACAGCAAAAGGAGATGGAGCAGGAACCTTGGAGAAGCAAGGTGGAAAGGCAGGGAGGAGCAATATCCCGGGGTGGTGGATGATGTGACAGAAATTCCGCAGCTGTAGCTGTAACCGCCTGCAGTCCCGGCAGGCAGGGAGTGTGGGGTACGGTGTTCAAAAAACCCTGGAGCAGAAGCAGAGGCACAGCAGGGCTGGGCAGCAGCAGCCCGGCTCCCGAACAGGGCCGGGAGAGGCTCCCTGGGAGGGGAAGGGGCTCGGGGATCCCGGGGTTTCCCTGAGGCACCCCAGCAGACGGTGAAGGGTCCTTTGGTGTTCGTAAGGTCCCAGTTCCATGGCTGCTCCCACAAGCAGAGGCTCACCCATGGCAGAAGAAGCAGGACCGGGCTGGGCTCCAGAGGTGGCAGTGAATTCCCTTCCCCAAGCAGCAGCTCTACCATCCTTCTCCTCCAAAAAGCAAGAAAGCCAGCATCAGCCCCAGCCCCTTTTTTTTCCCCCAGCCCAATTCTTCCAGTATCTCTGCCTTTCCCAGAGAAACCCCCAGGTAAAAAGAGAGAGCAGCCAGCTGGACCCCTCCCCTGAGCTGTGGCCACTTTTGCCTCTCTTAAGTACCTGGTCGTTATTGTCTACTAGCAACACATATAGCAGGAAATTCTTTTAGAGAAATAAACAAAAATAAAAGTCCTAAACCACAACACTGGCACAGCTGACCTCCACTGGTAGGTGGAGACTCTCCCTTTGTAACTCAGATTTATTTATGCTCCTACTGCCCAAGTACAGCCAGAGAGCCCTCGGGTAAAGCACTCACACAGCCACATCAGGGCAGGTCTGTAGGTGTGCTTGGGGTTTCCCTGTGATGGAAGAATCCAGGTGTTCCCACTGAGGTCAGTGAGCACCTGAGCTAGAAAGCGAGTTCCAAAGGTCTCAGAGTGTGAGGATGACACCTCTGACAGTTCCCACGGGGCCCTGCTGTGTGTGTCACTGTCAAAGACACTCACTCCTGTCCCTGAGTAGCAAGAGCAGCGTGGGAGGGGATGGGAGAGGAGCTGCTGCTGAGGAAGGTTGAATTTTCCAGGGCACGTACTGCAAGGACAAGTAGCAGGTGCAAGGGATGGACTTGGCAGGGCTATTGCTGCTGTCCCTGGGTCCCACAGAGCAGACAGGAGCTATCCCCTGGCTGCCCTCATCCCAGGAGCTGCAGGACAGCTCCTGCCTGGTGACACAGCACTTCCTGCCACACGCTGTCCATTACCCAGAGCAGGTGCCTGGAACAACAGCAGGTCTTCAGGAGCTGTAAACTGAAAGACAACTCACTTTTTCTTCACTTAATTTTTATCAGTGATGACTGTTTACATTTGTGCTGTCAGGCTGAAGGACACCAACAACCACTGTGCAATCTTCTACTGGCTTAGGGAAATAGTAGCTACCTGGATGCCTTTGGGACCTTCCCAAATCCTTGTCAATTAGTGCCAGCAGTGTTACTTGGCATGTTCCAGCCATTGTCAGCACTGCTGTCAGGCACTCCTGTGTGACAAGGTTTCAGCTTTATACCATTGTGGAGGACAGTTATTAATGTCCCACTTCTTTAGACACTGTTAAGCAAGCAAAACCTGGATTTACCAGCCTGGTATGTTATTAGGAATCCATTTCTTTGCTAATTGCAGCTCTCACACAACACTTTTGTTTTCTCTTCACCAGGGTGAATCAGTTTGTGATGCCACCAGCCTCTGTGAAAGTCTGAGACGGTGAGTGACCCAAACCAGCAGTAGGTTTCAAGCTACAGCTCTGCTCCAAACCCCTGTCAGCCCATTTCTTTCCTTGTGAATTGCAGAGAAGTTTCCTTAGCCAGCTCTGGTTTGCACCTTTGCTGCCCTCAGCCCAGAGCAGAGCAAATCAAGAACAGGGAAACCAGGGGTCAACTCAAGTGTCCTTTGTGGCATCAGGTTGCTTCCAGGTGTTCCCTTCTTTGAGCAGAGAAGCCCATGTTACCCGTGTCCCCTTGACCACCAGCAGGGTGACTGTCCCAGGCCAGAACTGAAAACCTTTTGGTGTTCACAAAACCTTCTGCTGCCCTGCTCTGGGTCAAACATGGGCTGCTACCAAACCACCATTTCTGGCATAGTCCAGATTTTCTGCAGAAAGTGTTCCTTGGCAGCACCTGACCCTGCATGGTGTTGCTGGGCTGTCCCCCCTGCAACCCTCGATCCAGGGCGACACCTCTGAGCCAGAGGGACCAGGGACCGTCCCCTCCCTGCTGCCCACCCTGTCCCTTGAGTTCATGCTGTCCTTATCACTCCCCCACAGCCACAGTGCTGCTGCTTGGAGCTGTCACAAGTGATAAACACTTCCCAGCATTTTACTGGAGCCAAAATTAATTAAAGCAAGTTTTTGAAGAGGAGATTTCTTTCCCATAAATTAAATGCATTGAAAGACTAATCAGAAAATCAGAACTCAACAAGACACTGCAGAATGGCCTTTTGAGGGAAAAGATTTAATGTAAATCTCTAGCACAGCAGATGTGTTATTTCCACAGAGGGGAGTGGATTTGGGCATAGGGCTGCCTGGAGTTTGCAGGCTCTGGGCTGGGTGTGTATTCACACAGTATTATTTAACAGTAGCTTTTAGATAAAGTTGGAGGGTTTTTCTTTAAAAATGCTATCAACACATCTGGGAGGAAATACTTGGTGCTGTTGCTGAAACTTGCCTTATAAACCAGTGGTTTATAAACCACACTACCTGTTTCCTGGGCACACCAAGGTTTTTCACTGCACTTTCATCTTTTTTGGTCGAGTTTTATACAGCTTGAAAGAAACCAGGGCACCATCATAGGGAAATTTTTTCTGTAATGCAGCAGCCACTAATTTTTAAGGTCAGGGGCAATTTCCTGCATAACATGGAGCACAGACCCTCTCACAGGAAATCCTGCAGTGAGAGAACTGGTTATCCTTGCCCCATTATCTAGGAAAGCAGCTGGCTGCTAGAGAGACCACCACAGTGGTACCGCAGCAGTGAGGAGAGGTGCTGACATGCTCCTTAAAGCCAGCATGGGCCACCAGCAGTGCCTGCTCTGCTGTGTCAGCAGCACACTGAGCTGGGCTCTGCTGGGCTGACACCTGAGCTGGGCTCTCCAGGGACAGCCGTTTCTAAAATGACAATTTAAGGCACAAGGCAGTCCCTCTTTAGTAAACTGAGGGGGTCAAAAACAGTCTACAGAAATGGAGCCTGTCATGTGCTGAGCTGCTTCAGCCCACACCAGGAGCAGCCGTGCCTCCATACTGCCCTTAGGGCTTCACGGGAGCTGCAGCTCCAGTCACCTCCTGGAGCAGGCTGGGCCAGGATCACAGTGCATTTGTTCCCATTCCAAATGGCTTCAGCACATCCCCAAGTGCTGCCTCCACCCTGGGCAGGCTTTGCCAACCCCCTGCTTGCACAGAGACCAGGGGTCTCATAGCTGGCCCCCACCAGCCCAGGAGCTGGGGTGTACCATCAGCAATGCGTAGCTGGAGCTTCCCCAGTAACCACCTTCTGTTGCCTGTTTGCAGCTGCCAGTGAAGGCAAGGACACGTGGACTCCTGCTCCCACCATACCAGTCTCAATCTGGAAGCCCTTCTGTGCTGGATGTCAGTGGATCCTTCAGCTCCACATCACAGAGGGGGTCTCTCCACCAAATCCATCCCTCGCTCCAGCCTGCAGGGTCAGGCACCGGGAGATGAGCAGGGCAGCTGGGAACGTGGCAACTTCTGGAATGTGAGGACATTCACGGGACCCCTGAGCATGGAAACCAACTGTCCACTGTACCCAGAAAAGGCTGCCCAAGTGAGCAACTGTAGATTGTGTCAATGGTTTTAGTTGTAGCCAATGAAGTCCACATTGTTTGTAGGGCAGCTGGTGTCCATGGAATGCTGCTGCTCTGCCAGCACTCCCACTCCCACAGACTGCACTAGCTGAGGGCCTGTTTTGTACATCACCTTTTCTTTGACACTGAAGGCTTGATTCAGATTATTATTTTTTATTTAAATATGTTATAAGATGCTTTATCTCTGCTGGAGACATTAGATTATATATATATATATATATATATATATATATATATATATATATATAAAGTTTTTATTTAAACATTTGAAATCTGGAGCTGCCTGTGCAACCATAGCAGACATGAATAACGTCCATAGCTCTTCTCCTCTCAGTGCCCTGGTGCCAGGGCCTGCAAGGGCACCACAGGAAAACTTCCAGTGGGTGACCTACCTGTCACTGAGACTGAGCAGTGGGACAGAGGAGAGAGTTTCACTGCACTGGGTATGCTGGTGGTTGTCACAGAAAGGCCCAGAAGAACGTTGGATAGAAATCCCTACAGGCTCTAGAGTTTTCCATATGCTAAATTCAGGCTTCCTAGGAGGTTCACAGGCTTTTAAAATACCAAAATCCACCTAGCTGAATGGCTGCACCTTGGGCCTGGGAGTGCAATACTGCTGTGCCAGTGACCTCGTGCTTTGTTTACATGATACCATATCACTCAGACTGTCAATGCTAATTCTCCCTGTCAGTATCCCAAAGCAGGTGGCTGACTCTGCCTTCAGAGCAGTGCTTGGGTTCCTGCACACCCAACCTGACCTGTCACTGGGGTGTACTTGTACCTTGACAAAGGTGCCTTTGAGAGCTTTCAGACAAGGCCAGTGCCTGAACTGGGTTAGACTCAAATGCAGAAGCATGTCATGGTGCCGTTCCACTGGAGTCTTGTTTCCTGGACCTGGCCTCCACAAGCCAAATTTGTGCTGTGTCAGCTGGATGGGGGAGGAAGGGGAGCACAGGTCCTGAAGAGGGCCGGGCTGCCACATGGAGGGCACTGCCACAGGAGGGCAGTGGCTCAGCAGGCCCCCATTCCCTGTGTTCTGAGCCCTCTCTCACAGTTCAGATCCCCCCTCCACTTCAGCACAGCTTGAGCAGGTGACAGCACCTTGTTCTTGTGCTCATGGCTCACAAGTGACTGCACTTGGGCTCCAAGGAGGAGTAAATCAGCTCAAGAAATGTCAGACCAAGGCTAGGTGTGAGTTAAGGCTGGAGCTGCTGTCCTGGTTGTGCTGTAAGCAAGGTACTGTTAGTAAATCTGGGTTTATCTCCCATTCCCTGCCAGGATGTGCTGGGACCTACAGCACAACACTGCAGCAGAAATGGTTCTAATTCCAGGTGCTCACCCCATAGCAAGTCCCTGCCCAGGCTGGGGATTCCTGTAATCCCATGAGCCTTTCCTCCTCCCCAGACCTCACAGGACTCCTCTGCAAGGGTTCTGTCACCTGAAATTCCTTAACAACAGCTCTAAGACTTGGCTAAAGAACCAGAGCCAGAAGTGTTCCTCTAGTGCCTGAGCAAGCAGGTGCTAGAAATAACAAAGCAAAGCAAATCCCAACAATGCTTCACTTCCTACCTCGTGCCACTATTTACACTCAGACAGGAAACACAGCCTGTAGTCTGGGAGCCAAACACTTGGCTTTAAAGGCACATGAATTTCTGATTCCCATTAAGAAATTCCTTTTTAAGCTGTTTAAAAAGAAACAAAAAGCAACCCAACAATCAGTCATTTCATCTCAGAGACCAAAGAAGATTAACCACATTTTCTAAATTGCTTTTCTGATAGGCTCTGTGTTGTAGCATTTATTGTCAACAAAATGGAACATTTCTGCTAAGGTTCAGAGATTAGGAATTCTCCTTAAACTTAATTCTCAGAAGTCAAGAATGAAAAGGGAACTGAAGTGTTCTGTAATGTCACTGCAGTCCTTGTTTGTGACAGACTCCAGTCCCTGTCAGAGCTCAGTGCTGGTTTTATCCTTTGTGGACATGAAGGAAATGCTGTGGATTCTGTTTAAACAAGGACAGAGGGAAGGGAGCAAGCAAAGGAGTGAGAAATGAGTCCAACCTTCACTAAGGGATCCCTGAATCCCTGCTGCCACATGTTCCAGGCTAAGAGAGGGAGGCTCAGGCTTCTTCAGATCCTTGCTGCATTCAGCAGGGTCTGTGCAAATGTCCAGAGGCACCAGGGAGGCTTCAGCTGCCCCTCAGTTAATCAAGAGGGTTTTCTTCTACTCCTCCTCATAAAGGGGATTTTTTAAAGCATTAACTCCCCCCAGCTGATTCTGCACTGGCAGTCAGGTGGTTTCTACACAGTGTGGGAAACTGAGGCAATGGGACCTGCCCAAAGAGGCAAGAGAATGACCCAAAAGGCAGCAAGCTGCCATCCCAAGTGGCTCCTGCTGCCACCGCTCCCAGAGCAGGTCTGCGTGGCCCCAGGAGCCTCTCCCCTTACAGTCAGGGTGACTGAACCCCTTAAATGTCTGGCTGTGCTCTGGGAAGCAGAGTTCTTCCAAGCTCCACCCCAAATGTTGTTCTCTTCTCCGTTGGCTTTATTGTCTGGTAAACCAGCACTTACAATCACTTTTACTACGTGATGTACGGGAGTATTAGTATATTTTCTTGTTATACAAGGGAGGAGTATAAAATAGTTTTCTGATTTCTTTCGGAAGCAAATGACTATTTTATTTTTTAAGAGCAATTGATTGTGAATCTCAGAGTATAAAAAACAAAAGATAAGCCAAATATATACCTTTATGTAAATTAAGAAATAAAAGTATTTAAAATGTACCCCCTGGCTCCTTTTCTTGTGTCACCTCTTGGCTGTGAACTCCTGTGGTTGCTGCCTGCAGGGCTGGTCCTGTATGATAAGGATGCTCCAAGCTCCAGCAGCCACAGGGCTGCCAAGAACTTCCCTGGACACCAGCCTGCCTGGAGTTTGTTGAGAAATAACAGCAGGAGCAGGGAAGGTGGTGGGTTACAGCCTCCTATTCCCCAGAGCTGGATCCAGCCAGGATCAGAGCTGGGGGAAGGAGTCAGTGTGAGCACAGAGGTGGGTCCTGCTCCAGCCCCATTCAGCCCCCTCACAGCACAGCTAGAGGACCTGGCTGATGGAGTGATGGAAACGGGTGGTGTGGGAGCCAGGAGCCTTGGGTCAGGTGCTCAGGAGGATGGACAGGAAGCCAGGAAATGATTCCCAAGTGGTCCCACAGTGGGCATCAAGACTGCCCTTCTCCAGTGATCCTGCAGCAGCCACACCCACCAAGCTCACAGGATAAAAGGGGAGAGGGAGCTGCTCCTGCTGCATCGAGCCCTGCAGCTCAGCCTGGGGCTGAGTGACACACAGACAAGGGTGTCCCCTGACCAGCTGGGAGAGACCCTTCCACAGCAGGGCCTCCCTTCAGTGTCCTCCTTCAGCACAGGGCAGCGTCCAAGCCAGGAAATCACAAAAGCAAAGGCTCTGTCACTTAAAGCCACCATCCCTGATGGCCTTTTGTCAGTGCTTCTCAGGCCTTTCAGCTTAATCATTCCTGTAAATTACTTGATTAAGAATAATTTTCTAAATTCTGATGTTCCAGCAGATAGATAAGCTTTGAAGCTCAGCAGCTTTAGCTTCCATCCATCAACTACTGCTAAGAAGAGTGTGCTGTCCACACTGGGTTTGGATCAGGGCCATACTCGTGTGTGTGTGTTATGTGTGTGCCCCCATATATTCGCTCACTCCCCATCCCTGCTTCACAAACCTTCACAACCCCTCACTGCCTGTAGAGCTCTCACCAGGCCACCCTTGCTGTGAGAAACAGCAGCCTCATGGGCTACCACAGGGTGACTATCCTGACCCTCTCCTGAGCTGTACAAGCTGATGCTCTTTGTGTCACTGGTGCATTTACATTTATCACATTGTACAAAGAGGTGCTGATTGCATGGCAGCCTCTCCTGAGCAACTCCAACACTGCACCCATTGCCCAGAGTCCCAGGCAAAATCTCTGTATGACATACAGGATATTACATCAGAAATCATAGAATCATGGAACGTTTTGGGCTGGAAGGACCATAAAGACCCATTAATTCCACCCCCCTGCCATGGACAGGGACACCTTTCCCTATCCCAGGTTGCTCCAAGCCCTGTCTAATCTTGCCTTGGGCACTTGCAGGGATGGGGCAGCCACAGCTGCTCTGGGCACCTGTGCCAGGGCCTCACCACCCTCACAGGACTTCACATGCCTGGATTTGTTCCGTGGCTTTGGCCATTCTCCAGCACTGCCTCCCTCCCCTGAGCTCAGTGCCCAGAACCTGGGGCTGTTCGCTTGCATCCAGAAGAACCATGGAGCTCTGAGCCCAGGACAGCTGAGAAGAAATGGCTTTGTTTAAATCAGAGCATGTTCAGTCATCATCTAAAGCCCTAACGGTCGAGCAACAGGACCTGAAATCAAGTAAAATGAAACCTTTGTGATTATTAAAAGGCCCAAACAAGTGCTGGTGAAACACAATTTGACTTGTTGGATTAGTGACTGCATTCTATAAGCACTGCATCAAAGCCAGCCCAAAGTCAGGTAATTTCATTGGCAAAAGAGAGCAGCATGACTCGCACTGTGCCCTGCAGCTCCTGTCCCTTTTCCCCTTGACCACTCTGCAAGTCCTGGAGAATAAACACACCCATGAACACAGAAAGCAGAGGCCAGTCAACCCCTCCAGCCTGACAGCTGGCACTACCCAGTGGCCATCCTTGTGTCAGAAACAACAGCTGGCACAGCTTTGGCCTCGTGCTTTGCCCTTCCCACAATGACAGTGACAAGCTGATCCACATGAACTCTTCCCTGCAGTGACCCTGGCAGGTATCCCAGAGTGGCTCAGCCAGGCTCTGTGGCCTCAGCATGGTGGCCCTGGGTGCCACAGCTGCACTCTCTGCAGGCAGGTGAGGATTCCCTCCCTGAACTGCCTGGACAGAACCCTCTCCTCCAGCTCACTCTTGCTTCCCACCCACCACGCCTGCCTGCTGTTCCTCCTCTGGTTCCACACAGCAGAGGCACAAATTCCCAGGATGTTCTACTTACAGGCACGGAGAGAAAGAAATCGTTAGTGAGACACTTCAGATCTGAAGCCCCTTGTCCCCTTTGGAGCCCCTCTGGATCATTAAAGCAGGGACAGCTGTGACCTGCTGGCCTCCTGTGTGCTGCATTTGCATAATACATGAAAAGTCATCACTGGGGACAGCTGGAGGGGCTTAGCTGGGATTGAGGTTTTAACGAGGCAGTGAACCAGCTTTCAGCAATAAATGGCAGAGGCAGGGCAGCATCCTCAATGTCAACAAGCCCATTTGGAGCAGAAGTGCCCTTTTTCCTGGAGACAGGATTGGCAGTAATTGCCAACGCCTTCTGCCTGGGAATAGAGATTTGCAGCTCTTCTTTAGGCTGCAGCAGCAGCTATTCCAGCCAGCAGCCTACAGCCACCTCCAGATGAGCAAGTGCTTTGGGAGAAAAGGTCCAGCAGGCTGAGTGCAGCCCTGTGAACAGCCCTCCACTCAGACAAGCGTGGAGGCACCATGGAGAGCAGGAATCAGCCACCGCCTGAAGGCCTGATCTGCAGCGTCCTGGTGACACACCTGCAGCCCAAATCTCCATCCTGCCTGGGTACCTCTGCAAACCCTGCAGAAGCTGGAAGCCAACAGTCACCCAGGGTGGGCACAAGGAGAGCTGCCCTTCACCTCCTGCCCAATCTGTGCCAATGTTGAGAGTCCAGAGCCTGCCAACTCCTCCTCACCCAGCATGCACAAGGGCTGTGTCCTCCAAGGCCACACCACAGTGCCCCTCAGTGCTGAGTCCCCCGAGTGCCGAGGAGCAGCTAAGGAGGCAGGAAGTGAAAGGCAGGCACAGGAAAGATTCCCTGCTGAACTGTGGCACAGAAGCTCCAGCTGTCACCTGCTGCTCACAGGAGCCAGCACACACCTTGGAAGTGCAGCTCAGCTTGTGGGATCACTGCTGGGACAGGGAAAGTGGAAGCTGCGGGTCTGCAATGGGACGTGTCTGTGCTGCTGTCTCTCAGGAGTTCTGTGCCATTTGAGCAGAGAATCCTTGCAAAGGCAGATAAATAGCCACAGGCAAACACAGCCCTTTGCAGCTCTTCTCTCACCCCCTCCAAAAGCAGTATGACATTTCCAGTGCCCTTATCTCTGCCTGGTGGTACAGACCCACCTGCAGGATGAGAGCTGAAGGCACAACAGGCACAGCCCTGCTCCCAGCCCTTCCCTCTGCCAGCAAGAGCTTCTGCCAGGAGACAGCACCAAACTCCTCTGCAGTAGGGAGGAGAGCAGTGAGGCCTTCAGAGAACCACAGAAGTCACTAAGGTTGGAAAAGACTTTCAAGGTCATCAGGTCCAAGCATTAACCCAGCACTGCTCCCTCAGATGCTGGAGAGGAGTCAGGGCCAGGCATCAACACCCATGTTCTGGATCCAGGAGCAGGGTGCTCAGCAGGTGGGGAGGAGCAGGGCAGGCTTTGGTGGCAGCTGCAGCATGAGCAGCATTTCAAACACTTTGAGCCTCAGCTCTCAATGAGGACCAGGTACGCAGCGCTTGGGAGAACTTGATCCTGGCACTTTCCAAAGGGATGTTGGCATCCCAGCATTCAGGAGCCTGGGGATAAATAAGCAGATGCAATTCCAGGCAGTCACCTTCCCAGACTGTTTGCTGCAGGCCTGGCCTTCCAGGTGCCTTGCATGGCTGCACACAGGCCTGGCACAGTGGCCAATCAATCAACCATTTCAATTATTTCACTGATTTATTGATTCCCTGCACTACCACAGGGGCCATGACCCCTCCAGCACTCAGCAGCAAAAAAAGGCAAGAAAAACCAGATCATGGTAGCTACAGACAATACCAGAGTGGTCAAACTGGAAATAGCTGACCCCAGAATGTGCCTGTGCAAACCCATTCAACCCCAGCCATTTTGGAGGTTGAATCTCCCACACTGGAAAAGCTGTGAGCACTGCTGGGCCTGGGCAGGACAGGGATGAGCCTTTAGGAGTTACTTCTGAATCTCCCACACGAGCTTGACACTAACTCAGCAGTGCCAGCACACCCACCCCAACTCCCCAAGGAATCCAAACCAAACTCTCACTTCTGCCTTGGGAAATCACAGAGACAGGATTCTCTGGCACTGCCAGAGAAAAGAGAGTGGCCATCTCCCAGAGCCTGGAAGCTGTCTAACTCCTGAAGCTCTAGGCTGAACTCTTCACACAAGCCAGACCCACAGCTTTAGAGCTCAGCATCATGGAAGGTTTATTTAAAAGTCATGGAGAATATAAAAACTATAGATATTAAAGATATTTCATAAGTCTACTGAGCCATGCTAGCCATGCCAGGCCTGGCTGAGTCCATGGAGTTTACTCCTGCAGCACTGGAGCTTGTTTCTCTTTTCTTTTCTTCTTGGCTTTGTTTTGCTTCTGGGTCTCCTGGACAACACTCCCCTTGGTTTTCTTTGCAGCTGGAACCTGCTCAGCTTCATCGCCTGCAGCACCTTTTCTTTTTCTGTTTTTCCTCTTCTTTTTCTTCTTCTTGTCAGCCACAGCTTTTCCTTCATTAGCAGTGGGGAGGTCCCCACTGCCTGCCTTCGCCACTCCGTTCTCCCTGCCCCCCCTGCTTGGGTGCTTTTTGCTGCCACCTGGCACGGGGCCTTTCTTATGCTTGGGGGTTTCTGTTCCCAGGGGCTGTTCCTCTGGGGCTGGTTCTCCACCCTCCCCTGGTTCCACCCCATTCTCCTGGATGCCTTTCTTGCGATTCTTGCGTTTCTTGGTCTCTGGCAGGAATCCTTTCTTCTTCCGCTTCAGCAACTCCGCTCCCTGTGTGGGCTTAGTGGCTGTCTTCTCTTTCTTGGGCTTCCTGCAGAGAGAAAGCCAAAAATCAAGAGCAACTTAATTTACAGCCAAGGAACAGTATGATCCATGTGACAGGCAGTCCATGAACAGCAGCAGCACCAGAAAGGTGCAGGAAGCACAAAGTGAGGATAAGGGCTGTGAGGATGAGTATTGCCCATGGAGGTGGGGAGTGCCTGCCTGGCTTTTTGTCTCTGGCAGCACAGGATCAGGCATCAGACATGTCAGTCACCTGTCACAGCCCTTCCCCATCCAGGACAAATCCCAAGATGTAAGCACACAGAACAATGAGCCTGGTATAATCCAAACAAGCATTAATGAGGGTCTCAACCCCACCAACCAAGGAGCTCCATTAAACTCCACCCTGAAGTTGCTGCCTTGACTTCCTTTCTCTTCCCACCTCCCTGTACACCAGCAGGACAGGCAGGCAGGCCCCAGAGAAGGCCAAAGGCCAGGGTGCCAAGCACACGTACGTGTAATTCAGCCAGCGCATGACGTTCCAGTAGAGAGAGTCGAGCCGTGGGGAGTTCCCAATGTCCTCCAGCTGCTGCAGAGTGAGCAGCACTTCCTCCACCTCTGTCAGCTGCACATTCAGCTTCTGCAAGAGGCAAGAGAGGCAATATGCAGAGTGAACAGGGTAGGGGCACTCACAGCAGCAGGGCACAGGCCATTCCTAGGGAAGGCTATGGCAGGAATCACCAATCCTGCCTGGCTCCTCCAAGCCTGAGTCTGTTTGCACCACTTCAGTCTGGGGCAAAAACTGGTGAGTCACACCACACCATCAGGTACTGGGTTTGCTTGAAAACTTGAGTTTCTACCATGAGAGGCATGAGTCTAACAGAACTGTAGTGGCATAAAAAGAACTGGAGGGTCCTTCAGTCTGCTCTCCTTTCCTGTCCGTGGCTGGGAGCAGGGAAAAGAAGACACGTGACTATGTACACATCCAGGAGAAAAGCAGCAGCATGCTCAGTCTGGTTTCTAAAGATCTGGCACCCTCTTCTGTAACCCACTGCATAATCTCAGTCAAACCAGGCAGAAAGGGCTGTCTCAAAGGCTATTCAGCTTCTACAAGAGCCTTGGAAATAATCTCTCTTCTCCACCCATTTTCCTATTAGGTCTTCACAAAGAAACAGGCTGTGGTCTGAGCTGTGGCCTTATCAGTAGGAAACTGGGCTTCAGCAATTCTGCTGCTTGTGGTGTTTTCCTCCAGTAAATAAGACCACATTAGGGACATATTTTGTCACCAGTAGAAAATCTGTGCATGCTCAAAAAAGTAATTTTTTATTACGGAAAACAAAGCCCCAGAACAAAGCTTCACCTCTGTTCTTAAAGCTATTAAGTCTGGTTTTGGGAATCATGATCTCTGGAGTTCAGTGGAGAGGAAAGAGCAATCACATGGTATAAAATCCACCCTCACTGTACCTCAGGTTGTATTTCTGCTGCTAAGAAAGCAGATGCCACAAGTGTTTGCTGAGCACTGCACAAATTCTCCTCTGGAGACCAGCTCATGAAGACTATGGATCACTCCTTCAGAAAGGAGGGCTCTTCTGCTCTCACATCCAACCAGGCATTCCCACTAGAGGTACTTTTGGTAGGAAGTGAGGTGGGATGTAGCAATAGCAGGGCAAAATCCAAGTGTGACATTTAGAAGATACTCAGAAAACAGCCATTTGTCACATCCTGGGTCACACACTCACCTGCCCTTTCACAGTTTTAAGGAGAAAGTTCATCAGCTCCAAGCTCTTGGCAACTTTCTCTTTCTCAGCCTTCATGATGGGTTTTCCAAGTGTTTTCAAACACTGCAAATTAAATTAGAACATTGAGAAGAAACAGATATTAGATGGGAAAACAAATGACACTTCACAGGAGAAAGCAGAAAACAAGGCAGGATTCACCTGTCTGCAAAGTAATTCTGGAACACAAACCCCACCAAACTCTGAGAAAGCTCAGGAAGGCACTTGGTGAAAGCTCCCAATACCCAGTTTAATTAAGAAACAACTGGACAAAGTAAGAGCAAGCAATATTACAGAAGCACAGCCTTGCTGCTGTCCATACACAAGTGGGGATGCTTTCCTGGAGAAACAGAGGTACAATAATCCCTGACCCCACCCTGGAAAGGCCAAGAAGCTGCCAGACAACAGACACACCTGAGGGACCACAGCTACTCAGCTTCAGGAGCTGGGATTTACACATAAAGCATTACTGCAAAAATCCATGAAGACTTATGCCCAGGAAATCCCAAGGGCCAGCCTGCAACAGGGCTTGTCAAGCTTAAGTTCACTGAAGTATCTGAGGGAAAAATCTCCCCTGTGCTCTCTCTATGTGCTGCAGGGTTTCTGAGACAATGAAAGGTCTGGCTTAGAGGAAAATCACACCAAAGACAGGTCAAATAAAAGCCAGTTATTTACAAAAAGGGCAGAAAATAGCCATAAAAAGGCAGCTGGATCAAAGAGGTGGCCCAGTGGCTCTGATCTTCTGCCTGCATCTGGTCCTTCATCCTTGCTTGCATGGTCCTTTTCCTCCCCACTCCATTTCTGTGTGGGCACACACCACAGTAAACCCCACACAGATCACACTAATATGAAAAAGGATTTGAAGGGACAAGTGTGCTGGAGACAGTGGCATGTCCCATCAAAGCCTGTTCCTCTAGAGAAGGCTGCACTTGTGGCCAAGCTCTCCTTTCCTTGGAATTTGGACATTTCAACACAGCCAAGGGGCAAAGCCCATCCCATGCTCAGCATCCTCAGCTCCTCAGGCTGAGAAGCCCCTGCCCCAAACCGGTACCCAGCAGTGGTATGTCATGGTTCTCTCACAGATCCTGTATTCCAAGCAGATGGGAAACAATTTAAGGACTCAGCAAACTCTTCTCCATCTACATCAGCATAAAGTTGGCAAATAAAATTAAAAATCCTTGCAGACACTGAGAGACATAGGAAATTTATTCCCCAAAGCAAATTCTTTCAGGAATGACACAACAGAAAAAATAATGATGGCCAGCAAGAGTGTAGGGAACACTTTAAGCATAGAAAGAAGGGAGACAAGGTAACATGTCTGTAAAAACAGCAGCCTTCAAGTAGAATTATTCACTATCTGTACATGCTCCACATCCTGGGAGTATCTTTTTAAAATAATAATGATACAGTTATTTCCTGTTCAGGATGGTCCACTCAAGCCCTGTATTAGAAAGCCATTCTGCTGGCTGGAATTCAAGCTGCAACTTCATCTGACTATCAATAACTTGCTAATTACTCTCTCCTGATATAGACAGATGCACTGCAACTCTATTCCAGAGCTGTCATTAGCCTACAAGGTCACAATTCCACAGCTCTGAAGTCTCCCAGGTAAAAAGAGAGACAAATATAGAGGGTGCGATTGGGAAAAAAAAAAATCTTCACATGTAGGATATAACATCCCATAGGTCAGGCACATTCAGTTTATTAGGCTTACCACTAATATTAAAATAATAATAAACAAAAAAGACTGATTACATAAACATTTTCTTTAAACATCTTTCTTTGTGATTTGAAGAACAAAATATTGCCAGGCTAATGGTCTTGCTTGTGGTTAGATCACCTTTCAGAGAGATTATTAGGTTGAGATCCTTATTTTGCTATGCTCTGCACAAGTTCACAGTATGAGAAAATCAGCATGGATTGTCAGCTCCTTGGGACAAGAAGAATCAGGGCAGTGCTGTGAGATGGAGCCAAAGTGAAGTCAACTGTCATTTCATCTTTTCAATATACAAACACTTTAGAATTAAAAAAGTGTTAAAAATAAATTGCATTTTCTCTTCACTGTACATGAGTGATGTGGACAATTGCATTTAAATCATGCTGGTTTGGCTCTGCCTGTTCTTGCTGCCCCGATGCTTTGAAGGGTTTGAAATAAATCCTACTGATGTCAACAGAAAAGTTCTGTAGCTCTGAAACAACACTTGAGGGGCTGATTTTCAGCAATACACAAGTTTTCAGGTTTTTTTTTTTCCCAGGTGCTGGGGAAACTGGGACATGCATCTAGTGGGGGGTACCCAACCAAATTCATGCAGACCTGTGGAAAGAAAAGAGTGGCTGGCCCAGCTGGAGATGGAAAACATCACTAGTCTAGTGAATAAACATCTATATTTAAAGCAGTGTTTTGCATGAATCTGGAAACACAACCACACTTCCACCAGTACAAACAGCCAGAAGCAAACTGGTACAATTTAGAAGCTCTGCAAACAAAGAGCTCCCTGCTGAAATGGATCCCTTTAAAACAGCTCTCCAAGACCAGGAAGGAACAAGGAGGGTGAGTGGAGAAGCCAAAGAAGCAGCAGATAATTCATCCCCACAGACTGTACAATTTTCTCTAGCCCAGGAGAAGGACTGGCTTTAAGGAAGCTGGACTCAGATAAAGTTTTACTGTTTCTCAACAAATGCCTCCTCCCTTTCCCTTCTGCTACAAAATGTGTAGAACAAATTTGCTACTAAAGCACAAAACCACCACCACCACCACCTCTGTATGTGCTAGGTTGAGACAGTCAAGCCTCCCTAAAGACTTGAGCCCAATTCCTGCTCAGCCCAGAGTCTTATTATCTTGAGCTCAGCACTCAGAGCACTTCCCATTAGCATTGCATGAGATGGTGTCTTTGATTAGTCATTGCTTCATTCTCCTCCTCCCAATAGCAGGGAGTGCACAGAATGGAGCATTTGCTTCCATGGGATTTGTGTTATTTGTATTGTTTGCTTCAATGGGATTTGTGTTAGCATGAGACACCAACACAAACATGCTCACTCTGGTTATGTAAAAGAAGCTGACTTTGGGCTGGGACTGCTGGCAAGCCTGAGGAAATTGATCCCAGGGAATGAAATCCAAAGCCCCTTCAATGGGAACTGGGTCCAGAAATCAAAAGCAGCTTTCCCAATAATTTATATAACTTAATCTCAAGTAATTATAAAACTTCCTGCTACACAGGACACCAACCACTGTCTGCATGCACTGTTCTGCTCCCTCACTCAGGTCTGATTCCAGAGACGAAATCAGCTCTGCCACCCCAGCTGCAGAGGTCACTCATTTTACAGGCCTAACCTGATTTTATTTGGGGAATGTACACCATCCAACCATAAAATCAAAGCAAAAGCTATTATGTAACAGATGGCAAACATGCCTTTAAAAGACAAGTAGTATTTCAGTCCTCTGCAGCACCCTTGGGAGAGCCTTGAACACTGATCAGATCACAAACACTTGCACAAGGCTGCTAAAGATGTGTTTTACATAGCAAGACTGAGGCACAAAGCAGAGGTTTGCTTCCAGCTATGCTACAGGTCAGTGCTGGAGAGTTAAAGGAAAACCCAGAAGAACTTGTCTAACCACCTATTCCTTGATTCTCTGCCATGTGCTGTTCCAGAGGTATCCAACTCCCTGGCCTCTGTGAAAGCACTACCAACCCAAGGGTCACACAACCCAATTACACAATACTAAAAGCAGAGAGGCCTCATGATTTATACCCAACTGCTACACTGGCATCACTTGCTGATTTATGTTGCTTTTCTCCCATTTTCTGCTTTTCTTACTCTGCTGCTTCAGGAACAGCCAGTCCCATTTCACAGAGTATCTCAGTTACAGTTCCAGCTCAGCAATACCTGTGTGATGGTTAATCATGTCTGCACATCTGAGCTGTCAGCAGATCTGGGCAGGTAGTTTTCCAAAAGGAAAAACTATGGAGGCATTTTTCACAGCTGGAACTCCCATCTCACCTCAAGCCAACACAGCAATAGAGCTCCTGCCTCACCCTGTGTGGATGCAGCTGGCAGAGATGGTTTTGTCTTGTTATGTCAGACACATTGCTTCCAAAAGCCTCTGGCTGTTTCTGGAGGAGGGCACTCCTGGATCCAAAGTTCTCTGCTTCTCAGATTTCTACAAGAAGAACTGCACACTGCCAGCATCTTAACAATCAGTAGGTTTTATTATCTCACTCATTCCTGTATCACACATGGATATATCCCAGCCTTTGTTCCCTGTCACATTGCACTTCACAGCATTTCTCCATCTTCACAAAGTGTAAAAGAAGTTAGTCAGAGCACAGGAGGTGAATATCTGCAGTAATTCAGTCACACAGGTAGGACAGAGAGCTGGCAGGTAGTTATAACCACACAGCTCAAAGTCCAAAACTCCCCTGAAAGCCATCACACAGTTTGAAGGCAGAAGTGCTGTATGAACACCTAGAGCCAAAGTCAGCATCCCAGCCAAGGCCCAACTTCCCTGCAGGGGAGATGGCAATATGCTGTTACATGGAGCCATGCAATCGTTCTGCAAGTCTCCACATCCACACCTGCCTGCACCTCAGCCCCTTTCACAGGGACCACTGGGGGACACGCTCAGCCCAGACCCACAAGATACAGCAGAACTCCAAGTGCCACAGAGTGCTCTGCCACCAGAGACAAGCTCAGTTCCCAGCTGGAAGTTTGAATACCATTTTGTATTTATGCATTCCCAGCATGTCCTTCAGCCTAGTTGAAACAAGCAGCCCTTCCCCTCCATGGATCAGCCTGACAGATCCATCACTGAGAGCTGCAGAAGCCCAGCCAGCCTCCACCTGTGCCCTTCTCCCACAGAGCAGAGCAGGAGCTGATGATCAGTGTGTGGATTTATGGCTGGACATGGCACCAGGTCCTTCTGCAGACACACCCCTCCACCACCTCACACCACTGGACAGCCTGGGGCTCCCCAGGTAAAGCCTCTTCTCCAGCAGCAGAGTTCAGCAAAGGTTCCAGCCCACAGAGTACCAGAGGTCTGAGCTCCCAGCTGTGCCCCAGCTCCGTGCTGCATCAGGATCCCAGAGCAATGCCACAGCCTGGGATTTTGCTGTGGTGTGGCTCAGGACCCTGTGGTGGAATCACACCCAGAGGGGCCCAGCAAGTTCATTTGGAGTCCTACAAGGCTATGTTCAGTACCTGAGCCAAGGCACAAGATATCCCATGTCACCAGACAGGTGAGGTTCAGGAAGGGCAGAGCCTTCCTGTGTTATTGAGAGGTTGAGCAAAAACTGAGAACCAGCTGAGAGCCTGCAGTGTTCTGTGTGCTCATAGCTCCTGTTACTGCCCCATACAGAATGCTGGCTGCTCAGTACCCCCTCACCTGTCATTCTGCTTGTGCTTCTCCTGAGAGGAAAGAGGTAAGCCAGCATCATTCCCCCATCTCACAGAGGCCAAGTAACATGATGCCACACGAACCATGACAGAGCCAGGAATCAACTCTGAGCTTCCCAAACCCAGACACGCCAGCCCCAAATACTTCCTCTCATGATAATATTCTCTATACAATAGATCCCAAACCAGAACTCAGGGCTAAACCATGGAAGACAAAGAAGAGAGGAAGGAAGAGCACAATGTCTTATCACTCCAGTTTTCATCTATCCACAGAGCCACATCCATCTCCAACTCCATGTACACCAGGTAACAGGCACACAAGGAGAGTTGTCACACCACTCACCTGACCAGCAGCAGCTGCTGCTGGGAGCACTTAAAAGCAGAAAAGGAGCACTGACAGTCCCTCCTCCATCCATTTTCTCTCACTAAGTTTCTGAAGACTGAAAGTATAATGTTCAAAACTTACTTCCTTGCATCTCTAACACAAACAAGTCATGAAGAAATGCTCCCAAAGGGTGGGAACCACCAAGTCTCTGCCTGCCCCTGACTGAGAAGAAGGGAAGGCAGGGGACTAAGCAAACCCACATGCTGAAGGGTGTAAATAAAGACACTTCTGGTGATGTTTATTTTGGCAGTTATTAGAGGGAGCAGACAAAAAATCCAGAAGCCATCCTCACAGAAAATGTCAACACTTTCCCAAGTTTAACAATCTTAATTTTTTTTTCCAAAGGCCATATGAAAATGCAGCAGGAATAAACCACACAGGATGGCTGAGGGAACAGAGGAAAAGCAAGTCTCCACAGAGATGTCCAGTATTCTGAAAGCTATCAGTTAAATCACTACTGGCCTCATTTTACAAGCTAAGAGGCTGAGAAAGGGCAATGAATTAAGAATTTATAAAGATGGACAGATAAAGGTTCAGGCAATCTTCAAGGAAAAAAATTGAAGGATGGCATTTTTAGAGATTTGATGAAGCCACTTTAATAATTTATCTCACTACAAATTAAGACACTGATAATCAAATGTGATGCCCTTCAGAAATTAAGGGCATGTCTACACTAGAAGGCCAGATAGTGTATCCCTCCCTCCCCTACACATTCTCAGTAGCTCCAGATAGTTATTTTAAATCCCTTGCTGAACAACACCAGATTAACAAAACCCTGGAATGCTGTACAACAATGGTCCTCGGGGAGCACACAGGAACTTCCACATGATATGGAAAAGAGCTTTGGGGTTATCTATGCCATCCCTTCCCAGGCCTTGTAATTCCCTATCTGTCTTCATCCATGCCTGCCCAGTTCAAGCCTAAGCAACCACCTAAGTGCATGGATGCATCAAATACATCCCATTGGGATTATGTGTGATTATCTGAAAGCCTCCAGAACTGGTGACTGGGAGTGCTTTGGTCTTGCACTGAACCTAGGTACTGGATTCTGTCAGTGCTTTCACAGTGCAGGGTGCCCTGATCCCATGTGGGTTTCAAACAGCCAACTGGAACCCTGTCTGCTCTGCCCAGTCCTTATGACACTGGTAAAACAAGCAAAGGGAAAATCAGCAGTAAAGTTTGTCTCGTCTTATGATGTACTTACTGCAGAAGAAAGAGAAAGGAAACCCTCAGGAAATCACCGTGTTCAAGCCAAAGAAAGCAATTTTAACAACATTTTTCTGAGGGCTGTTCTGTTTTGAAGCTCACAACCATCAAAATACGTATTTTCTGGACTATTCCCACTCCCTTTGACTTTCACATCATATCTGGGAGTTTTGGCATAAGCTGGGAGTTACACAGAACACCTCAGTTCAGGAGGGCAAGCTGGCCCCTAGGAAAGGGATAACAAAAACAGGTAATGAAATTATGTATCCAGAACCTAGAACTTCCTGCCCTCAATCTGTCAGTGAGTTACTAAAAAATTGGTACAGGTCGCTCCAGAGCCAAGACAGCAATTTTGTAACATATAAAAAGAAAACATAAATGTATCTAACAATGTAAGCAAACGCCAAAGCATGCCTACAGCAACAACTGGGAGAGCTGAAAAATCAAATTGAGATATGCTGGATAGAGTGAAAAGGTGTGTGGGGGCCCTAGCAGCAAACCTAGAGATCCCTCACCAAAACTGGGTGAGAGCTTCCTGTATGGAATGGGGAACTGGATCTCTCAGGCTCTGCAACCGCTTCATTTGTTATTGAGGGCAGCCTCACAGTCAGCAGAGATGAGGTGGGACACAGATGACTGTCCAACACACAGGGATGTTCTGAAGCCAAGTTAAGAGACAGCCAGATTGTCCATGCACAAAAAGGGTCTCTGAGATGCCTCAGGAGACCCAAGTTAGATTCTTGGCTCAGCTCCCAGCCAAGGAGTGTCACCTGTAAAACAGGATGAACAGCTGTAGCAAACCAAATCCATTATGTCTTGGGTTTCTGCAAAATACTTTCTCCATTACATCAACAACTCAGCGCTTTGAACTTCTTTTGTAAAGCACTTCAAGACCAACTGATAAAGAACAAAGCTCTCCAAGAGGAAGATGTTTCTGTCAAATGTTTCAGCATCCCAGGTGAGCTCTGTCACTTACAACATGAAGCAACTTTATTTCTTTATACCATGAACACAACTGAGCCATCTAGATCACCAGTTAGAACAGACTTGAACAACTGTAGCAAGATTCTGCTTTGTATAAAGTAACTATATAGGATTTGGGAGGCCAAAACTGTGTCAGAGTTGTTTTCTCCTTCCTCACCTCTGCAGTGCAGGGCTGTGGACAACACTTTCTGCCCAGGTGACCCAGCAGTACCAGCCAAGAGCACGAACAGCAAACAGGGCTCTCACACAAAGAAGTCAGCTCCAAAGTACCTGGTGGGACATCCAGACCTGCCTCACTGAGTAAGGAGAGGGCAAACATGGATCCCTCATGGCCGTGATGTATGTTTTATAAGCATGCTTAAACAATTTGGGAACAAATAAGGTCAAGTTAGCTTATGTAAGCACGAGAGCCACTGCCTCGCAGCAGCTAGAGCTGCTATTTCAGGAATCTGTCTCTTCACTTAATGTTCCCGGCTGTTGATTCTCCCTCATCTGACTCTTAGCTTTGCCTGCATAATTCAGTGATATCCAAGACTGCACTCGTCTCACATTGCTTCTTTCCCAGTTCCAGCTCATATCACTGCCTAACCCAGCCCAGATTTCCCTGGTGAGGAAGCTCCTCAGCAAGGGATCTCAGCAGGTATGCAGTGCAATCCCTGAGGCAAGACAGGATAAGCAGGCAGACACCAGGAGATAATATCTTGTCCTCTCTGACAGCCTTAAGCCTGCCAGGGCAGTCCTGCACCTGGGGAGCTACAGCCTCCTAGCTGCAAATGTGACCCAGGACACAGGGTATGGCACAGCCTTCAGGTGACAGTGTCCTTGTGAGGAACAGCACCACTTGAATTACAAGAGCACATCAGTTAAATTTGCAAACCTTGCCCTGGGTCAAAGAAAGGTACAATATTCACAGTTATCATATTTTTCCTCTTAAAACAGCTATTTGTGATGGACAGTGGCAGGAATGACCTATGACAAATGCAGACGTTTCAACCAGAGGCAGGGCAATAAATATTATCATTTTCCACAGCATGCCACAGCTTCCAGTCCAGGCTCTCACAGGTAAGCATCCACATCTGCCAGCATCTACTCACGTACATACTCACCTCTAAATTCACAGCTGACCTAGAATGGCCCATGGAAACTAGTCTCAGAAGAAAAGGGATGAGACTGAGCTGCAGGAGAACTCAGAGCTCTGCAAACATCCTCCCAGTCCTCCAGCTAAGCAGGAGTGTGTGAGGACAGCAGTGACAGAAAGGGCTGCTGTTTAGTCCAAGCTCTTCCCAAACAAACTCACCCCATAACTTCAACATCAGGCCAGGAACTTCTAACCACCTGCAGCTTCTTTGTCAGCCAAGCACACAGCTTCCACCTGGAGATTTCAGGGCTAATAAACCCTTTGGCAAATTACTTCAGTGGTGGAATACTCTCTTTGACAAATACATACTTTCTACAGATTCTAAATTTGCTCCGTTTCCAGCCTCTGACTTCTACTACAAGAGATTTTTTACCATCTTTAAAAGAGATCAGTGACACTGTATTGTTTTACTACACCATAGAGCCACTACGTATTTTTACAGTTCTTAATCAAAGAAGTGAGCATTTCTGCACCACCAAAAAGACACAGCATTTCTTTTGCAGCTTTAGAAAGTCTTTCAGCACAAGTGCCAGCCTTTGATTATGAATCAAAACCCTTATGTGGAATATAAAGTCCTTGACCCCTTCTCACTACAGCAATATTTAATGTGCAGCTGCCCCAGCCCCACAGGGCCACACCAGCTGGGTTAAGTAATGGGGGAAGCAGGAGGAAGGGAGACAAAACCCTCACATGTATGAACACCAACAGCAGTCTGTAAAAATGTTATCTCAGGACTTTCTCAGGCCAAAAAGAGAATCAGCAGCTATATGCCACTGCCACTTAACAATATGGGAGGCCTCCTGCCCACAGGGTAAACTTTGGACAACCCAAACAAACTGACAGGATTTCTCAGGAATTTTTCTTTAAACACACATGACCACAGAAATGAGAGGCACTGAGGAAACTTTAATAGCAAAGCTCATCATAATCTTGGCTGGATTGCAAGTTGCTAAACTCTCCCTGACAAGAACAACATAAAGGCATTGTAAATGTTTGTGGTTTCCCAGTGAATCACTGAGTTCTGCATGCATTCAGCTGCTAGAGAGAAACATGGAAATGACCAGGTTGGGAGGAGTGGCATGCTTTATGTAGCTGAAAAACAAAATCATACCTAACTCCACCCATTGGATACCTGATGTAATCTTTAAATAAAAAGTGTTTAATGAAACTGAAGATACAGATTATAAACAACATCTTTAAATTCCCTGTTTTAAACTTGCTTAGATTTTGTTCCCCCTTGACAGAAAGAAACAGAGCTAATTGTTCTGTTTCAATACAGCAAATTATAGAATAGCCTAAATTACCATGTAGCCAGCATCTGAGTAAGTAATGAAAGCTACCCTTAGAAAGAGGTCATTATTACAGTTACGTAGAAACTCCAAGACTGGAATCTCCCATGTCATCAAGTTTAGTTGCCACATCACAACATTAATTTGGCTGCTTGGTTCCCCCCACATCAATCCACAAGAATAAAAGTGAATGGCATTTGCTTCTTCAACCTCCTGTCTTACAGATCATCTCCCACGTAACAGCTGCACCCAAACACTGTCCTCAGGTACAATTTGCACTTGCCACTGACTCAGGAGCCCTGCAATTTCTGTCACTGTTTCCTCTGTACAAACGATTTTCCAATGTATTTTAAGGTTTCCCTGATGAGCAATATTAGCAAGGCAGTCTGGTCCAGAAGGCCTGCAGTGCACCAGGAGTCAAAAGTCCAGTGCACCTCAGCTCTACTTTTGTGGCCCTGAAGTTCATTCCAATGCAGAACTTGCATGACATGTCCTGAAATTAGTGTTCACAATAACATTCCATTCTTTTTTCTTTTCCTCTTTTTTTTTTAACACCTTCAATTGATCTGTATGAGTGAATTCCCTAAAATTCAAGCTCTGTCTCTTGGATCTCATTGATACACAGCCTCATTGAGCTGCACCAGGAACATCACAGTAGTGTTACAAGAATTCTGCCAGCCCGGTAGGCACTACTCAGAGCTGGTGCCATCAGGGACAAGGTCTCTAAGACCACTTAAGATGAGCCCAGTCCCAGACTGCAGCTCTGAGACCAAGCACCAGACAAATGAGAGCAGCATCCATTAGGTGTCATCTGTACTTCAAACATGCTGAGCTTGTTACCTCTGTCACTTGGCTGATGCTTCTGGTGATCAATTCCTCCCACTCCTCTTCTGTAACAAAGAGCTTCAGCTCATGAAGTAGCAGAACTCTGTGGAGAAGCAGACAGGCCATGGCCTGAAAGAGAAAGGGGAGAGAAGAACATGAAACTCTCCAGGGAAGGTGTTAGCAATGAAAATACCCTGCTGAAATAAACTGCTACACACACCATCCAGGGGAGGCCAGCTTACAAAGGCTGCATATCCTCACCAAACAAGTATATCATAGACTGATTTGAGTTGGAAGGGACCCTAAAGATCATCTCATTCCAGCCCTCTGCCAGGGACCACAACAGGGACAGGGACACCTTCCACTATCCCAGGCTGCTCCATCCAACCTGGCCTTGGACACAACTTCTCTGAGCAACCTGTGCCAGGGCCCCACCACACTCATAGGGAAGAATTTCTTCCTAATATCCAACCTAAACCTGCCCTCCTTCAGCAAAAGGCTCTGTCTGAAAACATTCTCTAGCTCAATACAGAGTCACCCCTCAGAAGACAGGGTGGTGGGTTTTGGTTGAATGCACATATAGAAAAGAGAAGGTCAAAGGGGAGTGAAGGAATCATTACAGTTCTAGATTTAGGCACAAATATCCAAAATATGCTTCAGCAGCTGCTGCAAGGGCATCACTGTCAGTCTCCCCAAGTTTTCAGGCAGCACCTTTGAGTGACTGCACCCTTTACTGTGCCCTGACCAATGCAATAGGCACAAATAATAAAAATAAAAGCAGGAGAGCAAATGCTTCATTTCAAAGGAATACTAGATGGGAACGCCTGTTCAGAGCAGCACTGGGCCTTGCCCTGGAGTCAAACTTGCTCATTAAGCCTCTACATTAACACAGCAATGAAAAGAATCGCCACTAGAAAACCAACAGTATTCTGCAATCTTCTTACATATCTTACATATCCTTTTCTATTCCAGAATTCCTATTTTAAGGCTTTCTTAGGTACAAGAGAAAAATGCAGCATTAGTCAAAGGCAAAATAGAGAAATGCACAAAATGCAGTAATGAGGATTAGTACAAATAGCTTAGAGGATTTAAGGGGGAATTTTTTGTAGCACCACAGAGTTAGTGAGCAAATTCTACTCATACAAAGAAAAAAATGATGCCTCTAGCTGCCATCACACAGACCAAAACTGAATGCAGTTACAAATATCAAAAATCAGAAGGATTTACAAAAACTAATCTCATCCAAAGAAAGCAACAGCTGCTGTTCTTTAACCACATATCACAGAAAACAAATGAGCAAAGTTTGTAAAGCTCCTTATGAAAGACATCATTGAGATTAAAACTCTGAGACCTCAAGGATAAAAGCAACCTGGTGATACCCAACCTGGCCTCCAGGGACCCCCTGGGGTCAAACAGAAGCGACCTGAAAAACATTGAGCAGGAGGCTAAAAACTTCTATTGGGTTTCTAGGGTTTCAATTTCTAGGGAGCTATTTACTGAATAATTCAAAGTGAGCAAAGAGAAGAAATCCCTGGAATTCCTGGGAGCAGTATCACCAGCCAGAGTTGTAGGCAGTCAAACAGAAAACCACAAGCTCAAGGAGGTCTGTGTTTCCTACACAACACATTCCAGGCTTCTGGGACAGATGGATACTAGAACACAGGTTGCTCCCTGAAGAGTATCAGCACTTGTATCTGTTTCACAACAGATAATGTCACACATCCTTGTGAGCTTACCTCCAGTTTGCACCAGTATGGCCAGTGAAGAGAATTATCCAAATAGAAAGAGATTTCATTACACACAGAAATCTGTTCTTCACTGGAAGGTGAAAATGCAGCAGGGAACTAGTGAGACCATGTCACAAGATTTATGCTCATTCAGTGAGAGAGAACACCCTAACACCATCTTCAAGGCAGGCAGGCAGGCTTACATATTCCTTGTAATTATGGGACGGCTGTGTCTTACAGGACAAATGATGGCATGTGTCTACCAAATGTAGTGGAAAGTCACTTCAGTGCAATTAAAAAGAGAACGTGACCCTTGGAGTAGATGAAAGACTGTAATTCATTCTGAAAGGCCCAGGCAGGGTCACAAACCCTCAGGCACCAGCTCTTCTCTAACAATTACAAACACATTTATACTGCAAGTGGGTGTAAAACAGAGAGAAGGGTTGTATGAGGGTATCCTGGATATCTCAGGACCACAGGTTAACTCCAGAGGCACCAGTGCCAAGGGGCAGCTCGAGTCAGCAGTGGGCAGGAGCACGGCAAGCTAATGAGGAAAATAACTGGAAGGAAACCAAAGTCCAGTGGAATGGGGGCTCTGGAGACCTGAGACTCACTATACAGCACACTGAGAACAGTCCCCGGATGGGACCTACTCGTCAGGAATCACTAAGCTTGAAAAGTATTTTAAAAGAAAGGGAAAAAAAAAAACCCAACCCAAACCACTGAGCATTCCCTTCTGTGTGACATAAATGAGGAAGTCAGAGCACCCAATCATCTGAGGATCCTGGCTGGTGCTAGCACTCTTTAGTAATTCTGTCACACTCAGAGCTTTCACCCCTTCGAGCCTGTGTATTAGATTCCAGTAAAGTGAAAATATGTTTTGAGTTTCACGTAATTAAAACACTGGTATTGCTCTACTCAACATTATTCTTTTTTCCTGATTGTTTTTTTAAACCAATGATAATTTAGTACTAAGCACAAACAACTTTTCTCATTTAAAACAACAAAAATAAAATATTTACTTGTTGGTTGAAATAAAAGTTGGCTTAAGAACATCTCAGTCAGAGAGTATATATGACACTAATACCTACAGGGTTATCAGTATCATGCTATGCTGTAGTTTAAGGTTATCATATTCATCCCAGAGTCAATGACTTCTCTGTTCCTAGAGCAGTTATTAACATACAGCCTGTTCTTTCACAGCAAACTGAACAGTTCAACAGCAAAAGTTAAACCACAGGGAGAGGGACTGACATCAGTGCACTCGGCCAAAAACATCAGGGGC
Source organism: Vidua chalybeata (assembly GCF_026979565.1). Taxonomy (NCBI): domain Eukaryota; kingdom Metazoa; phylum Chordata; class Aves; order Passeriformes; family Viduidae; genus Vidua; species Vidua chalybeata. The sequence goes on along the minus strand of NC_071549.1, from coordinate 3,700,762 downwards.
AGAATCAAAACTAGAATCAAGTTCTTCAATCCTGCTCCAAGGGTAAACCAAATAAGAAACAACAATAACTCCTCAATCCTCCTGCTCATGCCATCCCACCTCAGCAAATTCAAACCAAACCAGGAGGGGCACCAAGTTTTCTTTAGAAGGTGGTGCAACCATCACACATCAGTCATAGCATCCATAAGCACATGAAGAAGGATCCTGAATGTCATCAGAAGATTGCTTAACAGGCAAATTACCCAGAGAAAACAATCTAGCAACCAGGAGCACAAAGCTGCCACACCCCCTTGGAAAGCAACAGGCTACAGCAATGGCTTTCCAGCCACAATTCATCTGTCAGGGCTCTGAAACATCAACCCACTGGCTGGAAGGGCATGGAATAGCTCCCTACAATAGTCGTTGGCAGGATTTGCAAAAAGGATCTTGAACATTCAAAGAGCAATCACTTTCATGACCTTCAGGAGCTTCACCAGGCAAAAAAAAAAAGCTTTGCTTTATCACCTAATATAAGGGGAGCTAAGACTATGAGCACTTTTCAAGAGTAAGGAGAGACCCAAAGTCTCTCAGGAGCCATTTCCTTGAGGTGGTAGAGAAACAGCTCTGCTGTTGCATTTTATTTTCCTTGTTTTATCTTCTCAAATACATGGACACAATGCAGCTAGAAGCCAGCATGTTAGAGGTGTGCACATGGCAGTGAACGTTCATCACCCCACACCTGCTTTAGAGGGCTACCCAGAGATACCACAAGCCACTTTCTTGCCCAACTCAACACATCCCACTTTTTGGGAATGCAAACACTCAATGTTTTTAATGAAAATAGCCTAAAAAAGAAAATGAGACTGCTCAGGGGATTTTTGAAGCCATCTCCTGGAATGAGGATCTTCCCATCCCCAGCCACTTCTGGAAACACATCACTGGAGCACCACCAAACAGTGGCAGCAATACCAGAATACAGAAAGATCTTTTCAGAAATGAAGAATAGTCACAAAATTTACCTATGTTCAGTTCTGTGATGCAGAGGTTTCTTTGAGACTTTTAAAATAAAAAAAAACACACATAGAGCACCTTAGGAGGAGTCAAGCCACCCCAGCTAGTTCAAATCTTTGCATCAGTACTTTCAACCCTTGTAATTTCTCACAGCTCATCATTTACCCTTAATATATTCATTATGTGTCATTGACACATGACCAGCTGCATGTTGTACCATCAGATCACAGACCAGCAGCAATCTGAAGTTTGGAAAGTACTTCCACAAAATCCAGCACAGAGCTGGACTCAACCAGTTGACAACCCAGTTGTCTCTCTTCCTCCTGCCCTTCCCAGCAACACTGGTATTTTAGAATGTCTTACAAACAGTTGGCAATTTTGGAGGCTGGCAGAACAATACTGTCCCCAAGAATATCATAGAAGAGTCTCTGCATTTTCTCAGTGCCAAATCAAGCCTGCTGTGCTCCTGACAGAGCGTTCTATGAAAGAGCCAAGTATGATCAACACTTCACAAATGGACAAAAATAGCAGAAGACTCAGGAGTCCCAGCTACCAAACTCCAGTCCAGTTCAGGAAAGAGGGTTGTCATCCCCCCCATATGCACAGTCTCTGAAATGAGAATGTGTGAGAATAGTTACAAGCAGATGACAGCCAGATTAGAGTTTTTTCTAAAGGGAGCTGTATGCTGCAGTGCATCCTGTGCACTAGAAGCCACCCAACTGCCTAATCAAAAATTTTTCTCCTTAATGTCAGTTTTTAAAAAGACTATGAAATAGTAAAAATAGTAAAAAAAAAAAATACAAGGGAAGTCTATTCAAGCAGGCATGGTAGATACACTTACAGACTCCCACATATATCTATCAAGCATACAAGTAAATAAGGCAGAAAGGCTCATTATCAGTCCATGTGGGAGCACAGAACAAACAATAACTAAGGGCAGTGCTGACCCTAAGGTTTTCTGTGCCTTTGGTCATCTCTCTCTTATCTACTACAATTACACAAAATACCACTCTGTGCAAATGGTTGTGATTTCTTTCTGAAACAGGCAATGTGCCCACTGCAGTAACCAAGATGTGCTGGTAATTCCCAGGTGTGCTCACCCATCTTAACCAGAAACTAAAAAGGAGTGTGAGTGGAGTTTGCATACAACCCAACTTTATCCTGCATGGGGAAGGACAAGACATCTGGCCTAACCATTAAATATGGCAATGGATTAAAGCCCTACCAATCCAGGCACTGGTTTCCTATTGAAAGCAGGTACCCAACACAAGTAGGTCAGAAGTTGCTCTCCCCAGTCACCAGCCAGGTGAGCTGGATGGAGGGGAACAGATCCAGATGTTTTCAATCACTGCAGTTGTGAAAGAGAAGAACAAAACAAATAAGCCTTTGCAATACTGCAGAGATTCTGTTTGCAATCCTGAAGAGATGAAGGCATGACCTAAATTCAGAGTTGTTTTTCCAAAGAAAAGCACTCTGTTTATATAAGGACACTTGTTTCTGATGCAAAAATACACACTTTTGAGTCCCAGGTGGTTTAGGATACTGTCCGTAGGTGGCTTTGCAAACAAGTGAAAAAAAACCTGCCACCCAGGCACACTCCTGAGAGAAAAGACACAGAAATCAGCAGCCACCACCACAGGAGCAGGAACCTTAAGATGTTCCTGCACTGTGACACACCAAACCCCAACTCTGAGTTTTCACACAGCCGCTCTGCTGGGTGATCCCAAAGCAGTTTGCAGGCTACAGCTGAGTAACCCTTCCAAACTCCCTGACAGCCAATTCCAGCTTTCAGGAAAGAGGCAGCAAGTTCACCTGGCTTGTCTGAAGCACGTGGCAGGACAGAAACTCTCATTAAATCCTATCCAGGACAGTATTAAGAGCTTATCACATCTCCTTACACTTTGTAAAGGAAGCAGTGGGGAGTTTAAATGCTAACCAAAGACATGAAGATGGATTTTTCTCATCTTTTTGCCTGTTGTTTTTGCAGCATGAACGAAGTTTATCAACATGAAACTTGTCACCAGTGTGGCAAGAGCATCTCATTCCCTTTATGTTAAATATATATATATAAAAAGAAAACATTTTACCTGGAAAATTACAGGTTTGTGCAACTCAAATACATTTTCAGAAGTGAAGAAGCATCAGGATTTTTAGTAGTATCAACATTCCACTGCTCTTGGAAGTCCAGGAGACAAAAATATACAGCTGGTATCACACCAGAGAGGCCACTGGTATTTCAGAGCACTGATGTCTCCCTTGTGGCACAGAGCCTGCCCTGCCAGCACATCTGACTTAGTGCCAGCACACAGCATAAAACAGCAGCTCTCAGTGTGTAATCCTCAGCATTAAGACTATTCTACAGCAACAGGAATATGGCAAAAAATAATTGCACTTCTAGAAATTCTCTCAAGCCCTTTGAGACTGCAATCTCATGAATCACATTCTGCATTTGTGACAAATGTTACCAGGAAAGCTGGGTAAAAGAACAGAGACCAAGAATATGGGAAATCCTAAATAAGTTTTCTTTGAATTTCAGTAAATAATTAAACTATGAAATAAATTCCTCAGCTATCTGCAATTTATTACATGTTTAAAATAAACCAACCAACCCACTCCAAAATCCAAAAACTCCACCTTACACTATTGGTTACAGGAGAACAATCTGTCATTTATTACCACAGAGCAGGAGATCCAGAGCACCACAGCAAAAGCCTCTTCCAATTACTCTTACAGCTTTTTTAAAAAGAAAAAAAAGAGCATCCAAAGCCATGAAGCAAGTGCCAATCTACCCCCATTTCTGCTCATACAGTCAAACTATTTTAATTTTACATTCCCATTGGATGTGGGATGGAGACAAAGGCTCCAATGGAGCAGTCCTGAGTTTCAAGGCTTCTTATTTTCAACCGTGTTTGATTCATCCACTTGAGTATTTCTGAACCCATGAGCTACAAGTCTGTTTGATACTGGTTTGGGAGCTGAGTCCCAGTTAGAAACTCAGCCTTGAAGGTTATTCAAAAGGACAAATTATGAGAGGGATAGGACAATAAACCACAACAATGGATGTGTTCCACACAGCAAATTCCCATTCCCAGAAGGCTGTTCAGAGGCAAGGGCTGTATGTATCATGTATGCTGTATATACCATACAATCATGGAACAGTTTGGCCTGGATGGGACACCTTAAAGCCCATCCTGCTCCACCCCTGCCATGGGCTTCCACTGTCCCAGGTTGCTCCAAGCCCCGTCCAGCCTGACCTTGAGCACTTCCAGAGAAGTGCTGCCAGCTGCTCTGGGCACCCTGTGCCAGGGCCTCAGCACCCTCACAGGGAAGAATTCCTTCCCAAAATCCCATCTATCCCTGCCCTCTGGCAGTGGGAAGTCATTCCCCTTGTCCTGTCACTCCAGGTCCTTGTCCCCAGTCCCTCTCCAGCTCTCCTGGAGCCCCTTTAGGCACTGGAAGGGGCTCTGAGGTGTCCCTGGAGCCTTCTCTTCTCCAGGTGAACACCCCCACTCTTCTGGCCTGGCTCCAGAGCAGAGGGGCTCCAGCTCTTGGAGAATCTCCATGGCCTCCTTGGGGGAAGACAAAAAGAGGGACAGAACAAGATTCTTTCCAAATTTAAGTACAAACAAGAAATTATGCTTCAAGATCCTTAACATGTATCCTCACTGAACAAGCATCAAACACCAATTATTTACTTAAAACATACAAAACTTACTGGAATGTTTTAGGTATAGAAAGTGAAAGCCAGAGGTACTCAAGAAACATTTGCCAAATCACTTTTCCTCAATCCCCAAGATGTCACTGCAGTATCTCACACACAGCATGTGCACACAGATGTGATTCATACACATTTCAAATCTAACAGGGAGGGAGGATAAGACAAAGCCCTGGCTGTGGCTTAAGAAAACTATTTTTGGTAACACAAGCTAATTTTTCTCATTTACCACCACTGAAAGAAGGCACACACAAATAGTAGAGCCAAGACTGACATTTAGTAGCTGTCTAAAAGGTTTCAGTATGGAAAGTGCTCACACCTTTTGGGATAAGTGGATTGTTAGGAGAACGTGGCTGGCATGTTCAGCTGTGCAGAACTGCCCATGAAAGGACACCTGAGCAACAACACAACTATTTCTTGGTTTAAAAATTAGACATCAATTTTTACCCCAAATTTACCCTGTCATCCCTCTGATTAAGGGACCTGAGAAGAGCCTTCCCTGCACCCTGTTCCTGTCCTGACAAGGACATTGTCAGTCACTAGACAGGCTCCTGGTGCCTGAAAGCACAGTCACAGGGAGCTCACACTCCCCATGAAGACCATGAAAACATCTCCTGTATGATCACCTGGCTTTGGAGCTGAATTCAGTAATTCCTGCTACAACCCAGTGTCCTCGACTAAGGAAATGGCTTTTTCAAGGCATTCCCTCAGCCAGCCCTGACAAGGTGTGATGTTGCTGTCTAAGGTCAGCAGAACACGAGCAGGACACAGATGACAGTTTAAAGGTCTGCCCTGCCTCCAGAAACACAGATCAAAGCAGAATGCAGAAGTAAAAACTTATCAGAAACCCCCAGCCATCATCCACCATCCCCTGCTCCCACACCTTCACAGTGCTCCAAACATCATGCTCTGGGCCAGAAAGCAGGCTCCTCCCTCAGTCTGGCCTTGCCAAAAAAAAAAGGAAAAAAAAAAAAAAAAAGGGGAGATTTATGAGCTCAGGAATAAAATTGTCTGTGCTAAAAAGTGATGAAAACAAATTTAAAGCTTAAATTAAGTTCCTTGACAAATGGATGAGAAAAATTTTGCAAGGCTGGTTAATTACAACAGGTAAAGCATTTAAGTGACATTTAAATCACATTTTACAACCTTGGACAAGAAAGGCAGTTTCAGTGTACTCCCACCAAACATCCTACGTCATCAAGCTCTTGCAATCTTCAGTGGTTTGGAACAAGCCAACCTGCACTGCAGCCCAGCTTCAGGCATCTTTACCTGTTCTTCCTTCCCAGGAAAAATGCAGATTTCCACAGATCTGGCAGGAACCTTTAAACCACTCACAACAGCTTACATATAATTAGTACATTGAAAATAATTGCCATACAAGACATGTTTTGCTCATTTGACCATCCGCATCATATTGATGATCTGTTTAGACCTTCTTAAGCACAAAAATGATGAATGAACTCTGTGGGTTTAACTTTTACTCCCAAACCTCTCCCTCTCTCTGACTGGTTTAAACATGCAGAACAGCAATTTGCAAACAAAAGGGTGTTTGTGTCCTCCTGGGACTGTTAGAACATACATCCATACAGACATTCCCAGTGCAGGTCAACTTCCCAGTCACTATCTCAACAATGGAAAAAATGGAAAAGCAATCACCTGCTCATCACCTACTGAAGTGGCAGGTGAACTGGATCCCTCACCTCCATCCCAAGACCAAGACTCAAAGATAGCAGAAGTGCCTGCAGGGAGAGGAAAACCACAGGATGTGGAGCCAGATCAGACCTTGGTCCCTACTTTGGATACTCCACTTTTGGGTTTCAGGTTTTGCTACCTTTCTTCTGAAAAAGAGCAAAGCTTCCAGGAAGCAAAGACAAAACTGGCTGTGAAGGAATCTCCATCTTCCTACCCCTCCTGCTAACTCCCCTCTCCTCTCTACTTTTATTATCCCTCATAAACCTCTTCACCTGTGGCTCAGATGTCCTGCTCTAGGCAGTAGCAAGGAGAAGCGAAGCAAACTGTTATTATCCACTACCATTCCCAGGGCTCTGAAGAGCAGCAGTTGATTGATCAGATGAGCTGCTCACTTCATTCTGCTGTGACTGAGCACAGACAACAGAAACTTCATCCCATAAGTTACACTGGCACATACTCCTCCTCCTCCACAACATGAAAATGATTATGGCATGACAAGCACTGTAACCACTGCTGTTCAGTCTGGCTGAAAATGTGGATTGAGCTCCACCCCACACCAACCACCTTTATATAATGCAGCTGCACCTGCACGAGTTGTGTCAGTCCAGACCCTACAGGTAAAGATACTCATTGATTTCACTGACACAGTCACCACAGATGGGTTTTAAATGTACTTGAGACAGCAGAAATCCCAGGACTAGCAGTCCTGGCAGATTATATACACAGCCTGCAGACCGTATCTACAGCATTCAGTCACACAGGTTTCTTCATGCCCTAAACCATCATTACTTTGTCTAACCAGAGACTCTGTAAATCACATTCTCTTCACTGCTGCCAAGGAATGGACTTTTTCCATGCTTGGTTCTCCTACAAACAGTGCTCTGGAGGATGTTCTTGCCAGAGGAAAAGCCTCAACTTGCACTTGACTAACCAGAGGGGCCATTTGGGAGAGTCTGCTCATTGCAGTAGGACATCTGTGCCCAATACAAGAGTGCACAGGTGCACCTGCTTCCTTCAGCACTGCTCTGCTGTCAGCTAGGAGAGGCAAAAAACTAATTAGAAGAAAAATTAAAGCTTTCCTCTATGGTCACCACAGTCTAACAAGATGCAATGATACAAATAAGTTGCTATATTTTAAAGGGAGTAGAGAGGAGTCCATACCCACAGAGAGATCTGACAGTGCAGTTTTTCAGAGGATACCTGCATGTTAAATACTGGGCTGCACTGGCAGGTTTTCTGCCTCAGAAAAAGGGTCTGCAGGACACTTGTGCAGTCAAAACGACTAACATATAAAATAATACACAGGACCCCTGGGCCAGGCCTGGCTGATGGTATTAGATACCGGCTCTGAGTATTTCACTGGCATACAAGAAAATGGTGAGTGTTGGACTAAGCCCTTTTCTGACCCAGAGATGGGGTAACTGAGTTTTAAAAACTTTTATTCTGTTTTCAGTCTCATGTGAAGGGTGAGACAATACAGATGTTATAATTCATGCCATCACAATCAGAAGCCAACTAATTACAATACACTATATGTGTTTCTTGGCCTATCAGCTTTTGCCACACTATGCTGTAAATGCCTTAAAGCCAATCATCTAAAATCACCCCTCATGAGCATTCAGGGCTGGGGAAAACCTTGTGCTCTTCATTCACAGAGGCCAACAGTCAGACCCTTGGGACACAGCAATCCAGATATTGGACTGCTGCTTTGGTCAACACAGAGATTCATTTCTCCCTGGGGTAACCACTTACCATATCAGAAAGGCCAATCAGTTTAAATATTTTGCTCCAAAAAAAAGTCAATATAAATTCTTGAAAAATGAAAAGATGCCATAATTAAGTGAGCCATGAGGACACAAGATAAATCAGCAGCAGAGCACAAATTAGCATCCATGAGCTCTGATTTTTTTTCCTCTTCCTGTAATGCACAGTTACAGGAGTGAAACCCTGGTGGGGAATACTGGTACCACGGGACATACTGAGAGCAGAGGAGAAAAGAACAGGAATGGATTCTGTGGAATGCAACCAAGCCTCCCTTTCCCACATTAAAAATAATAATCAGAAAATATGCCCATTTTCTTCTTCTCTCCCAAGTTAAAGATACAGTCACAATTTTAAAAAATAATCTAAAACAATTTGGTTTCTTAATATGACCCTGCTTATTTTGGAGCACTTCTACTTTGCTTTTACAAGTTTCTCACTCTAAACATCAGAGCAAGAAATGTTCTTTTGTTAAGAACTCAAAGCCAAGACTCTTGCAGGACATTGCAGCATCTGAGAAACATGACCAAGAAGGCTCCCAGGAAACCATCTGGGACACTTTCCTTTCTCTCAGCTCTGGCTTTCCTCTTGAAAAAAACCCAAACCAGCCTACCCCCAACTGAGGAATTGTCAACTTCTATTTATTTATTACTTATATATTGTAGTATTGAACACCAAGAGGTTCCACTGACACCTCAAGTTACTCACACACATTGGTAAGACCAAAACCAAAACTGTCCCCAGTTGCCTCACCCTCACTGCTCCTCCCAACACTTTCCAATCCAGTTGTCTCCTCTGGACAGCAAAACCCTCAGTTCAGAAGAGACTTGCAATAGGATTTTCGAGGCAATTCAGAAGGCAGCTACAGCATAATGCAGCCTATTTAAGGAGACTTTGCTAAAGTCTAATTTAATAATTTAGAGGAGATTTAAGAGCAGCACACATTTAAAAAAAGACCATGTTGCCTAGGCACTGTGTGCTTTTAGCTGCTGCCCCTGATACACTAGACCAGGCTTGATATTGCACAAACAAAGGTTTTCATCTTTTGAGAACATTCAGCAGCAGATAATGAGAAATTAAAATTCCAATTCGCTCAAACATCAACCACTGAAGTTTAGCCTTCATACAGTATAAAAAAAAGGTACTTGCATGTCAGTAAAATTATTAGCTTGGAATATTGAAATAAAAAGCATTGCTAAGCAAAAAAAAAAAATGGAAATTGTACTGAGTTGAACTTTGCAGATTCCTTGTTTTGGATGCTCACCAGCAGACCTCTTCATTTTGCAGAATCCACTGAGAGAGGCAGGATGACAAGACAGAGGGCACAGTCCCCTTGAGAAGTGGGACAGGGCTGGAAACCCTCTTCTGTGTGGAGGCTGCTGAGAAATCCTGCAGAGATACCTGAACTCCTTTCTTGGGCTTCAACTTCTGCAGAGTGGCATTTTAAAATGGGCCAAGGGAGAGCAGAAAGAGAAGCAGCCAAATCCCACTACTCCCACACCCCCATACTACAACAAAAATGGACCTGCCACTTGGTACACAAACACTTGGGGACATCCTTGTCAGTGAGCAGAGCCCAGACTGGCATTTCATTTTATGCTGCAGAAGCCCTAATCTTTTTTCACTTGCTAACAAAACACCCTTCTAACACACCTCCTAGTAGTCCCACACCAAGATCTTACTGTAAAGAGAACATAAATCATTCCCCAGAATTTCAACAGGATTCTATTCTGGTTTTTTTTTTATATTTTGCAACATTAATATATCTTGAGTCCATATGACTGAGAGTAGCTCATTTTCTCACACCACAGCCAATTCTTTCCCTCCTGTGTTTGTTATGCCATTATTAAATACATGGCAATAACCTTGTCTCTGAGCAAACTTTTCCCATTTGCTCCACACAAACACCTACTCCTCAAACTGTTGGAGGGGCTATGTTTGGGAGGCTGAGCACAACACACTTGGGTGGTTCAATCTCTTTTTAAAAACTATCAACTCGCTTTTTAAAAACTATCAACTCCCCATGTGGCAAGATGGCAAGTTTAATTTAGTAGGCTAGGAAATTACTCAGAATTGGAAAATCACTGCAATATGGTTTAGAACTAACACAGCAAGTCCATCCTACATGCAGAGCTGTTACTGCTCTGGAGCACTTTCCTCCTTGGACAGCTCTTACCAGCAGCTGTCTCTACAGCAAGAATTAGTTTCTGTGACCTTTTAATTTTCTTATTTCTTCCCAGCAACAAACTAGAATGTTTCCTCCATTACTGAGGATTTGCTACATGATCATCAACACAATCGGCTGAACAGCAGTTAGCAGAATAAATACAGCCTAGATCTCCAGAATCACAACAAAGGAAAAGAGAAGCTTTTTCATGTTCTGCTTGTGCTACATTGAGTATGGTGGAATATAAAGATAACAGGGCAGTGTCTGTGCCAGTCAATTAATGCTGGTATCACTATGGATTTGTTTGTGGGCAATGCAGGCAACTCTCTGCTAGACACTTCTGGCAAAAGACAGAGGCCACTAGAAAGCACCAAGAAGTACAACAAAAAAAAAACAACTGTATAAAGGAAAAACAAACAAACATAAATAGCTCACAACATGCATGTTGCTCCCAAAGGACCCTGCAGGTTCAGTGACAGGGGTCCCACACTGAACTGAAATACACCACGAGCACACCAAGTTCTCAATGCAAATACAAGTGAAAACTCATGCCACGGGATTTCAGGCACTCAGCTTTAAATACAGTCAGGAGGACCTGAAAAATTTCAACACACCTTTTTTATATTTTCAACCATCTCACACAGGTAAAAGAGAAACACAGCTTAGAAAGCAATTCCTCAAGGAGACACGTTTTGCTGTGGCATCAGACACCTTTCTAATGAACAGCAGAGACTATTTATAGATGCTGTCAATGTTCTCCTGCTCACCAAAGGAAAATGTTTTTTTCTGCACAATCCCACTGCAAGAAACACTCTCAAAAATGCAAGGTTGGGATGCAATAATCCACATGCACAATCATCCTAAAGGTCTGGGAACTCAAAATCTCCACACAAAAATGTAGAGCACTCTGGCTCTGACCCAGCAAAGCATTTAAGCATTCAACTGCTCTCCCTTCAACTTCAGTGGACAGTTTACATATCTAGAGCTAGTTCATGTCACAGGGCTTTGCTGGCTTGTGATGAAATACATCAAAAATGTCCAAGAACCCACCCATAGTTCAGCTTCACCTTGCAAAACACAGATTCTCCTTGACCATCAACTTACACAAAACAAAAACAGGAACAGGACACTGTCTGGGGGCAAAGCATGTCAGTTTGACATAGATTTTCCAGCTGCAAATGATTTCTTTTTATTGAGGAGAGGGCACATACTGAACCAAGGAAGATGAAAAGGATGGATTCAACAAGCAACAGCCTCTCCAGCACTGCATCCCTTGGATCTCACTGCCTGGGGACAATTCACCTTCTGAAGGTCTGACCACCTTGACAGAGGACACAGGCTCAGGGTGTCTGACCTGCACCAAGGGACAGAGGATGCTCTGAAGGAAGGGAGCCTTTCACTCATGGCCTATTGCTCAGCTCTCACCAGTTGCCTGCCCAGTGCTCATTCCTCATGCAAAGGAGGTAGAGCTGAACTGGTACTGGTTCTTATCTGGGGAGGTTTATTTTGCTTCATTTTTAGTAACAGCTTATGCAAAATGTTCCATAACAAGCTCTTCCTCTACTACCTGCTGGCAGCTATCTATGAGCACACAGGCAGGGCATGGTGCATTAATGTGGGGATCCATTCATCTCCCCAGCACGAAGTGAAATACTCCCAAACAATCACACAGAGGGGTGCTGTCTTCTGAGGCTTTGCAGCACTTTTACTGCTCTTGCTGTATTAAAGTTTAATTAATTTTTAACTTAGATATTTACACAGAATATAAACTGTTCAGAAGGACAACTGTCAACCAGCCTAGACCTCTTTGGCAGGAATTTGGGATCATATTTTACTCTTCTGGTGATGGCAGCTCTGGCACAGACCTGCTTCAGTTCTGCAAAATTATATCTATATATGTTTGATCCCTTTAGGGAGACTGCCAAAGCACCAAGATTAATTAGCAACTTACCTAAAATACACTCTCTGTTAGATAGATCTTAGAGTTCCTTGTCACAGACAGCTTTATAAAAACACATTCTGAAATACTAATGAATCTGTATGACATAAGATGATTTTGAACTCTGTCTCAGTGCCCATTCTCATTTCCACACTAAGTAAAATTACTTTTATTAGTTTCATGACAGCTCTGCACTTACATCAGCCCTGCAGAGTTCCAGCCAAATCACAGAAAATAAACTCATTTGATGGACAAATACAGCCTCATTACGCTTGCAGCTACTGCAACATCCTCAATCAATATAGCTTTGAATGTAAATAAGAAGGCAGGAATGTATTCAAATGGATGTGTGACCACAGTGCAAAAGTAATTGCAGAGGCTCTTATCAATTGTGTTAATGTGTACAATCCCAGTGCCTTTCCCAAAGAAAAAGAACAAGGGATGGATATGAAACCATTTCTGTAAACCCATGGAAAAAGTTTCACACTAGAAGAGGTTTTAAGTGTCTGCCATGAGCAAGATGGTGACAACACCTTACTCCTGGCAGTAGTAATTTTCATTTATTAGTGCTCATTTCCAAACTGGTTCCAATACTGCTGGCCAACAAGCTGGACTTCTCAGGGAAAAGCACAGTGCTCCAGAGCCTGTTTCCAGTTGGGAGCTGGCAGGTGCCCTTGCCTGCAGGAGCCTGCATCAGCAGCACACCTGGGTACTGCAGTGCAGTGAGCCACACATTTTCCCTCTCCACCTGATCCTCATGCCCACAGAGAGTTTTTAGGGTAGAAACATTAATTCATGGACTCATCCAGTCCTCATATATGGGAATGGGGGGATACTGCAGTGAAAACCTCACCACAATTACCAGTGCAGCACTGAGGGGTTTGTGCTGCAACAGCATCAGCCCAGGGAGAGCCCAGGACTGCACAATTACAGAATTAGATGTTACTGTGGCTCTGCTCATCAGACCAATACAGCTAAAAATAAACCAGGAAGACATTCCTCACCTAAGGCTCAGGAGGGTTCTGGTATGTAGCTGAGTCATGCAATAATCATTAAATTAAACACATCTTGATGCCTGGTTTATGCTCCATCAGCACAAACTAAAAAAACAGGCTTTTGTGCATATTGAAAGAGCAACACTACACCCACTGAAACAGGAGCAAGGAAATAATTTGAAGGTCAAGGTCTCCTGGAAAGCAACTGCAGCAGTAAGAATGAATTGTCCTAAGAGAAGAGGAAGTGAGGACTAGCTCATACACGTTTTTCTCCAAACAGAATTTGAGAGAATATGTTTAGTGCTTGTGGAAGACATCAGGCTGACAGGAACATCCCTCATCCATGAAACAGCACAAGCCTCCCCCATGCTGTCAGCACCACACACGTTCTGCTGGCCAACTGCACTGCCAGTGAGATCATCTGTGCCAGACACTTACCACAATTCACTAACACCAGGAGAACTCAAAGGGATAATGCAAGCTCCACCTGTGATGGCTTGTCATTTTCCCATACCAGTTATCCCTGGGGTGTCTTTCCCCAGCTGCCATTTGTGCCTGAGCCACTGGGAGCACCAGTGTGTGACAGGCATTCCAGGAAGGGTAGCTGCACTTCACTGTGTGCAGCACCTTGTCTGTAAGGGAAAGCTCTCACACCTGCCTGGATGTACCAAAAGATTGTGATGTAAGCACTGGCCCCACCTCCTACCACTGAAGACATTTCTGCAAGGACAAGGTCACAGTGTGACTGATTCTTAGGACCTCAGTCTGCAGAACTGCATTCAACAACTTAGATCAGACTGCACTAAAAAGTCATTCTTTACCTCTTTCTTCCTTTTTTTACTTTAACTTGTAGCACTTGTCCCACTCTAAAGGTCCTCTTGAAAAGCTTCACAGCTGCTGCTTGCAGTCAAGTGATTTTGTATAGTTTCTAGTCACTTCTTTCTACAACAGAGAACACTGCAAGGACACATGGCAGGGATGAGGCAGGCCATATTCTGAGAAGACAGTAAAGCCTTAAGTTATATGTTGGTTTAAAATACATATGGGATGGCAAGTATCAACAAAAGTTTGTGAAAGGGATCCCAACTGCTACTGTAGAATGAAAGAAAATTAAAAAGCCCACAAACAAAACAAAACAAAAAGAATCCACCCAAACCATTACAAAACTCACCAAATTTCTCAGTTCAATAAATGAGTGACAACCAAACACTATTTATTTTAAAGCCTGAAGCATTTTAACTTTCACACAGGCATGTCTGGGACTTAAACTTCCCACTTGAAGAAAGGCAGAGCTTAAAAACAGGCCAGCCAATATCACTGAGCACTCAGAGCACCAGCTGCCACAGGCACAATGCATTTGAATTAGCAGAGCAAGAGTCACAGGGTCCTGCAGCCAGTGTGGACTCACAATGGCTGAGAAGTCCAGCTGAGAAGCATGAACTGCCTGGAACAAGGTGGTTTTGCAGATCTACTGTCACACACATCCTGTGTCTTTCTCCTGTAGAGGTTTAAACAGGTACTAAATGAATTCAGGGTGGGATGACAACCTCCCTTCCCTGGTTCAAACATCCCTTGCCTTTGTTTCCCCACTCACAAATAACACCAATCTCTCCATCTCTTTCATTTTCCAGGGAAACTGCTGCATTACTGTCTCTTGCAGGCATCTGTGCCCCAGTTGTAACATCAGAGGAGCAGAACTTGGCCACAGGTACAAGCTTCAATCTCAGTAAGACCACTGCAAATTCACCTTTTCAGTTTAGAATTTGTTACACAGGTTGAGTTTACTGCTAAGAAAAATCTACCAACCCTATCACTGTGAGCCACAATTAAAACTGCCTTGAGAGCTCTCACCCCCCATGAAGTGTTGTTTTATCTCACAAATTACTTCAACATGGAGCTGAACAACGTTACTGCTCCTTTAGGCATGTAGGACAGTGTCAGAGGAGAAGGGCTGACAATGTCAGTCACACTAGCTAAAGTTGTAAAAGCTTCCTTTTCTTTTGCTAAATTCTGCATCAAGATGCAACCTTTGAATATCTCCAGAACACCCTACTCTACAGCAAACACCCAGGGCCAAAGGAAAGTAGCTCCCAGAAAACATATAACACCCATCCAACAGCTACAAACACCTCTGCTTGTAAAGACACAGCATTGCTGCTGAGGGTTTGCTGCTCTCTGGGTTTTAGAGGTGACCAGCTGAGGGAGAAAGGATGCACAAAAAGGCTGTAGCAGTGCAAGACCCAGTTGCCTGGGTCATCAGCTACAGCCAACAGTCCACATACAGCCTCTCCTTTACAATATTCATGTACTGACTTCACAGAAGTCATAATTCCATGTTAAAGAGCATTGCCTCTGATGAAATAAGTCACAACTTTCACCCAGACACTCCTGCCCCTGAACAGACTGTCCCTCTGCTGTAAGTGAATTGACTGAAGTTAACTTTAACATGGTAAAAGGGGGAAAAAAACTATGTGTGCAAGGGCAAGATAAGTTTTCAGCCAAATCATCCTCATGTCCCATTTTGTGATGTAAATGCACAAACACCTGGGCAGCAGGCAGGCACTGAGGTCCCCAGGACTAAGGGCTGGGGCTGGAGAGGCCACACTGCTCCTCTCCAAGCCAGTGCCAGCTGAGCAGCATCTGAATGGCTCCTGTTACCTCTGCCCAAAAACTGAGTTTGACACACCTGCAGCAGCCCACAGCAGCAGGCACAGGAACAACAGTGCACACACAGTCCAGGTTTGCTGTTTCTTAACCAGACCCCAGGCAGGCCCAAGCCTTGCTGTACACAATGTTCTGCAAACCACCTCAGCCAGGCTGGTCCAGGGGAATCACTTAATGAACAAGTTTAACTTTACACTAGAGGCCCCAGCAAGAGCAGAGCTTCTTGAAGTAAGAGCTGGGCTTGTAGGCCAGTGGCCACAAGATCTTACTTAGAGGCCCTAAAAATAAGGACCAGTCTGGCTGAGAGGAGATGTGGAACAGACTCCCTGGCTCCATGCTGCTCTCACAAACTTCCAGGTATATAGAGTGAGGAGGAAGGAACAGCCCCCTCACATCCTCTTCACAAATCACTTTTCATTTTGTTCACCTTAAAGCTCAGCCTGAAGGTGCATCTCCTTTTCCCCCAGGCTGGCTGGGACAGTGGCCAGCAGCCCTGCTGGGCCAGAGCCCCAGGGTTTGTTATCAGGCCAACACAAGACACCTGCCCAGAGCTGAGCCTCCACCTTCCCGTGCAGATCATGGCTCTTCCCACCTGGCATGGCCCTGGGACACCCTGCTAAAGCTATCTGCACAGCCAGGAAGTCAGAATCCCAGTGGGATTAGCTGTTCCTACAGATGCAACAGCCATACTCAGAACAATCACCACTAACAAGAGGAGTGTTAGAACAGGAATTAAGCCTCCAGTCCCTGGGACTAAGCTAGTTTAATGTTTAGAAGCCAGTATTTAGGGCTAAAAGTAGAAAACCACTCCACTTGCCTCTCAGTCATCAGGGCTGGTCAAATTCAGAGTACCATGAGACCTGTGGTGTTTTCAGGACTCTTGAGTTAGTACAGCTCTTTTGGAAGCTGAGTCCTTCCACCTCATACTCCCAGAGGTTGCCAGGCAGAAGTTACCCCCCTGCTTTACCCACATCACTTTGCCACATATACCCACCTAGCCTGACTTCTACCCTACCCGCTAGGATACCACCAACACACATTTACACTGAGAATCAGTGGGAAAATTTAACTGAAAACCTCACAAACTGGACATTTGATGCTGGGAAGCCAGAATTCCTGAAAAGGAAGCACTGTGTAAAAAATGTAAAGCTGCAGCTCCAAGCTCCACAGGTTTTCCAGAGCTCACTCTCCATGTGCCTTTGTTTGAACAGCAGGATATCCATGTTCTGTACCCAGCTTGCACACACTCCACACGTTGTCTCCTACTCCTCCCACCCACAGGCAAACAGGCTCTGCAAACAAAGCTAAAGCAGCTTGGTGGAAGCCCTGGTAGAAGGAGAATGCTATTCCCTGTGGAGAAGCAAAGATAATAGAAACTCCACACAATGGAGCTGTCTGCTTGGGATGCTGTTCTGGTCTCTTGAGGATGGGATCAAATATGTGCCTTACAATTAATTTTGTTGTTTGTGTAACACATCCTTATTACCATCCACTGAAATTATAATTATTAATAGCTCAATTCACTTTTTTTTTTTTTTCTTCTTTAAACCAAAGCCATTCCTGTTGGGTAAAACAGTCTGAACTGCAATTTACACTGACAATGTAAAGCAGCCCTACTGTAAACACATACCTACCCCTTCACATTCCTTACAATGATCAGAAACAATAAAACAGCTATTTATGACACAGGAAGATCAGATCAATCTAGGATGCACTTCTGCAGGGGACAGACACAGGGTACAGCTGGGGGGTGGGAAAGTTTGAGACACTGCTACTGGCCTAGAGGGGTTTTGGTTATTAACTGTGTGGAAGGCCCCCCCACTGCAGTGAAAATCCAGGCAGGCCTCATTCCCTGCTCCAGCAACACTGAGCTGTGCACTCACCCTGCAATGTTTTATTGATAAGGCTCCACTAATTTTGTGTTAGGCACAGGCAACCAACCATCAAAAATCAGATCTGTGGTACAGGTGGTTTTAAACGAAATACAGCAGCACACAGACTTTAAAATGCAGGACAGCTAGCAAGGCACAGAACAGACTCAAGAACCTGACCTCGAGGTAGCATGAGGAGGCAGGGACTAAGGCATACTCCATTAATACCAAGGAACATCTTACCAAGAAGGAAGTAATCAAGGAACAAGCAACTGGAGTCAACCCATACCACAATAAGACCTTAACCCTGAAAGCTGCAGGCAGTTTTTAAAGGAGATGCTACCAAAGAGCCCCCATGACTGGGGATATATTGTGTGACACTTCCACAACTTCACACACCTGAAGCAGCAAGGCAGTATTTGCAAAATCTCTGCCCCTACCCCAGAAGCCGCTTCCAAAACTGGGCAGCCCTAAAAGCATATTATAAACATATTAAAAAATCATCTGAGCTGCCATGTTTAAGTTACTTCTCTGATTGACTGCTATAGAGCTTTGTTTGTTTACTTTCATTCTTACCTGCTGATGTTGCCTGGCTGCTGCTGTGATAAACTCAACAAGAGTATCTACTAATGGCTTACACAGGATCTGTAACAAAGAAAGACACAGTCTCTCATTAACGGTTTGCTGACAGGTTTGTTTTTCAAGCAAAGCAGTCTAGGTTTTACACAGCCTCCTGAGTAAGAAGAAAATAACACAAGAGAAGTGCCCAGAAATCAGCAACAGTTTATTTGAAAATTAACAGCTTTTTTCACACCAGCGCTGAGTGAAATCTTGATCACAACAAAAAGCAGCAGCAAAACTCTTCACCTCTTTTCACCTGGAAAGATCAGGCAAGCATTTTCCACCTCCTGTGTTCTGCCAAGTGAAAACTAAAGTCTGCATCTAGGTGACGCTTTCTGTAGTGTCAATTCACTTTGTGCAGAACCCCCAGTCTCAGGCAAAGAAGAACATGTTGAGTTGTAGCCAGGTGTGGGTTGGTCTCTTCCCAGGGAACAAATGACAAGACAAAAGGAAAGGACCTACAGTTGCACCAGGGGAGGTTTACATTAGGTATAAGGAAAAATCTCTTCACTGAAAGGGTTGTCAGGCACTGGCACAGGCTTCTCAGGGAACGGTTGAGTCACCATCCCTGGAGGTATTTAGAAAGACATGTGGATGTGGTGATTTTAAAAGATAATTCTACAAGGAACAGTTATATGGAATCCAAAGGCTTTAGAGATGTGCAGGTGGGATCTAAAGCTTGCTGTCCATGTGGGCAACACACAGCCCTGCTCTCCCTCCATTTCTCAGACTTATGATGAGGCATCATGGGCTGGTGTCCTAAGAAACCTGGCCAGCAGAGGATGGGGTCTCTCCTGGATGGAGTCCTCAGAGCCTGAAAGCATCCTGCCCCAGTTACACAAGCCTACATCTCCTCCCACCCTCATGTCAGACATCAATTCTAAAAGGTTTTGAGAAAGGGCTTCTGGCAGTTGTCTCTAGCTTGCTGTGACCTAAAAACTCCTGAAGAATTGTATGACATTCAGGCTCATGGCCTGTTTCTTAAAAACTGGCTGTCCTCATAGAAGAGACCAGCCCCAGGCTTGGGTCAAGTTTGCAGGAAATTCCTCAAACATTTCAGACACTTGCATTGTCTGAGTATCAGGCTTGAAGATTAGATTTCTAATCTTAGAAGTCTAATTCCAATTAGACTTTACACTCCTCAGCCTTCTTGGAAGAAAACTGAGAAACTGAGCATGCAGTGGAAGCAGAGATGGACAGGAGCTACATTGGTTGTTCAGACAAGGTGACCTGTTTTGCCTTTGTGCAAACCTTGCTCATCCATGTTGTCTTGAATACTGGTAAAAAATTAGAGCTTCTTAGGCTATGTTTTAAAGAGCAGCCTGCTGTTCACCTGCTTTCTGCATGCAGTATCCCAGTCCAAACCATAAATGAGATCCTGGCCTCCTGCACTGTTGCTATAAAAACTGAGTCTGAGTTTTAAAGTTTGAGCAGGTGAAAACCCAAGGAAACCTCACAGCAATTTCAAAAGTCTGCAATAAAGCAGAGAAATTTCTCTTCCTACTTTGCCCAGAATTATAATCCTACTTTGGAGCCAGCAGAAGACAACACAGCACACAGCCAGCAGCACTTACTGGGAAGCGTTTGAAGAGATCATGGAACATGGAGCATGTAAGGGGACTGTTCCGTTTGCTGAGGAACTGGGTCAGGGCCTGCTGATAGATAACAGCCACCTTCTTCACATTCAAACAGCCTGGGTTCAAAAGCTGTAGGGAAGAAAACAGAACAAAAGCATTTCCAGTGAAACACAAGAATGAATCACTAACAACGAATAAGTTAATTTTCATCAGTTCACAAGAGGTTTTTCCAACAACTAGTTATGCTTGAGATATGACACAGAACCATGAATAAACAGCCAAGTGGGCCCCAGATGTGCTCTCCCAGACACTGACAGCCATATGACCTTGTCACTGAAGGGCAGCACAGCTTTTTAGCAGGACTACAAACACTCCATGTAGTGTGGGCTGTGCTCTCGGTTTGTGGTTGGCACATCTAGTACACGAGGCTCAGAGGGCACTGCAAACCCATGGTGCAGTAGCTGGGCTGTGCACATGGTGTTTGTTCTCAGCTGAAGAGCTACTTGTATCTGCAGATTTTAGTGTATGTACATACCTGTATCTACATACACTTAGCACCTATGTCCAGGACTCCTAGGTACTCAGCACACAAGACCCAGCACTGATCAGGGATCCAGCAATCCCAAAACTGTGTCCATGCTCCAATATCCCCCTCTGGTGGGGAACAAGAATCCCAGACACACAGCAACCAGCTGCGACCTGCTCAGGCTACATGGATCTAAACAAACAGGAGTCATTGAAGAGCCAAGTGTGGAGCACTGCATCCCAACATTCCTGACTGTTCTCATACTGCTAGGGAAGTACTGCTCTTTGGGAAGAGTGAAAAATTAGGGCCCAGGAGGAAAAAGCTGTAATCTTCACAGCAGTGAACCTCTGCCCAAGGAATTTTTCCATGGCCCCATGGAAATCTAAAGCCAAGGTAACCTGGTGTCCCATTCTCAGGTCAAACTCCCAGTGCTACTGCAGCTGAACACAAGCTGAAGTGGAACAAGGAAGATGGGTATTGAAATATTACCTCAGTTTTTCTAGTTGAGTGTCTCTACTTAACACTTATTTGACACACACATCTGCAGGGGAAATACATGCATACATTTACTGAAAAAAAATTCTTCTATAGTTTTTCCATAAATTTGGCTACTACATCCTAGTGTCTGCTCTAGTTCCACTTTCCTGCTTATTAAAAAGCTCCAAATTATGCTCACAAAGCACAGCTCACTGGAAACACACAACACCTCTGTCTCTGGTTCCCCACTGCAAAACCTCCCTCGCCTCAACACAATGTCAGCATCAGCAGCATTACATGAACTGAGCTGTCACTTCCCTCAAACTGGCAGCTCATGTCAGCTGCTGGCTCTGTCCCTGCCTGCTCAGGACCAGAGTTCTGCTCCCCATTGGAATAAGAGCAGTGAAACTTCCCTGTGAAACTGCACAAGGATGCTGTGAAGCATGCCTTACTCTAGCCTCAAAGTCAAGTATGTTGTTTGTATTACCCCCAGATCTCCCATTTTGTTTTACTTTTACAGAAGGCCCAGCACTGCACAGGAGCTACTTGGATTAACACCCTCCACCTCTCCCTAAGCCCTAGAAACACTGACTGTCTTTTCAGCCTCCAGTAATACTTCAATGTGTGTTAATTTGCATGAGGGAGCTCTGTTTATTTTTCTACCCCACAAGATGTCAGCAAGATTAAGGCACTAACTCCTGTGATCAATTTGAGGGGTTCAGAGGCAAGGCCAGAGTCAACTGGTGAGACTGAGACACTGCTTGCTATGTTTCTAGTGGAGGTGACTGGAGTGGGCTGCCCAATATAAAGGGTCACCATACTCTGAGATCTGTGAAATGCAGCAGAGACAGTAGGTGAAAGGGGATCAGACTAAGGGTCTCCTAGTAATGGACACCCCTAGCACAGTCACATGAAGTCTCCCTCCAAACAACTACCACCGAAATCAGGCAGGGCTGCTCCACACACTCTTCACCTTAGCCCAAACCTCAGGGGAATAGGTGTTTACTCTCATCCACCACTGTTCTGTGTCTTTCTGCTCCTCAGCACCCTCTGGAAGAAACTCAAGAGTGACTGCCAGGAGTTTAATAGAAAAAACAGTAAATCAGGGAGGAGAACAACACAAATACACAAGAGGCTTCTTTGGATATCAACCTGGATCCACTGAATCAGCAGCCCCTGTGCCAATGGGCAAGCAGGCAGGAAAAGGTGAAAGCCAGGAGGGTGAGGGCCAGAAAGGGATGGGGAACTTTTCAGTGTCATGGAAATCAGTAATGATAGGTACCTGCAAGCAGCAGGCCCAGTGACAATGAACAAGGAAGGCCCACCACCAGCAGAACCAGGTAATGCAGCTTTACCAGCAAAAAAAAATCCTGAGGAGCAGCCTCATGTCTTACCTGACACGCCTGCTTTGCTCTGCTGTCACTCTGTTTCTCGGGCTCAGGGGGAGGAAGAGTTGATGATGTGTTTCCTTTCAACACTTTGAGCAGGTATAACGAGGCACTACAAAAGAAAACAGGAGAACACAGCAGTTACCACAGTGCCACAGTGAAGCTACCCAAGGGCAGAGGCCAAGGGGTGCAGGCAGCTCACTCAGTAGCAAAGATGGTTACTGAACTTGAGAGGGTCCCTTCTCTCAATCTAACCCACTCTGGCCAGACCTAATGACAAAGAAATCTTAGGAAGCTGAATCATTTCATTATGTGCCATCACAGTCAGATATCCCCATTGTCAGCCTGGTGTCCTCAAGCTCATGCTTTTGACTGGCACTGCTGGAGGAGTTCTGCACCTAGCCCAGGATTTCTGAGCCTGCCCAGTTCAGCCAGTGTTTGCAGCATGGCCTCAGCCTCAGCTGCCATGTGCTGGAGAACTCAGACTAGAGAATTCTCCACTGGGAGAGCATGCAGAGCTCTGTGCTTGTAGAAAATGCAGTATTTACTGGGCACTGCTCCACTGAGGACTGCCACTGCTGGGAAGCTCTCAGGGAACCACGCAGCATACACAGCCAGCCCCATGTTGCCAGAAGTACCATGGTTCCTGCACAGCCATGGGTGGATGTGCTGCACAGCCAAGAATGTCCAATGGCACTGGGTTGACCACGCAACATGGTACCCACTGCACACATAGCTGAGCTCAAAAATCCCAGATTGAGTATGAAAGCCCTCATGAAACTGGCTGCATGACACAAGAGAGCCTGCTGGTAAATAACACTCCTATTTACATCACAGAACAGCAAGATCACTTATCTTTCTAACAAATACATATCTGACTTATCATAATTTTCCCCTGTTCTACAGGAAAGGAGAAAATACTGGTACATACTGTCAGGACTTGATGGCTGTTGCCCTCACTGTGCTATCATGGAGACAGTAAACACTGCATTTAAAGAACAATCATCACAGGTTGATTAGGAATTACATTCATCCCCCACTGAAGCACACACACTGTATTACTCCCAGAGGAACCCTCAAGAATGCATTTCCCACCAGTATCAACAACACTATACCAGACCATTTCTGTATCACAGAAGCTATAAAAGACAATCACCAAAAAATAGACATATTTGAAAATGCTTTAGACTGCCAGGACTGACTAGTCCTTATGTAAGACACAGATGCTGGTATGAAGCCTTCTGCAAGGCTCTTGCTTCCCAAGCCTCTTAACACAAAACATCACACCTGCTCAGATCTCACAGCATCAGTAGAGATGCTCCTTGTGAACACTCACCTGAAGTAATAGAGAGCCACTGCAGAGTCGGTGTGCTTGCAGGCTTTCTTGACCAGTCTCTGCACTAAAGCATGCACATCTTCTTGCAGGGAGGCCACTGTCTTGCAGTACTGCTTATTGCGGCACAGCGAGTTCCTGCACAGCATTAAAACAAATCCAAAGCCATTGGCTACAGACAGAGCTCAAGGGAGCAGATGACCAGGAACACTTATCACTTTATCAGGGTGAATGGGAGCAAAACCAGAACACAGTGAGTGGTAGCAAGCAATGCTAGCTGTGGGCAGCACATGGCTGTAGCAAAAAGGGTGAAGACACTTAACACTCTTCACCTTCAAACACAAATTTAGGCATCAGAGACAACTTTCCTTCAGAGCTCCCACAAAGGGCACTGACTACCTCAAATCTTGTTACTTCACAACTGCTTCTCAACTGGGGTGAGAGAGCAGCACTGAAAATGCTTTAGAGAGTGCTGAGGATGTCAAGAAGTGGCGCACAGAGGACACATGTGACACACTATGCATTATATCCGTCTAGCTGGTATCATCCCTCGCTTCTGGCCCTGAACAGAGAATTTGCTCTCTGCCTGTCTCAGAAATGACTTGCTCAGAGTTTGTTCCAGCCACAGCAGCAGCTCTGTAAGCCTTGGGAGCTGTTCCATGGTCTGACTCAGAGGTCAGAGGCCCACGGAGGTATTCAGTGACATGGCTCCATACCTGCAATACCTCTGTTTGTTCTTGAGGCTTCCACCTGCAAACAGATTTGACACTTCAAGTCCTTTAGCCTAGAAAATCCAGATCCTAATTCCTTTCCTGCAGGTTATGACTAAGCATTGTGTATGTGTGTGGTGTTGGTAATCTAACCTACACAATCTCTAAGCATAGCAATTGCCTTCAACCTTAGAAAGACCAGCTCCTGCTGTTCAACCAATACCACAGCTGTTTATCAAAAGCCATTGTCTATTACCTGGAGGTCTAAGGACACTTACTTGAAGATACTAGCTGTTTTCTGGAGGAAGTCAACCTCCTGCTTGTCAGAGTCTGAACTCATGCACTGTTCAATCAATTGAAGCAGGGGCTCAATGATATCGAACACCAAGGGGTTCTCTGCTTGCTTAATCAGGAACACATCAATCAGATCCAACACCTGCAAACACAGTTACCCAAGTAAGGAGTACAGCAGACAGGGAAACAACATGGATTTACCCAGAGCACCTACCAGTAGGCTGTGGAGCAGCTGGAGGGAGCTGAAGAAAATTATTTACAGCTGAGATCTGTACACATTCTGGTATGATTTCTAATGTTAAGGCATGGGAAACTGAAAATTAAAATTTGAAACTGAAGATTAAGAGTTGTCTGTTGGTTCCAACTCTTATTTCATGCAGTGACACCATTTAGAAAGAACAGTTACAAGAATCAGTGTCACCTGGCCAGACCTGCAGTCAATCTAACCTGGCACAGGTCCCTGTTAGCACCACTGACTGACAGCTCTGCAAGCCCCACTTGAATTACAGACAGTGCACTAGCATAAAATCAGCCTTTTTATAGAACAGCATCAGAAGGGAAATGCAGTAGAGCCACTGGCTCACTTCTCTATTCAGCCTTGGCTAACTGACTCCCATTTCTGTCTGGGAGCAGCTGGAGCTGTCCCTGGATGCTGGAATGTCCCAGAAGGTCCATGCTGACGCCAGGCGGCCTGACCTCAGCATTACAGTCACAACCAGCCGGGGGGTTTAGCAAAATCCCCAATTTTACTGGCAAAAAAAGCTCATGTTGCAAAATGACCTGAAGCATTTTATGCATGTTTCATTAAGAAACACCAAGCTTGTCTAATTAAAAAAAAAAAACAAAAAACAAAAAAAAAAAAAAACAAAAAAAAAAAAAAAAAAAAAAAAAAAAAAACAAAACCTGACAGGCATCTTTAGGTAGCTGCAGGAAAGGATCTTACCAATTTAAGCATTTCAGATCAGCAAATGAAAACGATGGTGCACTTTTCACAGCACAATCCTGGTTTTCAAATAGGCCTGTGAAGCCCCAGTCACTGACCCCAAGAGTCCTGTGCCAGGTGCTGTACAAAGCCAGAACAATCCAGTCCCAGTTTCCAGGAGCTCATGACAAAGTGAATGCCAAGCTGTTTAGTGTCAAGTAGCTCACAGCATGCACAGGCTTCAAGTGACATGCTACTAAGCCAGAGATCTTCACACCAAACACTTGTCTCCCACCTTAGCCTTGAAATCCCTCCGCAGGATCTTCTCTTTCCGCATTCTGTCTTTCTCATCTTTCTTCGCCTGGATCCGTTTCTGCTGCTCAGCAAAAAGGGCTGAGATGTTCTTGTCAAGAGCCATCATAGCCTCATCATCCAGCTCTTCATCACTCTTATCTCCGTCCTTTTGTTTTTAGAAAAGAAAACCCAACACATCAACTCATATACCTCAGAAGGACAGTGGGGAGGGAACCAGAGCCAAGACCTGACTCAGGTAGGGATGTAGCTAACCAGAATAATACTGTAGGGAGGAAATACAGATGCTCAGACCCATGAGAAATCTCACTTATATTTCCCATCAGGTAATCTGGCTGCACAGCACTAACATGTAGAGAGGATCAGGAGAGGAAAGAGGCTGAAGTTTTGACCTGACTCCCTCTGTGCTGTTCCTCCTTCACTAAAGAGGTTTATATGTTGCTATGCCTGCAACCTTTATTGGGATCATTAAACCAAACTCTATCACTGCTACAGTAAGTCTCCAGAGTGGCCTTCAGGGAGCACTCCTCCACACAGGCCAGCCAACACACGTAACAGTATCTCAGTGCCTTAGTTCTCATCAATCTCATTTATTACAGGCAGGAGCACAAGCTGTGTCAGGCTAGACTGAACAAGCTAAAGTGCTTAAGACATATGAACAATAAATAAAAGGACAAGTGACTTATTCCCACAGCTCACCTAAGACCATGAGCTGTTTCAAGTGCCATACAAAGATGGCTGCAAGGGCCAAGACTGCACGAGTTCAGGCAGAATGAGGGTCACTGGATCATCTCTCACCATCCCAACCTCCTGGTATCTGTATCAAGGTAGGCACTGAAAACATACCAAAGCATTCCCTGCTTGGAGAACTTTCATCAGCTGACTGCGAAAATTATCATCAACTTCTTCACTCTCCTCATCTTCACTGTCAGTGTTGTCTTCATCTGAGGAGTCCCCACTTCCTTCTTCATCCTAAGGAAGGAAAGTTCATCTCCTGAGCCCACCATACAAGCCCAACTCAATTCTCAGAAATAAAACTTCAACCCTCCCCTCCCCTACTGCCTTCCTTCTAGCCCTCAGATCCAAGCACAGACACCTCAGATAATGGGGTACTAGGTCTCCACAAGAGCTAAAAGTGGAATATAATAAAGACTTCTCTGTCACATTAAATAAGTATCAACGAGAAGCTTCCAAGGAACAGCTCCCATCTGACTCTCCTCTCTGCTGATGCCTGTAATGCTTTGTGACTTGAATCTCTACAGTCCTTAAAAATGTGAGATCTGGAATCCAGCTGGCTGCGCATCACAGCCACCATTCTGCCTGTGGCTGCAAAAAGGACAAGCTTGTGCTCATTTCAGGATGCAGCTACTTCTTCTCAGAAAGGCATCTATTCAACCAGCCACACTTACAATAGCAGGCCAAGAGACTCAAGCATGCACTTCCAACAAGCCATTTGTGTGTTGAACCTTTAAAATAAATCTTAATAGAATAACAGCCATTTTCCTCCAACAGAGAAATGATGTTACTCTATTAACACAGTTCAGGAGAGCCATTAAATATTGAGGATATGAGGAGTGTTTGTCACTGGCAATGGCACAATTACCGTGTCCTGGGCAGATTTGGTCTTTTTGTTCGATTCTTCCATCACAACAACTGCACTTTCTTCATTTTGCTCTTGGTTAGGGTCAAAAACCTACAAAAAAAAGGGACTTGCATTTTTTCATTGTTTTGTTTTTAATCATTTCTTATGTACAACAGACAGAAATTTCAGCACAGTAAACCAGCTGAATAATGGAATTTTAAGTAAGGGCATTAACTTTCTGCTTGTTAACATGCCAAGCTCTTTCTGTAAATAATAAAAAAGGTGGAGAAAATTGAAGAGGCTGGTGGCATCGCACATCTTGGTTTGTTACAAATGAAGTATTAAGTTCATCACAAAGTAGCTGACAGCCCATGTTTGCAATCCACATATTATTTTCTCAGTAGGCATCACCTTTCTTAGTGGTATGACCAATTCAGATTTTTAGTATCACTTATTTTTAGCACCTCTATGAAAAAAGTACCTTTCTAGAAAAATGGAATGTTACCATTTATACTCGCATATAAAATCTACCAGTTATATAAACTGACCCAGGAATTTCTTCAGCCTAAAACTATCAAATAATACAGCTTGAAGTTAGCAGATCTCAGGCTCCTGTAAAAAAACAGCCAAACTCCTCCCCCACAAAAACAAAAAATAGCCCCAGCTCTCTCTAAACTACAGTTCAAATTCAGTATCACACATCATCGGACAGTTCCTAAATCAAGTAGACTTTAAATTAAACCCAAAATCGAAATATGCTTGTACATACATCTGTTAAGGACAAAACAGGCAAACAGTACAAGGCCCTACTAGTGCCTCACTTACATCCAGGATCAGCTGCAAGCCCCTCTTGGTCAGGTTAGGGCATATCCATACAAACACACTCTTGGAAATCCGACGTAAGAGGAGGCTGGGCTGGGCAAGGAGGGAGAGAAGGATTTCCACCATCACCTCAACCCATCCTGGCTCCGAGTTGTCTGCACAGGAACAAACAAACAATGACAGGAAGAGGCACTGGTGTATCAGTAAGAAATTACAGAAAAATTCACCAAGAAATAAAAATTAAAATTGTCTTTCTAGCTGACTCTTAAATGTACCACTCAGCAACACAACAGACCAGAAGGCCGGGAGGAAGAAACCACAGGGAGAAACATGCTTGAAATGGTCTTCTGACCACTGCAAAGGCTTACCAGGTAACAAAATCTACTATTTATTGAATCATTACTTAGATTAGCAGTTCTGCAAGTCACCTGACAGCTGGTCAGCAAAAGTATATGCATTTTATAGTGTTTCCAGTGAAATCAGAAGTCACAACAGCCCACGAAAAGTGATGGCATTTGAAATTCGTCCTTTAGTCCAAAGGTTTGGGAATCCTGCTCTACAACCAACCCAACCACCAAAGAATTACAGCTTTTATTTTCACAGTGTCCTCAAATTGATTTACACAGATTTCAGAAGAACAAGACCACAGCTGGAAAGGAAATCAAAAGATCACGCCAATTTTTTTCCTGGCCAAGTCCCAGCCTAGAGGGTCCACAGGCCCTAAACAAGGACCAGCCTCCATCTCCAAACATGCTGTGTATACACAGAGGACACATTCAGCTTGCTCAGAACTCAAGCTAAGAAAAAAACATGTTTCATGCCTGCTGGGTGTCCGAGCCCACAGCTTTGCCAGGCAGACACCACCAGCTCACCACCAGGCACTGGCTCGCACAGAACAATGCCTCAAGGAGAATGAACTCCAAGCCTTGGAGTGCTCACCCAAACAAGGGCAGCTGGGGAGCTCAGCTCTCCTTTCCAAGGCACACAGGAACACAATCCACTGACAGTGCAGACAGACAGCTGGAGCAGAAGACTTAGATAAGAGTCTAAGAGTCTTTCACCACGGAAAGAGAATGAAGAAGTGATTCTCCTGGGGGTGAGTGCATCAAGTCAGAGCCAATGCAGAGTGCTTCACTAACACAGAACTGCCATCTTCTATCTTTGACAGACCACTAACAATCCCACTCCCTTTCTTTTTGTAGGAAGGACTCACCAGTCTTCTTCTTCTTCTTGGTTTCTTTGCTGAATGCCCTCTCTGTGCAGTTCAGAAGGTCGCTCAGAACATCCACTGTTTCAGACTGATTCTGTTTGATCACAAGCAGACAGGAAACAGGCTCAGAACTCCCCACTACCAACAACAACAGAAGGAATATGCTCCAAATCTAAGGATTACTCTAAACAGGTACAAATATTACAACCAACTACTACAACTCTTTTGCAGGAAAAAACCCTCAAGTTTTTGCTGCTCAAGTCAGCAGCAAATCAAGGGCAGAATTAATGGTCAGGCCAAGCTTTGCCCACTACATGTCTACAGACAGTGCAAGAATCACAGTTTATTCGCTGCCAGTTGCCCATTTTCAGAAGCCAGAGCTTCTGAAAGGCTGGATCTCTGAACAAAGAAACTCCCCATCTTGGTGTTCAGAAAGCCCAGCTTTTATATTATTTATATTTATATTTTATACTACAGAAATATTCATCACCTTGAAAAGATGAATGGCTATTGAAAGCAGAAGTTGTTGGAAAGCACCAACTTTGGCACTGTCTGATTTGTTTTCCTTCTTCTGCAGATTCTTCACAGACTGAAGTGTTCTGAAGAAAGAAACTTCTCTGAGTTTTTCACAATTAAAACAGCAAATAATCTCATATGATCAGACTAAAAACGTGCCCAAAACTACAGTAGTGTTTTGTGTACTTAACATTTCATCTATTGGCATTGGATACTCTTTTAGTATACAATCCTAACCCAATAATAGTATCTGACTGAATGTGGGTCTGTTGTGCACAGACTACATTCCTAATTCCACAGCCAAGGCTAGGCTGGGGAATCAAACTCAAAAAAGAATCATTGAGAAGTTTGTACAGGCATTATTAAGAGAAAAGATGAGCAGACTGTTACAATCATGTTTGGGAGAAGGACAATGAACAAAAATAGAAAAGGACTTGGCTTTCACATAGTTAACACATAGAAGGAAGAGGAAGAAAGGAATGGGGTGAAAAGAAACAGAAAGACTCTCTGAAACCCAGCCATGCGTGCAGGATACTCAAAGGCAAGAAAAAGAACTGCCACTGCCTGTGAAATGGCTGTGCTACAGCAACCAGAACACCACGAGGCAAAGAGAACACAACAACTCTTTCACTGTCCTAAAGAGAAACCAAGACCAGGGCTTTCCCACCTTTCTCACTTCACCAACCCAGCACCCAGTTTCCCAAGCATCTCACCTCTCCCAGATATCCTTCTGTTCCTTGGTAAAAGGTTTCACAGCTTTGACATGCTCACTGGAGAGCAGCTTGTTGGCATACTCAACGAGGAGAAAGATCCACAGCTTCCCATCTGCAGTCACACCATGGACATGCTTCTCTCTCAAGGCTGCAGCCTTTGCTGTATCCCCCAAAACAGGCAGGGTGTTTAATGTCTGAAGTAACCTGCAAAGAAAGACAGCCACCCTGTTACTGTCAGAGGAACCAAATGGCCTGCTCCTACTTACCAAAATAGTACCCACCAGCAAAACACTCTCATCCCAGAGCTCTGGTCACTCACTGCAGCCCAGACTGACAGTGCCCAGCTTTCAACCCACACGTGTAGTCAAGAGAGTAGTCTAGAGCTCATTATCTTGGTGGCCCCAAGCTATCTGGTGCTCTCAAGGACACTTAATCTCAGTTGCTTCTCACTCTGCATCCCACCATGTCCTCTACTTTTCTTCTACTGAGGTTTGGCAATCATCAAAAAACATCTACTACCAACTCTATCTTCCTTAGTACAGGGAGGGCTGCGGAGTCACCAGCACCTCGCACACAGAGTGCCAGAAAGCCAATAGCCACCAGAACAACCCCAGTACCTCCCTCTTGGGTCCTTCCCCTTCCAGCTTGCAATAGAGGCAATGGAAATACTATGGGAAAAACCAGTATAAGCTCAACTCCACACCTGCCATATCATCTCACATATACTCATCATCTCATATAAACTCATTTGTCGTGGACAAAACATGATCTTTGAAAAAATCCATCTCCATAAAAAAAGCCATTTCCTTGTGCTGGAGTCAAAGAAATGCTCCAATAGCAGCCTACTATTCCAAACTTCTTGCCCCACCATTCACAAGCTGATCTTATCCTCAGGAAAAAAGCGAAATTTCCAATCTTAAAGCATGCAATCAAATCCTTACCCAAAGAAGTAGTTTTCTGTCTCCGTATGATCCCGTTCATTTAGGGGCTCTGATGGAAGGACACTAGCCTCAGCTATCTGGGAATTCTTCTTCTTAGCAACAAAGAAAGCATGGAAGAAGCAAAACCTACAATAGACAGAAATAGGAACAAAATGAAAACCCAGATTTGTCATAAAAAAGCAAAATCAACCCATGCATGCAAACCAAACAGCTCCACATTCAAGGAAGTCCAAGTACTGAAAAAAGCACTATTTACAATGAGACTCTTTTCTCGAGATACACAGGGTAAAGAAGAGAAAAGGACACTCAGGACTTCACGAAAGTGAAGCACCAACACTTAAGGCCACAAAACACAATACTAAGACCGTCAGATGTGGGTCATACTCTCCAAGACACTTTAAGCAACAGAAAAATACTTATTAAGACATGATGTTAAAAATAGTATCTTCAAGCAGTTTAGGCAAGCAGGAATGGAAAATTTATTAAAAATAAATGGGACTGATGTGATTTTAAATGCCAACTACTTATGACACAGGTTAGTCCGATCATGCAGAAAGTATTTTGAAAACAAAATCTAGTCTTCGAAATGATTTATTATGGAGCATTTCCACTACTGCATTTGCCTAGTGTCATGGGTACAGCTTATCTGGAATACTGCTGTTGAGCTACACAGAATTATCCCAAGCACATGTGTCTTTACATCAGTCTCACCTGGCAATGTCCATCACAAGGCTCTCTTCTTTTCTTGTGGCACTTTCAGTGATGTTAACCAGTCGGTGGATGATCCATCTTCTCAATCGAGCAATCTTCTGCTGTGCTCTTTGATAAGAAGGTGGGCACAATCAGCAGTTTGAACACTAACCCAACATAAATACACACTGCACAATCCACTGCATCAAGAGGTGACTTTCAGATATTTAGAGGCTTTACACTAAAACCAGCAAAGTTATGTAGTAACAAAGCAACAGGTACAAAAAAAGATATATAATCTTCTCAAGTTTGCTTTTTACTATGCAAAAGGCGATTTATTTACCCCACAGAGAGTCTGCAGATGAGCAAAAACCACTTCAAGAAGTGCAGCAGTCAGTAGAGTGAGGTTTACAGGTGCCAGGTAACACACAACCTAGCCTGAATGCCAGCGTGGCTAACACACAGATAAAAGAGAGGCACAATTCCTACAAAGACCTGAGGAGCTGTAGTGAAAGAGGAAACCACCAGACATATTCTCCAAAGCAATTGTCAGGACTAGAAACAGAAGAAAAAAGGCTCTTTTGGTGATCCAGTCTGCTTTGGGGGGGCTGGCTGGTTCTCAATATGGTTGCAGAATTTGCAGAATTGAATTTTACCCCAGTGAAAGAGTCAGATGCTGGGGCTAAACGTTCTGAAACAGAGGAAATAAACAATAGTCCACTCATGGCGAGGGAAGCAGCAAATGTTGAGAGGAAGGTGCAATACCCATGTACTCACATGTCTGCGTTTTGCCGGTTCTGTTTTTGCCGGTTACTTGAGAAGTCTAAACAACAGTCCAAGTCTGGCCTGAGGAACATGTCTTTGAGCCAGGAGATGTATTTTTGCAAGGCCACTGCCTGCAGGTGTCTGACTACCCTGGAAGCACTCAGCAACACTGGCCTCCCTTGATTGGTAAGGGTAGAGAAGCCCATCATCACAGCCAGTTGCCTCTCTGGGTCATCGCAGCCACTCAGAAATGTATCTATATATCCCTCCATTTCTGCAGCAAACTTAAATCCCTGGGGAGACTGAAAAACATGGTCAAAGAAGCAGGTCAGGAACTTCACACTCAGACTGAATGGCTCTGTAAATAAAAATGATAGAACCAGAGAATGGCCTGGGTTGGAAGGGACCTCAAAGCTCATCTCAATTCCAACCCTTTGCCATGGGCCTGAAGGGACAACTTCCACTAGATCAGATTGCTCCAAGCCCCATCCAACCTGGCCTTGAACACTTGCAGTGTAAATCACATGTAAGAATTTGGCTGCAGTAAGTAAATTAAAGTCACGAGCCTGAATATTTGTTCTAAGACTTACAGTCAGTCATCCATTTCACCTCTTGTCGTCCTCTCACAGCGGCAGCCTCTGTAAGCAACCACAGAATGCTGCCATGTACCAACATCAACCCTGTAATGCACACCTTGCAGAACAGTGAGGGTTCAGCAGGATTGATCACACGCTGCCCAGTGCAAGTGAGTTCCCAGGCTGATCAACTCTTTATTTTGGGTGAAAGTTCCATGATGTTCCTCATATCATCTGCCTTAGAGTTTCCCTAGTTTTGGCAATTCCCCACCATCAATTCCAGTCTCATGTAGCAGCCCTGGAGCTCGCTGACCCATAGGGCTTAGAATAAATGCCACCTACTCTCCCTGGTGTCTCAGAAGCATTGAGGCATTCTGAAAGGAGGGGGAGTTGATATGTTTAAGCTAAAACTCATATCCTGAGGTGTGGCTGTTTTGTGACAAGCCTTATCTGCAGTCCTGTCACTGGTCCAAAAGGCATACAGGTGGCAGGCTGCTGGCCTTGGACACTGTCCAGCAGCATAGAGACCACCAGGACATGTCCCATTCCACCATGCAGCCCATTCCCTTACAGTTTTTAACAGCCCACAATGTTTAATCCCATTCAACTTTTTCCAGAAAAAAATAAATGCTTAACTGGAGAAATCTTGAAGAGGTGGTCTCATTCCAAAAGTCCAACACATCTTTTTTTAAATTAATAAAACAACTCCTGTGGTCTACTGTCACATTCAATACAGTGACCTGGCAGGACCAAAAAGAGTAACAAAAGTCTAGGGAATACTGTTCTTTTAAATAAAGGGGCTATAAACTTGTAATTAACTACAAATCCATCCAATTATATCATAAATACCCCCAAAAGAAATCTCATAGAAAACACAACTGAGCAAGTTCCTGCTTCCACTGTTGGAGAACTCAATACTTATGCATCAATATGAAAACTGGGAGAAAAACTCCAGAAAAGACACTGTAAACAGGCTAATAGCTGACAACAGGGAGTTCATCAATCACCTCTCAAGTGAATCAGGTTTATTTACTCCCTTGTTGATTAAAAAAGTGGAATTAGGAAGATAACTACCAGTAAATATCAGACTCCAGCTTTGTCTAGCTCCATCTCTAATAACCACCAGAATCCCATAAGGAACTACAAGGTAATAGCATTTACTTCTTGAAACAAACAACCTATGCCAAGAAACAAAACAAACCCCAAAACGAGAATCAAATTCAAACAAAGATCTTTTCATCATTACTCTCTCATCATCAACAATATTAGGAGCTTCTTCCATTTAGTCTCATTGTCTTCAGGGGACTTGTACATTTCAACAGGAACCAAATAAAAAAAATTGAAGCACATGGAAGATTACAGCCTAATTTACTGTGCAACAAGCACAAATAGTAAGAAATAGGAAAATTACTAAGCCACTGGGTAAATCCTAGAGAAAGCTGGTCCATTTAGGGAGGCACCATGGTATGCAGTATTTGCAGAGCAAACCCACACACCTATGGCTGCTCTGATAACAGAACAAAATGATCACACAGACCCATCTCTCCCAAGATACAACAACTATTTCTGGGCACACATGAGGAGGTTTGGGATTGTGTTACTACAAAAAGCCAAGCTAAAAGCTGGTTCTATCAGTATTCCCCTTTTACTTTTCCTGTGTTTATTGCAGGCTTGTGTTGTTTGCTGGCTTCCCAGTAGAGAAAGAGGAGCTCAAAAATCCAATTCCAAATAAATATTGTGCTTAAACCTCAGATGTGCTTATTGAAACAAGCACTAACAAACAAAAGCACGAGTTGTCCCTTTTTGTCTTTGCCTTCCAATGTTCATGCGACACCCAGCACAATGATAAACAAAAAGGAGCTTCTGGACACACAAAAGTAAAGGGACTGTTAAAGGACAACACATGA